>NC_086449.1:579889668-580202793 GCF_028390025.1 Pseudophryne corroboree
CCTGGTCGTCTCCAGGAAAGAAATTTTTCCTGTATAAAAAGATGCAAGCTCGTTATCCTATCCCTGCGGAGTTGAGTAACAAGTGGGAAACTCCACCGCCGATGGACTCTCATGTCGCCTGTCTTGTGGTGTCATCTACTCTACCTGTCACCACTGTCACCTCACTGACGGAACCAACAGATAAGCGTGTGGAGGAATGCCTGAAGTCTATTTATTCCCTCACTGGCGCTGTACATAGACCCACTATGGCAGCCTCCTGGGCTGCGAAAGGTATTGAAGCATGGGTTCAGGCAATTGAGGATGAGCGGCCTCAGGATTTTTCTGACATTGCCAGACAATATCTGTCTTATATTACCACAGCCTCCCACTATATTCAGGAGGCGGTCTCTGATGCAGGTGTAATGGCGGCCAAGGCATCTACTACATCCATCCTGGCTCGTCGAATTATGTGGTTGAGGTCCTGGAAGGTGGACCTGGACTCCAAAAAGACCTTGGAGGGTGCTCCCTTTTAAGGGAGGATCTGAACAAGATTGTAACTAACTTGGCCACTGCCAAGACTGCGTGTCTCTCAAATACTAATCCTTCTGTTCTGAAGGCTATAAGTATAATTTTTTGTTCGTTTCGACCTCCAGGAAAAGCAAAGGGTCAGGCGTATCCGCGGCAGGCTCATGCTTCCAAAACCACTAAGCCTAAATCTAAACAATCCTGGGCCGCCCATCAGCCTGCTTCTAAACAAGACATGCCTGCTGCATGACGGGGCAGGCCTCCCCCTGGGGGACCCAAGGGTGGGAGGCAGACTTCTGCAGTTCGCCCAGGCCTGGTTAATGACTACTTCGGACGCCTGGGTGCGAGAAGTTGTCTCTCACGGGTACGTGATCTCCTTCAAGAGATGTCCCCCCTCGCCAGTTTTGCACAGCGATTATCCCTGCGAATCTATTAAAAGCGCCAAGCTCTACACTTGGTTGTACAATCACTCCTGGATACAGGAGTGGTAGTGCCGGTACCTTCTGTCTCAGAAAGGTAATTATTCGACCCCTGTTTCTAGTTCCGAAGCCAAATGGGTCCTTCCGGCCTATACTCAACCTCAAATCCTTGAACAAGTTAGTGAGTATCCAAATTCCATATGGAAACTCTGCGCTCTATAGTGCTGGCCATGGAACCCGAAGACTATATGGTATCCCTGGACATACAGAATGCTTACCTGCACATATCTATTGCCATGTCGCATCAGCAATATCTGCGGTTTGCTATTGGCAACCTACATTTTCAGTTCCAGGCACTGCCTTTTGCGATTGGGTACGGCCCCTTGGATCTTCACCAAGGTCATGGCCGTGATGACGGCTCTTCTCCGCCGTCCGGGAATCAGGATCCTGACGTATCTGGACGACTTGCTGATGATATCAGTCATCTGGAACTGACGGTCCAGTTCCTACAAGCCCACAGGTGGCTCATCAACTGGAAAAAGTCCTCGCTAGTCCCGGCTCGGAGCATGGTGCACCTGGGGGCACTACTGGACACACACAACCAATGATTGTTTTTGTCTCCAGAGAAAGTCCTGAAACTTCAGGACTGGATCAGATAATTCCTCTTTCGCCCAAGAGTGTCGATACACTCAGCGATGCAAGTACTAGGCCTTATGGTGTCTGCGTTCGACGCGGTAGAGCAGTGATTTTCAACCTTTTTTTACTCGAGGCACACCGAACAATATTTTAAAATTGCCAAGGCACACCATAAGTTTCTCCACAGAAAAAAAAAAAAAAACACACACATTGGCCCTCACAGTAAAAAAAAATCCACACATACATTGGCCTACACAGAAAAAACAATCGCATTGGCTCCCCACATAAATCATGTTGCTCACACGTTAATCAATCACATTGCTCCCCACATGAATTATTCACATTGTTCCCCACATAAATCCTATTGTTCCCCACAGGAGAAATAACATAACAAATATTAGCCTCCACTGGTCAGCTGTCCTCCTTCCTGTCCCTCAGTGGCAGGGGTTGTTCATAGTGGAGTGCTGCTAATACTGAGCAGTGGGCAGGTGTGGCTGTGGGTGGGCAAGGAAAGCTGTGTATGCAGGCAGAAACTGGAAGATGTGTATGCAGGCAGGTGGGCTGGCTGGGGTGGCGAGACGTGACGGCCATGACCTATGATATCAGCATGACTAATCCTCTAAGAAGAGCCCGGGCCAACAGTTCACTCTGAAGGTGCAGGATGCTTGCTCTGGCTCCGCGGCACACCTTGCAACTGCTCGCGGCACACTGGTTGAAAAAAGCCAGCGGGTAGAGTAACGCTCAATTTCATTCCGCCCTCTGCAGAGGTTAATCCTTTCCAAGTGGGATGGCCTGCCTCATCGGATCAGATCTCAAATGATCTCACTCGACTCCGGAGGTTCGTCTGTCACTGAACTGGTGGCTACAGGACCAACAGTTGAGCAGGGGGCCGTCCCTTCTGGATCTCCAACTGGGTCCTCCTGACAACGGATGCCAGTCTGCAGGGTTGGAGCAACACTCTTTGCAGGGTCGGTGGACCAGGGAGGAATCTCGCCTCCCGATAAACATTCTGGTATTGCGGGGCAGTGTTCAATGCATTGACACTGGCGCTGCCTCTAGTACAGAACAGGCCTGTTCAAGTACAGTCAGACAACGCCCACCACGGTGGCGTACATAAATCATCAAGTCAGCACTCGAAGCCTTATGGCAATGCTGGAAGTATCAAAGATCCTCCATTGGGCGGAACGCCATCTGCCAGCTATATCAGCAGTGTTCATTCCCAGAGTCCTCAACTGGGAAGCAGATTTCCCTCAGTCTTCAGGACGTTCACGCCGGAGAGTGGAGTCTTCATCCAGAAGTCTTTTAACTTCTAGTTGTGGAGATGCATTTTGTCTAATTCATCTCCAAACAAGGCCTCTCCTGTGAATGGTAGGCCGTTCCTGGAGTCTGCGTCAGCCAGTCCACTGGCGTAGCAACAAGGCCCTGCGTGCCGATACTGCCATAGCAGTGGTGCATGCATTTAGCACACACTATTTCTTTTATGGCTTCCACCATAAAGTTGCAGAGTCCTGTATATGCTGCAGGAGTAAGGACAACATCCCCCCTAGATAAGGCATCTAACCCCTCAATTAGGTTACCTGACCATTTTGCAATGGCTTTAGTAATCCACGTACATGCAATAGTGGGTCTTTGAGCCCCCCCCCCACCCCCCCCCCCCCCCCCCCCCGCAGCTGTGTACAATGATTTGAGTGTAGTCTCAATTTTACGATCAGCCGTGTCTTCCAGGGAGGCTGCACCAGGAATAGGCAATACAATTTTACGTGACAGCCTAGAGACTGATGCGTCCACTATCGGTGGATTTTCCCATTTTTTCCTGTCCTCCAGAGGAAAAGGAAAAGATGAGAGCAACCTTTTAGGGAGCTGAAACTTCTTATCAGGATTAACCCATGGTTCTCTTTAAACAGGGGTATTCAATTCCTTTGTCACAGGTAAAGTAACCGAGGACTTCTTTTTTTACATTAAAATAAGATTTCGCACACTCCTCTGACACCTTATCAGGAATATGTAGAACATCTCTGATAGCCTCTATTCCCAGGTGACAGAGCTGTAACCGCCCCCCCCCTCCCCCAGTCCACCTCCCCCTCCTCCATGTCTGACCTGACAGCATCAGAGTCAGACTGCAGGATATGGGCCAGAGATCGCTTTTGCGGACAAATGGAAGGGGATTGAGACGCTGTTTTGGGGGCCGAGTCTCTGTTCATAAACTCATCCACAGTTTGTTTTAAGTATTGCGTCTCTTTCTCATTGCGGGACAATTTTGTAGAAAGAGTTGAGATCATTCCCTTAAGAGAATTAACCCATTCCGGTTCAGCCCGCTAATCTGTGAACCCTGAGTACCCAGTAGTGAGTCCCCAGGTGAAGAGGAACACTCTGCAGTACAGAAGATACACTGCTCTTTGCCTGACATAATATAAATGTGACAACACACACACACACACACAGGAAAGGTTAAGCACAATTAACCCACAAAGAGCCCATAAGGGAGACAGAGTTGTTTGGAGCCAGCGCCCAATGCGCCTTTACCACTAATGCCAAGCTTAGCCGAGGTCGCAGACGAAGGTAACCCTGACAGGATACTTAGTACACTAATAGTCGCTCCCCCCTGGCTATGACCCCCTGGTACTGCTGAGGTAATCTGGAGTCACACTGGAGGAGCTGCGCAACTCCTGTCCTGTCAGCATCTGTGTCCACTGCAGAGGGAAAATGGCGCTGGGTGAGCTGCTGGATCCTCTCATAGTGAAGCCCCACCCCTTCAATGGTGCGCGGTCTTACGGCTTCTGGTGCTTAAAATGGAGAGAACCGTTTTAAGGTCTGTTGTGCCAGTATGGGTACTGTGTACAGTGTACTGGGACGCAGTTGTGTACTGTGTCCGGTAGGAGCGCATTCCGCCCCGTGTAGAATCCGTGCGTCTCCGTACCCTCATGCCGCCAAAATAGCCAGCGCCCCACTAGCCGGGACGCTGGCTCCAGTACTCACCACTCTTCATTCCTTCCTGGCTCCATTAAGGGGGGGGTGGCAGCGTGGCTGGCGGGAATGTAAGCTCGCCGTGGTGGGGCTTGGCGAACAGTTCCTTCAGGAGCTGTGTCCTGTCAGCGGTTAACGGGACCATTAATCCTTCAAGATGTTGGGTCGTCGTCGTCCCCCTAAGACCCACGAAGCAGCAGAGCTGGTGCCAACAGCCCTGCCTTAATATAACAAAAACATAGAAAATAAATGCAGAAAACTTTTCAGGAGCTTCCTTCAGCGTGACCGGCTCCTCCGGGCACATTTTCTAAACTGAGCCTGGTAGGAGGGGCATAGAGGGAGGAGCCAGCCCACACTATCAAATTCTTAAAGTGCCCATGGCTCCTAGTGGACCAGTCTATACCCCATGGTACTAAATGGACCCCAGTATCCTCTAGGACATAAGAGAAATTATGTACAGCTTACTGCATCTTTATTTTGGGGAAAATCAGTACAGTAATAAAACTCCTTTATGGACTGAAATCATAGACAATCCACATACATTTGCTGTGAGAGCTTTTTAGTTTTCATCAGTTAAAACCTTAATTTACAAAACATTAAAATGTAGCATATGGATTCATAATCATTCCCTGTATGCAGAGGCCTCAAAGACACAGGCTTATTCCTTATGAGTCCAACCATCTCATCTCCCTGCAGGAATTATACTGCAAACGTGCCCTGCACCCAAATCTAGGTCAGTGCATGATGCTGCTTTCCGAGCTAATCCCGATTGCTGAAATATCACCTCTCACTTTTTTAGGTTTCAAAAGCATATGTGATGAGCCTGGATAAGTGGATCAAGGGAGAGAAAACTTGTATGCTCCCAGCAATTACCCTATGAAGCACGAAAACCTCAATAGAACACAAATGCTCCGTACAAAACTTCACAACATACATACACTCAGGGGCTTGTTTATCCGCATGGCCCAATAAAAAAAAATAAAAAAAGAGATTTTCTATTGTTATATCTCATGGCGATAAAAAATCTTGTTTGTGCCAATTTATCAATAAATACTGTATGTGTCAGTGCAGCCGAATGATGCTCAGCTTCATAGAGATTCCTGCACAGTAATTACCCCTTATCTGTGAACAGCAACTAGGGACTGCCAAATGTTTTAACATTGTTCTGGTACCCTCCTTCAGCACTAATGCTTCTACATTGCTCTGCCTATTATTCTCCCATGTAAGGAGCCTTTGAACTGTGCTCCACTGGAGCCGTAAGGCAGACAGAACCTGCTGAGATACTGCACTCTAGTAACTAGAAATGTCACTGAATTGTGAATGATCTTCCCTGACCCCCTTCTGTTTAAAATAAAGTTAACACCAAATTAAATAAGAGTATTCAGAACTTCCTTGTATTGGTTTAACAAAAGTGATTTCATCCAAAAAAACAAAACACTTACAGCTGGAACGTCTAGCTGGAAAAATGCATCTATTAATTAGGATCCAGGGTTGAAACTTGTAAGACAATAAGGCAGGGTATTCAATTAGGTCTTTTTTTCTCCGCCTAGGCGGAAAAAAACAAAACTTTGCCATTTTTAAGGTGAATGAGGATTCGCCCTATTCAATAGCAGGGACGTTTTTCATATAGGCGAAACATTTAGAAGAAGCTAAAAACACGTGGATCGGCGATTTTGAGGTAATTTTTACAACATTAAAAAAAAATTTAAAAGTGAAAAGGCATTGCCGAAAATGCCTTACAAACGGATGAAAAACGGCCTGCAATTGAATAGGCAGGGAGGCGAATTCAATAGCTCAGAAATTACCGGAACTAATTGAATAACCCCCTAATTTTGTAACTATAAATTTGCAAGTCAAACATCTTTAGGTACAAGACCTGTAACAATGTTAAATAGCAGAATAATAACAGACAACAGATGACAATACTTTGCACTCAACTACATGGCAAATGTAAAAGTCTCCTTTCTAAATTGTCAATAAACCTCTCTATTGGTGTACTAACATTTATATGTTGGTATCTGATCAATTATCTGGAATGGTACGGTATGCGTTACTGCCACACGGGATGCCGAATGTCAGTATACCGACATCGGCATCCCAAGTGGTAGAATGCCAGCAGGGGGGGGGGGGGCGAGCGCAACGAAGCCCCTTGCGGGCTTGCTTTGCTCGCCATGCTGCAGGCTCGGTGGCAAGTGCAGGTTCGATTCTCCCTCTATGGGTGTCGTGGACACCCAGGGGGGAATCACCTACCTCACCTATATACTTGGCAGTGGTATGGTGCCCCCGTCGGTATCCCGTCATCGTTATTGTAAAAGCTGGGATCCCGACGAGCGGTATCCTAACCACAAACAATCTGAAAGGTTTGGGATCATCTAGCTTGAAGCTGGTTTCCACTCTAGCAAGAGGACACTAAGCTCATTGTACCCTAGTTCTACTGAAAAACAGACACAAAAACAGAAGATCGAAAAAAGTTTCTTAGCAGAGAACTCAGGAAATCAAATATTAAAACTGCATTTTATTAGATGCATTCAAATTTACTCATACAATGTATTAGTACAAATGGAAATGCAGCAAGATATAAACAATTCATATGCACTACAAAAAGAATTATATAGCCACGAAGACATGAGTCCACAGTTGAACAAAATGCCCTGGCATATTCATGGAGCTTTCCCATTCAGTTCAATAGTTTGTAGATGTAGGGCACATGCTGGAAAACTCACTGAAATGAAGGACTGCTGAAAAGAATGGGAAAACCTCCACACTGCTTATGTCCCCAACATTTTTTTTTTTTTTTTTTTGGGGGGGGGGGGGGGTATTCAATAGTGTATGGGTGTCCGTAGCTCCTGTCTTGAGTGACGGAAGCTATTACATTGTTTGTGCCAATGGTAGCGAGTTATTTCTTTTTGCACCCACCTGAGGTAGAGAGCAGAAACTGCCATTTTGGCAATGCGCCTAATACTGTGCACAGGTTTACCCACTTTCCGCATCTAAATTTGGTGCATTTGGGTGCCATAAGCACGCTAAGTAATTGGGCACAGTGGTGTTTTAATAGCATAAGGAGCCAGTGTGCAGCCTCGTCCAGACCACCTCCTCTCTAGCTGGCAGCACCGAGGAGTGACACTAGTAGACTTCAGCACTGTGCTAGAGTCTACTGGCTACGTGCAGGTCTCCAGAAAAATGGCGTGGTGGCCATTTTCCCGGCAATTTTGTTCATGCTGCCGCGAGTGACTCCGGCGAGGTAAGTTATGGGTGCAGAGTGTGCAGTATGTGCCTCCTGGATCCCAGGGCCCATGCGTACCGCACAACTTGAACCCATTATAGACATGCCACTGAATGGGTATCAAACTCCTATATGGACTGCACATTACAAAATATGCTGCATTACCATGCATTTTGTTTATTCTGAACACTAAGCCAACGGTAAATGAACCTTAAGTTCAAGCTCAAGTTTAAATATAGATTCAGGGTGGAATTCAACTGCGGGCAATCAGAACACTGTCCCCAAGTTTCAATTTTACCTCACACCATACAGTGGTGTGTTGGAAAATTAGTGATGTCCCCCTCCCCCCTAAATTATAGCAACTACAGTGAACACTTCTCAACACTAACACCAACTGAGTCAGCGTCGGTGGAAAAATACTTGTGATGCTGAATTCTAAGTACATTTCTTTGATTTAGCATATAAGTAATACAGGTTGAGTATCCCATATCCAAATATTCCGAAATACGGAATATTCCGAAATACGGACTTTTTTGAGTGAGATTAAGATAGTGAAACCTTTGTTTTCTGATGGCTCAATGTACACAAACTTTGTTTAATACTCAAAGTTATTAAAAATATTGTATTAAATGACCTTCAGGCTGTGTGTATAAGGTGTATATGAAACATAAATGATTTGAGTGAATGTAGACACACTTTGTTTAATGCACAAAGTTATAAAAAATATTGGCTAAAATTACCTTCAGGCTGTGTGTATAAGGTATATATGAAACATAAATGCATTCTGTGCTTAGATTTAGGTCCCATCACCATGATATCTCATTATGGTATGCAATTATTCCAAAATACGGAAAAATCCGATATCCAAAATTGCTCTGGTCCCAAGCATTTTGGTTAAGGGATACTCAACCTGTACCACTTTTCCACCAAAACCCCCCAAATTAACCCATGTGTATGCGCATGGTGGGGAACATAGATGACAAGCACAAGGGATCAACGTGAATTACTAAGCACTGTGGAATTTGGCATGCATGATAAAAATTACTGGTGATAAATAAATAACACACATTGTTCAGGTTCCATGAGGCCTGAGTTTGCAGTGTCTTAAATAGTTTGGGAAAGTAAAGTGCACATTTTATAATTAGCATAGCCCAGTGGTTCTCAAAACGTGTGCCGTGGAACCCTGGGGTGCCTCGGGACACTTGCAGGGGTGCCGTGGCCTGGTGGTCCAGGACAAATTCAAATTATTTATGGTCAATGTAATAGGCAAAACTAGTGCCAGTCATAAAATATGTGGCCAAACAGAAGCAATTCTTGTCCCTCACCACACAACTGACCCTAAGGATGACATATAAACATAAGTTACTTAATTTAATATTTATCTATAACTTTCTCAATAAGTAACTTTTTGGACTTGGGGTGCTGTGAAAAACGTTCTCATACTCTAGTCTAGGGCACCGTGATTCAAAAAAATGTGAAAACCACTGGCATAGCCTAATAAAACTGCAATGAAAGAAGGAAAACCTAAACCAAAAAATGTAAATACTTCAGAATATACAGCTGATGCAACTTTGTTCGATCAAAAAGATTTTTTAAGTTATATAAATAGCTGGTAAAACAGTATGCTATTAATATGATGTCAATTACAGACAAACAGATCAACAAGACTGGAATATAAATGACTGTTGCATATAAACAATCTAAAAGTAAAATGCTACAGACAAGTTAGTCATTCACCATGCAAGGTCATAAAACAAAACATGTGTTTCACCGCAACAGGAATTGACAATTGCCTTTCTCTAAATAAATTGCATTTCCATAAGCAGCAATAACATACAGCATGAAGGTGTAGGCACCGCAGCTGATAAATGAGGATATCCTGTGCTTAGTACCACTGGCAGCACACATACAGCGGAGCAACACCAGCTGGCAGGGGGGCCACTGGCAGCACACATACAGCAGAGTGACATCAGCTGGAAGGAGGGCCACTGGCAGCACACATACAGCGGAGCAACATCAGCTGGCAGGAGGGCCACTGGCAGCACACATACAGCAGAGTGACATCAGCTGGAAGGAGGGCCACTGGCAGCACACATACAGCAGAGCGACATCAGCAGGCAGGGGTGCCACTGGCAGCACACATACAGCAATGTAACATCAGCAGGCTGGGGGGCCACTGGCAGTACACATACAGCAATGTAACATCAGCAGGCAGGGGGGCCACTGGCAGTACACATACAGCAATGTAACATCAGCAGGCAGGGGGGCCACTGGCAGCACACATACAGCAGAGTGACATCAGCTGGAAGGAGGGCCACTGGCAGCACACATACAGCGGAGCGACATCAGCAGGCATGGGGGCCATTGGCAGCACACATAGCAGAGCGACATCAGCAGGCATGGGGGCCATTGGCAGCACACATAGCGGAGCGACATAAGCAAGCAGGGGGCCCACTGGAAGCACACACTGCGGAGTAACATCAGCAGGCAGGGGGTCGACTTGCAGCCCACATACAGCAGAGCAACATCAGCAGGCATGGGGGCCATTGGCATCAAACATAGCAGAGCGACATGAGCAAGCAGGGGGTCCACTGGCAGCACACACAGCAGAGCAACATGAGCAGGCAGGGGGGCCACTGGAAGCACACATACAGCAGAGCGACATCAGCAGGCATGGGGGCCATTGGCAGCACACATAGCGGAGCGACATAAGCAAGCAGGGGGTCCACTGGCAGCGCACACAGCAGAGCAACATGAGCAGGCAGGGGGGCCACTGGCAGCACACATACAGCAGAGTGACATCAGCTGGGAGGAGGGCCACTGGCAGCACACATACAGCAGAGTGACATCAGCTGGAAGGAGGGCCACTGGCAGCACACATACAGCGGAGCAACATCAGCTGGCAGGAGGGCCACTGGCAGCACACATACAGCAGAGTGACATCAGCTGGAAGGAGGGCCACTGGCAGCACGCATACAGCAGAGCGACATCAGCAGGCAGGGGGGCCACTGGCAGTACACATACAGCAATGTAACATCAGCAGGCAGGGGGGCCACTGGCAGCACACATACAGCAGAGTGACATCAGCTGGAAGGAGGGCCACTGACAGCACACATACAGCAGAGCAACATCAGCAGGCAGGGGGGTCACTGGCAGTACACATACAGCAATGTAACATCAGCAGGCAGGGGGGCCACTGGCAGCACACATACAGCAGAGTGACATCAGCTGGAAGGAGGGCCACTGACAGCACACATACAGCAGAGCAACATCAGCAGGCAGGGGGGTCACTGGCAGCACACATACAGCAGAGCGACATCAGCAGGCATGGGGGCCATTGGCAGCACACATAGCGGAGCGACATAAGCAAGCAGGGGGTCCACTGGCAGCACACATAGCAGATCAACATGAGCAGGCAGGGGGGGCCACTGGCAGCACACATACAGCAGAGTGACATCAGCAGGCAGGGGGGCCACTTGCAGCACACACAGCAGAGCAACATGAGCAGGCAGGGTATATGTTCTCAGTGACATCAGCATAAATGGGCACAAACGCAGCTCTCTATCAGGGGGCACAGCACCGAGCATTACGCCTGCGCCCATCACTAAGGACTTGGCAGGGGAGCTGTCACCCTGACCGGCCGCTGCTGCAAAACACCTCCAGGGGCGTGAGCTGCAGAGCCCGGTGCAGTGCAGCAGCAGAGGCCCGGTAAGATGCATGCAAAGCACAGTGCCGTGGGCAGCGGGGTGGGGGCAGAACGGTGTATATACACATCACATATAACATCAGACCTGGCCCGGCCTGCACACAGTCACCTCCCCACCCCCTACTGCCCACTCCGACCGCCTCACTGTGCACAGCTCCCCGCCGCCTCTACTAGCAGCAGCAGCCCGCCCCAGCAAACCTGGGCCTGCCCCGCACTATAGCCATTTACCTGCCCGGGGTGCCTGGATCCGGCCGCCTTTCCTCCACGTTTCAGCCGCTCGTCATCCGCCACCCCCTTCCCTCCGTTACAATGGAGCAGTCCGCAGGCCCCACCATCCGCGCCGGAGAGGGCGCTCACCGAGGCCCGGGCATAGAGTCCGATGTGCCGGGGGACTGAGATACCGGGACCCCCCCTCCCCGGTACACTGAACAGATGGGGCGGGGGAGACTACCGTACATAACCGATCATACACGCATGTGGGGAAGAGATACCACAATGACGCGACCACACGAGCACATCAAAGATAAACTACCGTAATCATGCTATCTCATGGTACCAGGAACAAAGACTACCGTAATCCTCAAACAACATAGTCACAGAATGTGAACAGTACAAATTATTGGAAGACTCGCAAATGCACGGTTACCGTGGCCATCAGAATCATTGTTTATGTCATATAGGACTTTTTTCCCGAGTGCTGCGGTCTCAGGATGGGTAACACAATCACCTATTAAGGGGTCAATCCTATTAGGTGCCAGTTGCCACTTTCTCGGCAAATTCACATTTCTCATACGTCCTAGAGGATACTGGGGTCCACTTCAGTACCATGGGGTATAGATGGTTCCGCAGGAGCCATGGGCACTTCAAGACTTTTCAAGGGTGTGAACTGGCTCCTCCCTCTATGCCCCTCCTCCAGACCTCAGTTTACAAAATGTGCCCAGGCAGACTGGATGCACTCCAGGGGAGCTCTACTAGGGAGGCCAATCCCGGGGCATTTTTTCAATCCCAGGATTCGGGATTGAAAAATACTCAATCCCGGGATTGCAGTAGGGAGCAGTGTAGGGAGCAGGGAAAGTATATGTGGAGGGCAGCAAGGCAGGGTGGATGTAGGGAGCAAGGCAGGGTGGGTGTAGGGAGCATGTAAGGAACAGGATGGGAGGGTGGGTGTAGGGAGCATGTAAGGAACAGGAAGGGAGGGTGGGTGTAGGGAGCAGCGGGAGGGTGGGTGTAGGGAGCAGCGGGAGAGTGGGTGTAGGGAGCAATGGGAGGGTGGGTGTGTAGTGAGCATGTAAGGTACAGGAAGGGAAGGTGCCGGTGGGTGTAGCGAGCAGAGGGAGGATGTCTGGAGCAGTGAGGGAGTGTGGGTGTAGGTAGCGATAAGATAAACACTTACCAATTAGGCAAGCCGCGGGCACCAGCCATGGACACACACACACTGACCGCGCTGGCAGCAATTCAAACGTAGCGCTGGCCGCCAGCCAGTCAGAACTGGCAGTCCGGCAGCCAATCAGGGGCCGCGGCTGCTGCCGCTTCCCTGATTGGCTGCCGGTCTGCCAGCTCTGATTGGCTGGCGGCCGGCGCTACATTTGAAATGCCGCCAGCACGGTCAGTGTGTGTGTCCATAGCTGATGTAACTACATCGCTGACAGCCGGGCAGCGCTGTGCTATAGTGCTCAGCGCTGACCGGCAAAACTGCGCATGCGCACTCTAATCCCGTGAATCCCGGGATTGGAGGCTCCAATCCCGGGATTCAAATCCCGGCATTTTTGGGCCCAAATCCCGGGATCCCGCCGATCTCGATCCCGGGATTGGCCTCCCAAAGCTCTACTGAGTTTCTCTGAAAAGACTTATGTTAGGTTTTTTATTTTCAGGGAGAACTGCTGGCAACAGTCTCCCTGCTTCGTGGGACTTAGGGGGCAGAAGTAGGAACCAACTTCCTGAATAGTTTCATGGCTCTGCTTCTGGCTGACAGGACACCATTAGCCCCTGAAAGGAACTGAACGCTAGCTGCGGCTATGTGCTCACTCCCACAGCATGCCGTCACCCCCTAACAGAGCCAGAAGCCAGAAGACAGGTGAGTGTAAGAAGAAATCTTCAGACATCGTGACGGCTAAAAGGTACCGCGCAGCGGGCGGGAACGTTGCGCGCCATGGTACCCACACATACACAGGCACTGCAGGGTGCAGGGAGCGGGGGGGGGGGAGCCCTGGCAGCATGAAACCTAGTAAAACTGGCAAATAAAGGGGCATACGATGCTGAGGCACAGTCCTACCCCCACCAGTATAAAAAATTACCTCATAAATGCTGAGGAGACATGCGCCATTGCGGAGGCGGGGCTTCCTCCTCAGTCAGCCAGCACACTGCTTAGCGCCATTTTCTTCCAGCAAAATGCAGGGGAAGAAACGCTGATCCTCCTCTCAGTTTCTGTTTAGTATCAGAGTACAAAGAGGGGTGGGGGGGGGGAAGTGTATATTGTGATATTATGGCAATATATATATATAGAGAGAGAGAGAGCGGAAAGTCTCTGTGTACAAAGTACACGACACAGGGATTTTTTATTTAAGCGCTGAGTTGTGGACGGCCAATTCATTTCTGTGTCCCTCTGACAGATTTTACTGTGGGTCTGTCCCCTATAAGCCCGGAGTGTCTGTGGTGTGATTGTGCATGTGTGTGACATGTTTGAGGCAGGGAGCTCTTCCTCTGTGGGAGCCATGTTAGGGACACAGAGTTGTAATATGACACCAAGAGCCTGACTGGGTGAAAGGTTACGTGATAGTGTGAATCATATCAGTAAGAGGTTGGACTGAATCTCATGCAGAAAACTGAAAATAATCTGTTGAAGATGTGATTTTTAATAGTCCTGCCTTTCATCCACAGGGACTCCTCTGGGTCACATACAGATTTGCACAAGTAGTACAAACTGATACCGACACGGACTCTGATTCCTGTGTCGACACTAGTGATTCCAGGGGAATAGGTCCTAAGTTAGCGAAAAGCATTCAAAGCATGTTTTAGCTGTAAAGGAGGTGTTAGAAGTTACGAAGCCCCCTCTTTTACCACAGGAGAGGGTTTACTTTAGTAAAGAAGTAATGTAATTTCTCTGACGTCCTAGTGGATGCTGGGACTCCGTCAGGACCATGGGGATTAGCGGCTCCGCAGGAGACAGGGCACAAAAATAAAAGCTTTAGGACTAGGTGGTGTGCACTGGCTCCTCCCCCTATGACCCTCCTCCAAGCCTCAGTTAGGTTTTTGTGCCCGTCCGAGCAGGGTGCAATCTAGGTGGCTCTCCTAAAGAGCTGCTTAGAAAAAGTTATTAGGTTTTTTATTTTCAGTGAGTCCTGCTGGCAACAGGCTCACTGCAACGAGGGACTTAGGGGAGAAGAAGTGAACTCACCATTAGCTCCAGAGGGATCGAACACAGGCCCAGCCATGGAGTCCGGTCCCGGAGCCGCGCCGCCGACCCCCTTGCAGATGCCGAAAAGTGAAGAGGTCCAGAAACCGGCGGCAGAAGACTTTTCAGTCTTCATGAGGTAGCGCACAGCACTGCAGCTGTGCGCCATTGTTGTCAGCACACTTCACACCAGCGGTCACTGAGGGTGCAGGGCGCTGGGGGGGGGCGCCCTGGGCAGCAATGATAATACCTTGTTCTGGCTAAAAATACATCACATATAGCCCCTGGGGCTATATGGATGTATTTAACCCCTGCCAGGTCTCACAAACACCGGGAGAAGAGCCCGCCGAAGTAGGGGGCGGGGCCTATCTCCTCAGCACACAGCGCCATTTTCCTGCACAGCTCCGCTGCGAGGAAGGCTCCCAGGACTCTCCCCTGCACTGCACTACAGAAACAGGGTAAAAAAACAGAGAGGGGGGGCACTTTTTTGGCGATATTGATATATTAAGCTGCTATAAAGGAAACAACACTTCTGTAGGGTTGTTCCTATATATTTATAGCGCTTGGGTGTGTGCTGGCAAACTCTCCCTCTGTCTCCCCAAAGGGCTAGTGGGGTCCTGTCTTCGATAAGAGCATTCCCTGTGTGTCTGCTGTGTGTCGGTACGTGTGTGTCGACATGTATGAGGACGATGTTGGTGTGGAGGCGGAGCAATTGCCGGTAATGGTGATGTCACCCCCTAGGGAGTCGACACCGGAATGGATGGCTTTGTTTATGGAATTACGTGATAATGTCAGCACGTTACAAAAATCAGTTGACGACATGAGACGGCCGGCAAACCAGTTAGTACCTGTCCAGGCGTCTCAGACACCGTCAGGGGCTGTAAAACGCCCTTTACCTCAGTCGGTCGACACAGACCCAGACACGGACACCGAATCTAGTGTCGACGGTGAAGAAACAAACGTATTTTCCAGTAGGGCCACACGTTATATGATCACGGCAATGAAGGAGGCTTTGCATATCTCTGATACTGCAAGTACCACAAAAAGGGGTATTATGTGGGGTCTGAAAAAACTACCTGTAGTTTTTCCTGAATCAGAGGAATTGAATGAAGTGTGTGATGAAGCGTGGGTTAACCCCGATAGAAAACTGCTAATTTCAAAGAAGTTATTGGCATTATATACTTTCCCGCCAGAGGTTAGGGCGCGCTGGGAAACACCCCCTAGGTTGGATAAGGCACTCACACGCTTATCAAAACAAGTGGCGTTACCGTCTCCTGAAACGGCCGCCCTCAAGGATCCAGCTGATAGGAGGCTGGAAACTACCCTGAAAAGTATATACACTCATACTGGTGTTATACTGCGACCAGCCATCGCCTCAGCATGGATGTGCAGTGCTGGGGTGGTTTGGTCGGATTCCCTGACTGAAAATATTGATACCCTGGATAGGGACAGTATTTTATTGACTATAGAGCAATTAAAGGATGCTTTTCTTTATATGCGAGATGCTCAGAGGGATATTTGCACTCTGGCATCGAGAGTAAGTGCGATGTCCATATCTGCCAGAAGAAGTTTATGGACGCGACAGTGGTCAGGTGATGCGGATTCCAAACGGCATATGGAAGTATTGCCGTATAAAGGGGAGGAATTATTTGGGGTCGGTCTATCGGATTTGGTGGCCACGGCAACAGCCGGGAAATCCACCTTTTTACCTCAGGTCCCCTCCCAACAGAAAAAGACACCGTCTTTTCAGCCGCAGTCCTTTCGTTCCTATAAGAACTAGCGGGCAAAAGGACAGTCATATCTGCCCCGAGGCAAAGGAAAGGGTAAGAGAGTGCACCAAGCAGCTCCCTCCCAGGAGCAGAAGCCCTCCCCGGCTTCTGCAAAGCCCTCAGCATGACGTTGGGGCTTTACAAGCGGACTCAGGGGCGGTGGGGGGTCGACTTAAGAATTTCAGCGCACAGTGGGCTCACTCACAGGTGGACCCCTGGATCCTGCAGGTAGTATCTCAGGGTTACAGGTTGGAATTCGAGAAGTCTCCCCCTCGCCGGTTCCTAAAGTCTGCTCTGCCAACGTCTCCCTCAGACAGGGCGACGGTATTGGAAGCCATTCACAAGCTGTATTCTCAGCAGGTGATAGTCAAGGTACCCCTCCTACAACAGGGAAAGGGGTATTATTCCACACTATTTGTGGTACCGAAGCCGGACGGCTCGGTAAGACCTATTCTAAATCTGAAATCTTTGAACCTGTACATACAAAAATTCAAGTTCAAGATGGAGTCACTCAGAGCAGTGATAGCGAATCTGTAAGAAGGGGACTTTATGGTGTCCCTGGACATCAAGGATGCTTACCTGCATGTCCCAATTTGCCCTTCACATCAAGGGTACCTCAGGTTCGTGGTGCAAAACTGTCATTATCAGTTTCAGACGCTGCCGTTTGGATTGTCCACGGCACCTCGGGTCTTTACCAAGGTAATGGCCGAAATGATGTTTCTTCTGCGAAGAAAAGGCGTATTAATTATCCCTTACTTGGACGATCTCCTGATAAGGGCAAGGTCCAGAGAACAGCTGGAGGACGTAGTAGCACTAACCCAAGTAGTGCTGCAACAGCACGGGTGGATTCTGAATTTTCCAAAATCTCAATTGACCCCGACGACACGTCTGCTGTTCCTGGGAATGATTCTGGACACGGTTCAGAAAAAGGTGTTTCTTCCGGAGGAGAAAGCCAGGGAGTTATCCGAACTTGTCAGGAACCTCCTAAAACCAGGAAAAGTGTCTGTGCATCAATGCACAAGAGTCCTGGGAAAAATGGTGGCTTCTTACGAAGCGATTCCATTCGGCAGATTCCACGCACGAACTTTTCAGTGGGATCTGCTGGACAAATGGTCCGGATCGCATCTGCAGCTGCATCAGCGGATAACTTTGTCTCCACGGACAAGGGTGTCTCTTCTGTGGTGGTTGCAGAGTGCTCATCTGTTAGAGGGCCGCAGATTCGGCATACAGGACTGGGTCCTGGTGACCACGGATGCCAGTCTGAGAGGCTGGGGAGCGGTCACACAGGGAAGAAACTTCCAGGGAGTGTGGTCAAGCCTGGAGATGTCTCTTCACATAAATATACTGGAGCTAAGAGCGTTTTACAATGCTCTAAGCCTGGCAAAACCCCTGCTTCAGGGTCAGCCGGTGTTGATCCAGTCGGACAACATCACGGCAGTCGCCCACGTAAACAGACAGGGCGGCACAAGAAGCAGGAGGGCAATGGCAGAAGCTGCAAGGATTCTTCGCTGGGCGGAAGATCATGTGATAGCACTGTCAGCAGTGTTCATTCCGGGAGTGGACAACTGGGAAGCGGACTTCCTCAGCAGACACGATCTACACCCGGGAGAGTGGGGACTTCATCCAGAAGTCTTCCACATGATTGTGAACCGTTGGGAAAAACCAAAGGTGGATATGATGGCGTCCCGCCTCAACAAAAAACTGGACAGGTATTGCGCCAGGTCAAGAGACCCTCAGGCAATAGCTGTGGACGCTCTGGTAACACCGTGGGTGTTCCAGTCAGTGTATGTGTTTCCTCCTCTGCCTCTCATACCAAAAGTACTGAGAATTATACGGCAAAGGGGAGTAAGAACGATACTCGTGGCTCCGGATTGGCCAAGAAGAACTTGGTACCCGGAACTTCAGGAGATGCTCACGGAAGATCCGTGGCCTCTACCTCTAAGACGGGACCTGCTTCAGCAGGGACCGTGTCTATTCCAAGACTTACCGCGGCTGCGTTTGACGGCATGGCGGTTGAACGCCGAATTCTAAGGGAAAAAGGCATTCCGGAAGAGGTCATCCCTACCCTGGTAAAAGCCAGGAAGGAGGTGACTGCACAACATTATCACCGCATTTGGAGAAAATATGTTGCGTGGTGTGAGGCCAGGAAGGCCCCGACGGAGGAATTTCAACTGGGTCGATTCCTACATTTCCTGCAAACAGGATTGTCTATGGGCCTCAAATTAGGGTCCATTAAGGTTCAAATTTCGGCCCTGTCGATTTTCTTCCAGAAAGAATTGGCTTCAGTTCCTGAAGTCCAGACTTTTGTAAAAGGAGTACTACATATACAGCCCCCGGTTGTGCCCCCAGTGGCTCCGTGGGATCTTAATGTAGTTTTGGATTTTCTCAAATCCCATTGGTTTGAGCCACTCAAATCGGTGGATTTGAAATATCTTACATGGAAAGTAACCATGCTACTGGCCCTGGCTTCAGCCAGGAGAGTGTCAGAATTGGCGGCTTTATCGTATAAAAGCCCATATCTGATTTTCCATTCGGACAGGGCAGAACTGCGGACGCGTCCTCAGTTTCTGCCTAAGGTGGTTTCAGCGTTTCACCTGAACCAGCCTATTGTGGTGCCTGCGGCTACTAGCGATTTGGAGGATTCCAAGTTGCTGGACGTTGTCAGGGCATTGAAAATATATATTTCAAGGACGGCTGGAGTCAGAAAATCTGACTCGCTGTTTATACTGTATGCACCCAACAAGCTGGGTGCTCCTGCTTCTAAGCAGACGAATGCTCGTTGGATTTGTAGCACAATTCAACTTGCACATTCTGTGGCAGGCCTGCCACAGCCTAAATCTATCAAGGCCCATTCCACAAGGAAGGTGGGCTCATCTTGGGCGGCTGCCCGAGGGGTCTCGGCATTACAACTCTGCCGAGCAGCTACGTGGTCGGGGGAGAACACGTTTGTAAAATTCTACAAATTTGATACCCTGGCTAAAGAGGACCTGGAGTTCTCTCATTCGGTGCTGCAGAGTCATCCGCACTCTCCCGCCCGTTTGGGAGCTTTGGTATAATCCCCATGGTCCTGCGGAGTCCCAGCATCCACTAGGACGTCAGAGAAAATAAGATTTTACTTACCGATAAATCTATTTCTCGTAGTCCGTAGTGGATGCTGGGCGCCCATCCCAAGTGCGGATTGTCTGCAATACTTGTACATAGTTATTGTTACAAAAAAATCGGGTTGTTATTGTTGTGAGCCGTCTGTTCAGAGGCTCCTACGTTTGTCATACTGTTAACTGGGTTCAGATCACAGGTTGTACGGTGTGATTGGTGTGGCTGGTATGAGTCTTACCCGGGATTCAAAATCCTTCCTTATTGTGTACGCTCGTCCGGGCACAGTATCCTAACTGAGGCTTGGAGGAGGGTCATAGGGGGAGGAGCCAGTGCACACCACCTAGTCCTAAAGCTTTTATTTTTGTGCGGAGCCGCTAATCCCCATGGTCCTGACGGAGTCCCAGCATCCACTACGGACTACGAGAAATAGATTTATCGGTAAGTAAAATCTTATTTTTCCCTCCACTTCATGAGTTGAACAGTCTTGGAGGGAGTCTGATTTAACCTGAAAAGAAATTTCAGATTCCCAAAAAGAATTCAGGCAGCTTACCTTTTTCTAAAAGGTGGGAGTCACCCCACATTTTAGACAGGGCCCTGTCATAAAAGGAAAAAGGTGTTTCTACCTGCGCCTGGAATGGCTTCACTTAAGGAGCCGGCAGACCGCAAGTTCGTGAGGTGATCTATTGATGTAGCCAATGGGACACTACTCAGCCCTACCATTGTCTGTGAGTGGGTGAGTAGTGCTATTGAAAAGTGGTCAGAAAACTTGTCATTAGACATTGACACAATAGATGGAGACGAGATACTCCTAACGTTAGGTCATATCATAGACGCTGCTGCGTACGTGCTAGAAACCATGAAAGATATTGGTCCCTTGGGATCAAGAAACGCTACCATGGTAATCTCAGCACGGAGGGCGTTGTGGATTAGCCAATGGAATGCTGACGCAGACTCCAAAAGAAATATGGAGGCTCTCCCGTATAAAGGTGAGGCCTTATTTGGAGATGGTCTGGATGCTTTAGTTCTGTGGCTAACGCAGGTAGAGTCGACATTCTTGCCTAATGTTCCTGCGCCGGCGTAAAAGACACATCACCTTCAGATTAGTGATGTGCACCGGAAATTTTTCGGGTTTTGTGTTTTGGTTTTGGATTCGGTTCCGTGGCCGTGTTTTGGATTCGGACGCGTTTTGGCAAAACCTCCCTTACAAAAAACCCTCAAAAACAGCTTAAATCATAGAATTTGGGGGTCATTTTGATCCCATAGTATTATTAACCTCAATAACCATAATTTACACTCATTTCCAGTCTATTCTGAACACCTCACACCTCACAATATTATTTTTAGTCCTAAAATTTGAACCGAGGTCGCTGGATGACTAAGCTAAGGGACCCAAGTGGCCGACACAAACACCTGGCCCATCTAGGATTGGCACTGCAGTGTCAGACAGGATGGCACTTCAAAAAATAGTCCCCAAATAGCACATGATGCAAAGAAAAAAAAGAGGTGCACCAAGGTCGCTGGATGGCTAAGCTAAGCGACCCATGTGGCCGACACAAACACCTGGCCCATCTAGGAGTGGCACTGCAGTGTCAGGAAGGATGGCACTTCAAAAAAATAGTCCCCAAACAGCACATAATGCAAAGAATAAAAGAGGTGCAATGAGGTAGCTGTGTGACTTAGCTAAGCGACCCAAGTGGCCGACACAAACACCTGGCCCATCTAGGAGTGGCACTGCAGTGTCAGACAGGATGGCACTTCAAAAAATAGTCCCCAAACAGCACATGATGCAAAGAAAAAAAGAGGTGCACCAAGGTCGCTGGATGGCTAAGCTAAGCGACCCAAGTGGCCGACACAAACACCTGGCCCATCTAGGAGTGGCACTGCAATGTCAGGCAGGATGACACTTCAAAAAAATAGTCCCCAAACAGCACATGATGCAAAGAAAAAAAGAGGCGCAATGAGGTAGCTGTGTGACTAAGCTAAGCGACCCAAGTGGCCGACACAAACACCTGGCCCATCTAGGAGTGGCACTGCAGTGTCAGACAGGATGGCACTTTAAAAAATAATCCCCAAACAGCACATGATGCAAATAAAAAAAAGAGGTGCACCAAGGTCGCTGGATGGCTAAGCTAAGCAACCCAAGTGGCCGACACAAACACCTGGCCCATCTAGGAGTGGCACTGCAGTGTCAGACAGGATGGCAGATTTAAAAAATAGTCCCCAAACAGCACATGATGCAAAGAAAAAAAAGAGGTGCCTGACTTAAACAAACCACCTCACCATCAGAATCCTCCTTGTCAATTTCCTCCCCAGCGCCAGCAACACCCATATCCTCATCCTGGTGTACTTCAACAGTGACATCTTCAATTTGACTATCAGGAACTGGACTGCGGGTGCTCCTTCCAGCACTTGCAGGGGGCGTGCAAATGGTGGAAGGCGCAACCTCTTCCCGTCCAGTGTTGGGAAGGTCAGGCATCGCAACCGACACAATTGGACTCTCCTTGGGGATTTGTGATTTAGAAGAAAGCACAGTTCTTTGCTGTGCTTTTGCCATCTTAACTCTTTTAAGTTTTCTAGCAGAAGGATGAGTGCTTCCATCCTCATGTGAAGCTGAACCACTAGCCATGAACATAGGCCAGGCCCTCAGCCGTTCCTTGCCACTCCGTGTCGTAAATGGCACATTGGCAAGTTTACGCTTCTCCTCAGACGATTTTGATTTAGATTTTTGGGTCATTTTACTGAGCTTTATTTTTTTGGATTTTACATGCTCTCTACTATGACATTGGGCATCGGCCTTGGCAGACGACGTTGATGGCATTTCATCGTCTCGGCCATGACTAGTGGCAGCAGCTTCAGCACGAGGTGGAAGTGGATCTTGATCTTTCCCTATTTTACCCTCCACATTTTTGTTCTCCATTTTTTAATGTGTGGAATTATATGCCAGTAATATATCAATAGCAATGGCCTACTACTATATTTACTGCGCACAACTGACATGCACCACAGGTATGGATGGATAGTATACTTGACGACACAGAGGTAGGTAGAGCAGTGTCCTTCTGTACCGTACTGCTATATAGTATATACTGGTGGTCAGCAAACTGTGCAAAACTGAAATGCACCACAGGTATGGATGGATAGTATACTTGACGACACAGAGGTAGGTAGAGCAGTGGACTACTGTACCGTACTGCTATATATATAGTTATACTGGTGGTCAGCAAACTGTGCAAAACTGAAATGCACCACAGGTATGGATGGATAGTATACTTGACGACACAGAGGTAGGTAGAGCAGTGGCCTTCTGTACCGTACTGCTATATAGTATATACTGGTGGTCAGCAAACTGTGCAAAACTGAAATGCACCACAGGTATGGATGGATAGTATACTTGACGACACAGAGGTAGGTAGAGCAGTGGACTACTGTACCGTACTGCTATATATATAGTTATACTGGTGGTCAGCAAACTGTGCAAAACTGAAATGCACCACAGGTATGGATGGATAGTATACTTGACGACACAGGTAGGTAAAGCAGTGGCCTTCTGTACCGTACTGCTATATAGTATATACTGGTGGTCAACAAACTGTGCAAAACTGAAATGCACCACAGGTATGGATGGATAGTATACTTGACGACACAGAGGTAGGTAGAGCAGTGGACTACTGTACCGTACTGCTATATATATAGTTATACTGGTGGTTAGCAAACTGTGCAAAACTGAAATGCACCACAGGTATGGATGGATAGTATACTTGACGACACAGAGGTAGGTAGAGCAGTGGCCTTCTGTACCGTACTGCTATATAGTATATACTGGTGGTCAGCAAACTGTGCAAAACTGAAATGCACCACAGGTATGGATGGATAGTATACTTGACGACACAAAGGTAAGTAGAGCAGTGGACTGCTGTACCGTACTGCTATATATATATAGTTATACTGGTGGTCAGCAAAATTCTGCACTGTCCTATTTTATTTATTTATTTATTTATTAACAGTTTCTTATATAGCGCAGCATATTCCGTTGCGCTTTACAATTAGAACAGCAGTAATAGAACAAAACTGGGTAAAAACAGACAGACAGAGGTAGGAAGGCCCTGCTCGCAAGCTTACAATCTATAGGGAAATAGGCACAAGGATAGATGCTACCTATTGCATAATGGTCCACCAGATTGCTAGGTTCTTAATGGGTTGTATGATGATACCCCACAAAGTTATCCAAGTGTCAGGAGGGTGTGAGACTAAAGAAATACAAGATATGTGATGTTATGAATACTCTATAGAGGATGTAATTAGATAGGGAAGCACTGAAGGTTAAGCGGGTGGGTCTGGAATTTGATAGGCTTGTCTGAAGAGGTGAGTTTTCAGGGAACATTTAAAGGTTTGGAGACTAGAGGCGAGTCTTACTGTGCGTGGGAGGGCATTCCACAGAGTGGGTGAAGCCCGGATAAAGTCCTGTAATTTTGAGTGTGAACAAGTAATGCGTGTGGATGAGAGACGTAGATCTTGTGCAGAGCGGAGAGGTCGGGTAGGGAGATATTTTGAGATGAGTGAAGAGATGTATGTTGGTGCAGTTTGGTTAATAGCCTTGTATGTGAGTAAAAGTATTTTATATTTAATACGGTAGAATACCGGTAACCAATGGAGGGACTGACAGAGCGGATCTGCAGACGATGAACGTCTGGCAAGGAAGATTAGCCTCGCAGCTGCATTCAAAATGGATTGTAGTGGTGAGAGCCTATGTTTGGGAAGACCGGTCAGGAGACTATTAAAATAATCAATGCGGGAGATAATGAGAGCATGGATTAGAGTTTTTGCTGTGTCTTGTGTAAGATAAGGGCGTATTTTGGATATGTTTCTTAGATGTATGTAACATGATCTTGAGACAGATTGAATGTGGGTAACAAAGGACAGTTCAGAGTCAAGAATGACACCTAGACAGCGAGCTTGTGGGGTAGGGGTGATTGCAGAGTTCTCAACAGTGATAGAGATATCAGGTTGGAAACTACTATTGGCCGGTGGAAATATAATTAATTCTGTTTTGGAAATATTAAGTTTGAGGTGGCGAGATGTCATCCAAGATGAAATGGCAGAAAGGCATTCAGTGACACGGCCCAATACAGATGGTGACAAATCAGGGGAGGATAGGTAGATTTGAGTATCATCCGCATACAGATGGTACTGAAATCCGAAAGAGTTGATTAGTTTGCCAAGAGATGTGGTATAGATAGAGAAAAGCAGAGGACCTAGGACTGAGCCTTGCGGTACTCCAACTGAGAGAGGTAGCGAAGGAGAGGTGGAATCAGAGAAACGAACACTGAAGGAGCGATTAGATAGGTAGGATAAGAACCAAGAAAGGGCTGTGTCCTGAATACCTAGGGATTGTAGGGTCCTCCTACTAGTATATATATACTACATGCAGCACAGATATGGAGCGTTTTTCAGGCAGAGAACGTATAATACTGGTGGTCACTGGTCAGCAAAACTCTGCACTGTCCTCCTACTATATAATACTGCTGGTCCCCAGTCCCCACAATAAAGCAATTAGCACACTGAGCACAGATATTTGCAGCACACTGAGCACAGATATTTGCAGCACAATTTGCAGCCCGCTGAACATAGAAACTGAGAGGACGCCAGCCACGTCGTCTCACGATCATCTCCAATGCACGAGTGAAAAATGGCGGCGACGCGCACCTCCTTATATAGAATACGAATCTCGCGAGAATCCGACCGCGGGATGATGACGTTAACCGAGCAAGGCGGGAGGATCCGAGTTGCTCGGACCCGTGCAAAAAAAGGTGAAGTTCGGGCGGGTTCGGATCCCGAGGATCCGAACCCGCTCATCACTACTTCAGTTGCAGTCTTTTCGAACCCCCCCCCCCCCCCCCCAAAAAAAAAGGGGGTAAAGGTAGGGGAAAAGGAAATAAAGCCCACAGTGTCTCACAGGAGCAGAAATCAACCTCTGCTTATACCAAATCTTCAGCATGACACTGGGGCTCCCTTGCGGTAGTCCGCTCAGGTAGGGGCACGTCTGAAACTCTTCAGTCAGTTCTGGGTTCAATCTGGCCTAGACACGTGGGCCGTACAAAGAGAGTCCCACGGGTATAAACTGGAGTTTCATGACATTTCCCCAGGCCGTATTTTCGAATCGACCTTACCAGCTTCTGTCCCGGATAGGGAAGTGGTAGCAGCAGCAATACAGTGATTGTGCCAGGATCAAGTCATTGTCCTGGTTCCCTTGCCTCAACAAGAAGAAAGGTTTTTATTCAAGCCTATTTGTAGTTCCGAAGCCGCACGGCTCGGTCAGACCATTTCTAAACCTGAAAAATCCGAATCTCTACCTGCAAAGGTCCAAGTTTAAGATGGAATCTCTGAGGGCAGTAATTTCCAGTCTGGAGGAGGGGGAATTCATAGTGTCGGTGGACAGATGCCTACTTACATGTTCCCATTTATCCTCCGCATCAAGCTTATCTGAGATTCGCTCGCAGTACAGGATTGTCATTATCAGTTTCAGACGTTGCCATTCGGACTCTCCACGGCACCGAGGGTATTCACCAAAGTAATGGCGGAGACGATGGTCCTCCTTCGACTGCAAGTAGTCAATATAATTCCTTATCTGGACGATCTCCTGATAAAAGCGAGGTCCAGGGGAAAGTTGATGCAGAACATTGCACTCTCCCTGACAATACTCCAACGTCACAGTTGGATCATAAATTTTCCAAAGTCACAATTGGAACCGATGACAAGATTGTCTTTCTCATATGTCCTAGAGAATGCTGGGGACTCCGTAAGGACCATGGGGTATAGACGGGATCTGCAGGAGACATGGGCACACTATAAGACTTTGAATGGGTGTGAACTGGCTCCTCCCTCTATGCCCCTCCTCCAGACCTCAGTTAGATTCTGTGCCCAGGAGTGACTAGACACACACTAGGGGAGCTCTCCTGAGTTTCTCTTAAAGACTTTATTGTTAGGTTTTTTATTTTCAGAGAGACCTGCCGGCTACAGGCTCCCTGCATCGTGGGACTGAGGGGAGAGAAGTCAGACCTACTTCTTCTTCGTTCAAAGGCTCTGCTTCTTAGGCTACTGGACACCATTAGCTCCAGAGGGTTCGATCACTTGGTGCGCCTAGCTGCTTGTTCCTGGAGCCGCGACGTCACCCCCCTCACAGAAAAAGAAGCCGGGTGAGTATTTAGAAGAACAGAAGACTTCAGTGACGGCAGAAGACTTCAGTAACGGAG
Organism: Pseudophryne corroboree; assembly: GCF_028390025.1. Taxonomy (NCBI): domain Eukaryota; kingdom Metazoa; phylum Chordata; class Amphibia; order Anura; family Myobatrachidae; genus Pseudophryne; species Pseudophryne corroboree. The sequence goes on from NC_086449.1 coordinate 579,916,627, forward strand.
GTACAGCGCAGCGGTCGCGCTGCGCTTCCATGCTCCCACACACCAACGGCACTCACAGGGTGCAGGGCGCTGGGGGGGGGAGCGCCCTGGGCAGCAAGTTACTGAGGGTCTAGAAAATACAGCTGGCATGAGAAGCATATTCGGTGCCCGGGCACCGTGTACGATACCCCTGCCAGTGTAAAGCAGCGGTCGCGCTGCGCGCCATTGCTCCCACACACCAATGGCTTTACAAGGGTGCAGGGCGCAGGGGGGGGGGGGGGGGGGGCCTGGGCAGCAATATATACCTCATTGAGTGTGGTAAGACAGGTATACAGTGCGTAGACACTGTATACGTACCCCCGCCAGCATTCTAAGCTATATTAATAGCGGGGCTGAAGCGCGCCGTTAAGGGGCGGGGCTTAGCCCTCACAACGGGTTTCAGCGCCATTTTCTCCATGTCCCCGCCAAAAGCAATGTACAGTGCAATCGAGGGGGGGCACAGTGTTTTAGTGCTATATAGAGAAAGATATAGCACTATTTTTAGATAATGGGCATGTAATCATTGTTGTGCATATATCTCTGTGTATTCCCTGTCAGATATACCCACTATATCTTTTTAGTCCACATATGTCGACTCGACATGCATGAGTGCTCTGTCACAAACACCTGTGGGGTTTACTGTCGACATCGCCGACGCCTGTTGGTACTTCATTCACTAGATGCAGTGTCAGCAGGTCGGTAGTAGTATGCTTGTAAAAAGTAAACACTGTATGGGAGACACAGTAGTGTGTGGGTGACCCTGTCGGCACCAACTGTTATTACTGGGGGTAAATTAACATGCTGTAACTGCCTTATACCTGTATATATATTTATATGTATATGTATGGTACGGTTCCAGGGGCCTTTAGCTCGAACACAGACATGGTAGTATATGTGGGGAAGTGTTATTAAAATTATATATGTATACTTCCCGTGGACCCCTCGGGGTCGCTAGAATGTTATTTTGCCTGGTTATTAATCCCTACTGTCGACGAATACTGGGTTTTCTGTCGACCATAACGTTTCCTGGTAGATCAACAACTGGGGCATTCAGTACATGGTCATACACATTCAAAACACATTATTGTCACTAGGGACCTGACGGTGTCGGACAATCCACTTATATGTATGTTTTATATATATATATACATATATATATTTAGGATCTGTGTGTAATTGTGTATTACATTATGTATAGTCATATTATGATTGTTAATGAATGCGGAAGTAAAAGTATTCCTTCTCATGTGCTGGTCGCTCTGTTGATAAAGCTCTAGGTCGGCCGTGTCGAGATGGTCTCAGATCCTCTCAAGGAGTCCGAATGTTTATTCTTTTCCCGCCGCGGATAGAATACTGTGAAAGTCAACTCCTGGTCGACGAGAAGCCCTGTCACAACGGATCGTACACAGGAAGCTAAGTGATATTTTATTTTCTATGCTTTGGAGTTATTTGCATTACATACACATGGGGAAGTGGTTATATTCGGAATGGCATCCGATAGAATTACCCTAAAGAGAGAGGGGATGTTTCTTATGTTGATTCTTCTCTGTAACATTGCGGCAGGTTGCCGTGCGAATAGGTATGGCCGGGGGAATACTGAGGATAACTCCGACAGATACTGGAGTTTTTTCCTGGGACGGTGTACCGCTGTTTGGGGATGCCTCAGTTCAGTCAATCTCGGCGGATACCACTGGTAAGCCTAACTTCGTAAGTTAGATTCCCTCGCAAGGGTTGGTGACGCATTCTGTTGTGAGATGCAGTCATTTTAACCGGTTCCATACCGTTCTTGTTTCCTTTTCGGTGCAGATAGTGGAAGGTGAAAAGGTAAGAGTTCTGCAGCCTTGTTAAGTTCGCAGAAGTGGATGTCGTTTCTGTTTTACCACATCCACCGCATGTCGCTGGGTCTGCCCGGCTGGAGTCCACTCCGGTGGGAACTCGTCTACCACTTTTTAGTCAGTCCGGGAATGGACTTGGACCTGTGAGTAAATTATAGAATCCAAAGGGGAACATTCTGGCATTTACAGATGTCTCCCCTCACTGATTTTTTAAAATAAATCTTGCCATTCCCCTCTGGAAGGGGAGGTTGTACGCGACGCCATACGAGAGTTGCGTCAGTGTTCAGGGCATTGTCCTGCTGTCGCTGTAAAAAAATAATAATAAAGAATAACAAAGTTTTCTCCTTACGAAGTTGATACCTGGCTTGATATCCAGGATTGTCTTTGCTATTTCACCGGAGTGATGACAGTAGGATGGTATTCTTTCAATAGTAAGAGCCATTGTTATTCTGTACTGGAACACTCTCATGATTAAGGCGAAGTCAAGACACAAGTGGTGCAAATCGTTGTTTTCTATCTGACTGTCCTTCAACACAGGGGAAGGCTGTTGTTCCCAACGACGCAGACGTTGGTGGTGGGTATCACAGTGAATGGTTGAGTTCTGTGTGTTCCTGTGGAAAGAGGTCTGAGGATCCGGAGTCGGATCAGATTTGCAGTGACAATCCATCAATATGTTCCGTTGATGAAGAGGATCGGTGCGGCTTAAGAGGCCTTTTCGGTGAGCAGGTCAAATGCCAGAGTGGTTTTCACGGGGCCAGTTGGAAATGTGGTCCGGGTCTCACCTGCGCATGCACCGGAATATAATCCTAATGGCCAGGTTTTCACTCCTATGGTGTCGGCTCAGTTCTCACCTCCTAGAGGGACGAAGGTTCGGAATCTAGGATGAGATCCTGGTGTCCATGCATGCAGATCTCCGAGACTGGGGAGCAGTCCTTGCAAGGAAAGTATTTCCAGAGGAAAAGGTCAAGCTGGGAAGCTTGTCTGCAATAATCTTTCTTGAATTAAGAGCTATTTTCAATGAACATATGCTTCTTGATCTGCCCGTGTTAATTCTGTCGGACGACTTGACAGCAGTGGTGTAAGTAAGCCGCTAGGGCGGAACAAGGAGAAAGGCGGCAATGGCAGATGCCGAAAAAGTTTTCCGCTGGGTGGAAAGACTGGTAAACGCTATATTGGCAGTCTTCGTTCCGGATGTGAGCGACGGAGAAATAGATTCCTCTGCAGACGCGATCTCCACCCGGGAGAAATACAATCGTCATCGAGAAGTTTTCACTGAAGCGACAAGTCTTTGAGGAGTGCTTCAATTGGACATGTTGGCATCTCGCCTCAACGAGAGATCTCAGTGATATTGTTCCAGGTCAGGGGACACTTAAGCTATAGCAGTGGACGTCCTCGGGACACCTTGGGTGTTTTCAGTCGGTCTATGTGTCCCCTCCGTTTTCACTCTTCTGAAGGTGATAAACGTAAGAAGAACAGAGGTTCAGGCGATCCTCAGTGTTCCGGTCTAAACAAGGAGGGCTTGGTATCCAGTTCTTCAGTATTTACTCATAGAGGATCCCTGGCCTCTTCCTCTACGTGAGGAACTGTTACAACAAGATCCGGGCGTGTATCGAAACTTACCGCGGCTGCGTTTTACGGTGTGGCGGTTGAACGCCATATCCTAACCAGAAAGGATATTCCCAGTGAAGTAGTTTCCACACTTCTTCGGGCTAGAAAAGAAGTAACGGCAAAGCCTTACCACCGTGTTTGGAGAAAATGTGTGTCTTGGTGTGAATCCAAGAAGGCTACTACGGACGATTTCAGCTGGGTCGTTCTTCTCCATTCTTTGCAAGCAGGTGTGGGTGCAGGCCTAAAGTTAGGCTACATTTCAGTGATGTTTTGGCCTTATAAATTTTCTTTCAAGAAAGAGTTGGCAACCTTTCTGGAAGTTCGGACCTTTGTGGAAGGAGTACTGCACATCCAACCTCCATTTGTGCCCCCATTGGCAACGAGGGACCTTGACGTGGTGTTGCGTTTTCTTGTGTCACAATGTTTGGAACCTTTATGAAAGGTTGTGTTAAAATTTCTCTCTTGGAGAGTGGTCATGCTTTTGGCTTTGGCGTCCGCAAGGCGGATGTCGGAAGTAGCGGCTGGGTCTCACAAGAGCCCCTGTTTGATCTTCCAGATGGATAGAGCGGAATTGAGAATTCGGATAATAGTTCTGCCAAAAGTGGTTTCGGTGTTTCGCAGAAACCAGCCTATTTGATGCCTGTGGTTACTTAAGCATTGGCTGATTCAAGGTCTCTCGATGTAGTCAGGGCTTTGACTATTTATGTCGCCAATTTGGCTCAGATTGGGGAAACTGAGGCTCTGTTTGACCGGTATGCCCCAGCGTGATTGGGGCGCCTGCGTCTCTGCAGTCTGTTACACGCTAGATATGTGATACAATTCGGCGTGCTCGTTCTACGGCTGGATTGCCGTTACTGAAGACGGTGCTGACCCATTCTACTAGGTAGATGGGCTCTTCTTGGGCGGATGCCCGAGGAGTCTCGCCGGTTCAACTTTGCCGAGCGGATACTTGGTCAGGTTCAAACGCTTTTGCTAAGCTCTACAAGTTTGATACCCTGGCTGATGGGGACCTCATGTTTGCTCAATCGGTGCTACAGAGTTGTCCGCACTCTCTCGCCCGCTCTGGAGCTTTGGTATAAACCCCATGGTCCTTACGGAGTCCCCAGCATCCTCTAGGACGTATGAGAAAATAGGATTTTAATCCTTTTCTCTTAGTCCATAGAGGATGCTGGGCGCCCGTCCCAGTGCGTACTGTGTCTGCAGTTATTGGTTATGGTTACACTCTTGTGGTGTTTCTTTTCAGGCTGTTGCTGACGTTGTTCATGCCATGGCATGCAGTATCTTATTATTGGTTGTGTTGACACACTGGTTGTGTTACATTTTCTCTCAGCATGTGGCTGTGTATTGTTCATGCCGTTGGCTGGTATTCTTTTGAATGCCACGTTCTACGGTATGTTCGTGGTGTGAGCTGGTATGACACTCACCGTGTTTAAACAATAAATTCTTTCCTCGAAATGTCCGTCTCCCTGGGCACAGTTTTCTAACTGAGGTCTGGAGGAGGGGCATAAAGGGAGGAGCCAGTTCACACCCATTCAAAGTCTTATAGTGTGCCCATGTCTCCTGCGGATCCCGTCTATACCCCATGGTCCTTACGGAGTCCCCAGCATCCTCTACAGACTGAGAGAAAAGGATTTACTGGTAGGTATTAAAATCCTATTTTTTTCTCGGGATGATACTGGACCCAGAAGTACAGAGGGTATTTCTTCCAGTAGAAAAGGCTCTGGAAATCCAGAGAATGGTCAAACAAATTCTGAAACCAACAAGAGTGTCGATTCATCAATGCATTCGGTTGTTGGGAAAGATGGTAGCGGCCTACAAGGCCATACAGTTTGGCCGATTCCATGCCAGAATATTTCAGGGGGACCTATTGGACAAGTGGTCCGGATCCCATCTACACATGCATCAGAGGATAATCCTGTCATCCAAAGCCAGAATTTAATTCCTGTGGTGGCTACACAGTTCTCACCTCCTAGAGGGAAGCAGGTTCGGGATTCAAGACTGGATGCTGGTGACCACGGATGCAAGTCTCTGAGGCTGGGGAGCAGTCACACAGGGGGAGAGCTTCCAAGGAAGATGGTCAAGTCAAGAAACTTGTCTTCACATAAAAGTTCTGGAGTTGAGAGCCATTTACAACGGCCTTCTACAAGCGGTACATCTTCTTCAAGATCAAACCGTACAGATCCAGTCAGACAATGTAACAGCAGTCGCGTACATAAACTGTCGGGGCGGAATGAAAAGCAGAGCGGCAAGGGCAGAGTGACAAAGTTCCTCCGCTGGGCAGAAAGACGTGCAAGAGCTCTGTCGGCAATTTCCATTCCGGGAGTGGACAACTGGGAAGCAGACTTCCTCAGCAGACATGATCTCCATCCAGGAGAATGGGACCTCCACCAAGAAGTCTTCGCAGAGGTGACAGGTCTTTGGGGAGTTCCTGAAGTAGACATGATGGCATCTCGTCTCAACAAGAAGCTTCAGAGATATTGTTCCAGGTCGAGAGACCCTCAAGCAATAGCAGTGGATGCACTAGTGACCCAGTGGGTGTTCCGGTCGGGACATGTCTTCCTTCCACTTGCACTGATACCAAAAGTTCTCAAAATCATAAGGAGAACAGGAGTTCGAGCGACCCTCATGGTCCCAGACTGGCCAAGGAGGGCTTGGTATCCAGATGTCACAACTGAGGGCCTGAGCTGACGGGAGGCAGCCTCAGTTGTAGGGGCTGAGATGTACCGGAACCTGGGAGGTTGTATCAGACCCCTGGACATGTAAGTAACATGAATAATAACTGCCCGAAGGCGTGACCACGACAACTTAGATAAAAGTCAATGATGTTTATTATGACAACTCCGCATCACAGCAGCAATAAAGGAAAACGTAAAAGTCAGCAAAGAATAAATACAGTTCCTGAGTACTACAGCATGGCAGGAGCCACAGGGCACTGGTAGTGTGAGATAGTTCTTATGATCTTCTAGATGGAAAGTCCTTACCAGGCCCGGCTGTAGCAATGGAGATAACCCAGGATTGTACCAGCTGGTGTTCCAGGAAGAGCTGGGTTGCTGAAGGTAAAACAGCTGCTGTGGATACTGGCTGGAACCAGACTGTTGTTAGCACGGAGTGGATACTGGCTGGAACCAGTTAAATAATAAATGAACTTTGGGAGCGATGAAATGTGAACTGAAATGTAGAACTTGAGAGCGGAGAAATAATAATTCCGGTGGAGAGTGGTAAAGTGTAGAAAGGACACCGGCCCTTTAAGGGAAGCTGTATTCTGCTGGAAGCTGAGGCTGGAAGCAGGTAGTGTTGTAGCTGGAAACAGATGAATCCACAATGGATTGGAGAGTCAGGCTACACCGCAGGTGGAATGCTGGTGCGGGTCTCTATGGTGGAAGTCTTGAGACAGGAGCTGGAACCTGGAAGACAATCATAGAAGAGAGACAAACAGGAACTAGGTTTGACAACCAAAGCACTGACGTCTTCCTTGCTCAGGCACAGCTTACTTATACCTGCAGCAAGGAAGGGGTTGGCTAGGCAATTATGCAAATCAACAATACAAACAGCAGATTGGTGGAAATGATCAGATGACAGAATCCAAGATGGCTGCGCCCATGCAGACACTTGGAGGGAAGTTTGGTTTGTAATCCATGTGGTCTGGGAAACAGTAATGGCGGCGCCGGCCACCGGAGACAGGAGACGCCAGGCTGATAGATGCACATTTAACCACGCGGGCACAGCGGAGGCCGCGGCTGATGAAAACACCACTCTGACACTCTGCATGTGGAAACTCAGGAACAGCGGAATCTGGTCCTGGAACGCTGAGCCCGCCTTAGGAGGCATCTGAAGGGTAAGTAATGGCGTCCAGATACCCGGATCGTGACAGCACCCCCCCCTTTAGGAGTGGCCCCAGGACACTTCTTAGGCTTTAAAGGAAACTTTGCGTGGAAATTTCGGACCAAGGCAGGAGCATGGACGTCAGAGGCATTGGTCCAAGAGCGTTCTTCAGGACCATAGCCCTTCCAGTCAATGAGATACTGAAGTTGACCGTAACGGTGACGTGAGTCCAGGATCTTGGCCACTTCATACTCAACGCCTCGTTGAGTTTGGACTTTCGGAGTTGGTGGAAGTGAGGAATGAAACCGATTCAAGATTAGCGGTTTCAACAGGGAAACATGGAATGTCCTGGGTATTTTTAAGAAGGGAGGTAACTGGAGTCTGTAAGCAACAGGATTGATGACTTGATCAATTTTAAAAGGACCGATGTAGCGAGGTGCAAACTTCATACTGGGAACTCTTAACCTCAAATTCTTCGTGGATAACCATACCCGATCACCCACCTTGAGAGCAGGAACTGCTCGACGCTTCTTATCCGCAAACTTCTTGTACCTGAACGATGCCTTGAGCAGAGCTGATCGTACGCTCTTCCAGATATTGGCAAACTGATGCAAGGTGATATCCACTGCGGGAACAGAAGTTGCTGGAAGCGGTTGGAACTCAGGGACTTTAGGGTGGAATCCAAAGTTGGTGAAGAATGGTGTTGAAGAAGATGAAGAATGATACTGGTTGTTATGACAGAACTCGGCCCAGGGAAGTAATTGAACCCAGTCATCTTGAGAGGAGGACACATAGATGCGGAGGAAGGCCTCCAAGTCCTGATTCACCCTCTCAGTTTGACCATTGGTCTGAGGATGGTAAGCCGTGGAAAACTTTAACTTGACTTGGAGGACTTGACATAAACTTCGCCAGAATTTGGCTGTGAATTGAACTCCTCGATCTGAGATAATTTCTTCTGGAAGACCGTGGAGTCGGAAGATCTCTTGTATGAATACTTGAGCCAACTTGGAAGCTGACGGAAGACCGGTGAGAGGAATGAAGTGTGCCATCTTGGTGAACCGGTCAACTACCACCCAGATGGTATTGAACTTGTTGCACATGGGCAAATCTGTAATAAAATCCATCGACAAATGGGTCCATGGTCGACGGGGAACAGATAGTGGAACCAGTTGCCCCGCAGGCGACTGGCGGGATACTTTATGTTGAGCACACTTTGGGCAAGATGCAATAAACTCCAAAACGTCCTTTTTCAGAGTTGGCCACCAATAGGACCTAGAGATAAACTCCAGGGTTTTTTGGATACCTGTATGTCCGGCAAAACGGGAAGCATGGGCCCAATGCATGAGCTTCTTCCTTAGTGTCTGCTTCACAAAACTTTTCCCTGATGGGGGCGTAGAGTCCATCCCTACCGTGGAGAATGCCAACGGATTTATAATAGGATGCTTGTCTGAAGACTCTGACTCATTTTCTTGCTCCCATGAGCGGGAAAGGGCATCGGCCTTGCGATTCTGAGAGCCCGGACAGAACTGGAGTTTAAAGTCGAACCTGGAAAAGAAAAGTGCCCATCTGGCCTGACGAGGGTTGAGACATTGTGCGCCTTTAAGATATAGAAGGTTCTTGTGGTCTGTAAGGATGGTGATTGAATGAGAAGCTCCCTCCAACAGATATCTCCACTCCTCTAGAGCGAGCTTGATGGCTAGCAACTCCTGGTCGCCAATGGCATAGTTGCGCTCCGCTGGGGAGAACTTCCGTGAGAAGAAACTGCAAGGATGTAAATGACCATCTTTAGCCCTCTGAGATAACACCGCTCCTACTCCAACGGAGGAGGCATCCACCTCTAAGATGAAAGGAGAGTCGACGTCAGGCTGTTTCAGGACAGGTGCAGAGATGAACCTCTGTTTTAAAAGATGAAAAGCTTGCATGGCTTCTTCAGACCACTTGGACGGGTTAGCACCCTTCTTGGTGAAAGCAGTAATAGGCGCCACAATGGTGGAAAAGTCTCGTATAAACTTTCGGTAATAATTGGCGAACCCTAAGAACCTCTGGACCCCTTTGAGGGTTAAGGGTACTGGCCAATTCTGGATTGCTTGTAGTTTCTCAGGATCCATCTCTAGTCCGGAACCGGACACAATGTACCCTAGAAACGGAATGGACTTGACTTCAAAGACGCATTTCTCTAATTTGCAGTAGAGATGATTGACACGGAGACGGGACAGAACCTCCTTTACCCAGAAACGATGTTCCTCTAAATTGTTGGCAAAAATGAGGATATCATCTAGATAGACCACGACATGACGGTATAGAATGTCTCTGAAGATCTCATTGACGAAATGCTGGAAGACAGCTGGAGCATTGCTCAATCCGAAGGGCATGACGAGGTACTCATAATGTCCGTCACGGGTGTTAAATGCGGTCTTCCACTCGTCACCCTCACGGATCCGGATGAGATTGTATGCACCTCTCAGGTCCAGCTTTGTAAAGATGGTAGCTCCGCTAACTCTGTCAAAGAGCTCAGTAATCAGGGGTAAAGGATAGCGGTTCTTGATGGTAATGTCGTTCAAACCTCTGTAGTCGATGCACGGCCGCAGACCACCATCTTTCTTCTTTACAAAAAAGAAGCCTGCGCCGGCTGGAGAAGAAGAAGGTCGAATGAACCCCTTTGCTAGGTTCTCTTTTATGTATTCCTCCATAGAATGCGTCTCGGGGAGAGACAACGGATAAGTTCGGCCTCGAGGTGGAACCTTCCCTGGAACGAGATCAATCGGGCAGTCCCATTCTCTATGAGGGGGAAGGATATCAGCAGAAGCTTTACTGAACATATCCGTGAAATCTTGATATGGAGGAGGTGGAACATCAGACGACCTGGGGGAAGAGGAACAGACAGGCAACACTTTAAACAAACATGTCTTAGTACAGGAGGAACCCCATGCCAGAATTTGCGTAGTCGTCCAATCAATTGTAGGATTGTGAAGACGGAGCCATGGAAGGCCCAGGACCACAGGATGTGTGGCTCTTGGAATCACTAAAAGTGAAATAAGTTCGGAATGAAGAACTCCCACTCTCAGACGAACTGGTAGAGTCCTTAGAGAAATAACTGTATCAAAAATTTTACTGCCATCCACAGCAGTTAAGGAAAAGGACGAAGGAAGTCTCTCGGTGGGTAGGGACCACCGTTTAACATAGGCTTCGGTAATAAAGTTCCCAGCTGCTCCGGAATCCAGGAGGGCAATGACGTTCTGATAACGTTGAGCAACTTGAAGCGAGACTGGGAGGTTACAATCTTGAGGAGATGGAGAGGAGATCATTACTCCTAGCCGGCCCTCTCCTTGGCGAGCTAGGATTTGGAGTTTCCCGGACGTTTGGGACAGGCATTAATGGTGTGAGACGGAGCTGCACAGTACAAACAGAGAAACTCGGAGAGACGTCTTCGGCGCTCAGCAGGAGTTAAACGGGAACGGCCAATTTGCATGGGTTCATCTTTAGTTGGTGACAGTTGGCGAGGAGGAGGAGCAGAAGATTTTGGAGCAGATGATCTTCCACGCTCAGTTGCTCTCTCTCTGAAACGTAAGTCAACTTTCGTACAAAGTGAGATTAACTCATCTAACTTGGAGGGTAAGTCTCTGGTAGCTAACTCATCTTTAATACGCTCGGATAAACCATGCCAGAATGCAGCATACAGGGCCTCGTCGTTCCATGCCAGTTCGGATGCCAGGATCTGGAACTGTATAAGATATTGTCCTACAGTACGTGATCCCTGGCGTAAACGGAGAATCTCAGACGAAGCTGAAGTTACCCGGCCTGGCTCGTCGAAGATGCGCCTGAATGTTGACACGAATGCAGTGTAAGAAGATAGCAGGGTGTCGGACCTCTCCCATAACGGTGATGCCCAATCGAGGGCTGAGCCACTGAGAAGAGAAATAATGTAGGCAATTTTTGTACGGTCACTGGGGAAATTGCCAGGTTGTAGCTCAAACTGAATCTCACACTGGTTGAGAAATCCCCTGCAGAATCTTGGAGATCCGTCAAATTTTGCTGGCGTTGGAAGATGAAGACGTGGAGCAGGAATGGGTAAGGTGGGTGGGGTTATAGCTGGAGTCACTGTGGTTGACGCACCAGACGCGCCTGATCCACGGAGAGTGGTCTGAATCCCATCCAGCCGAGTAGAGAGATCCTGGAGACAGCGGATGATGTGGCCCTGTGCAGCCTCCTGATGTTCTAGTCGGGCTGCCAGTTCTTGCATCGGCCTGGCCGCTTGATCCTGGTCTCCGGCTGGATTCATTAGGTCAGTGCTTACTGTCACAACTGAGGGCCTGAGCTGACGGGAGGCAGCCTCAGTTGTAGGGGCTGAGATGTACCGGAACCTGGGAGGTTGTATCAGACCCCTGGACATGTAAGTAACATGAATAATAACTGCCCGAAGGCGTGACCACGACAACTTAGATAAAAGTCAATGATGTTTATTATGACAACTCCGCATCACAGCAGCAATAAAGGAAAACGTAAAAGTCAGCAAAGAATAAATACAGTTCCTGAGTACTACAGCATGGCAGGAGCCACAGGGCACTGGTAGTGTGAGATAGTTCTTATGATCTTCTAGATGGAAAGTCCTTACCAGGCCCGGCTGTAGCAATGGAGATAACCCAGGATTGTACCAGCTGGTGTTCCAGGAAGAGCTGGGTTGCTGAAGGTAAAACAGCTGCTGTGGATACTGGCTGGAACCAGACTGTTGTTAGCACGGAGTGGATACTGGCTGGAACCAGTTAAATAATAAATGAACTTTGGGAGCGATGAAATGTGAACTGAAATGTAGAACTTGAGAGCGGAGAAATAATAATTCCGGTGGAGAGTGGTAAAGTGTAGAAAGGACACCGGCCCTTTAAGGGAAGCTGTATTCTGCTGGAAGCTGAGGCTGGAAGCAGGTAGTGTTGTAGCTGGAAACAGATGAATCCACAATGGATTGGAGAGTCAGGCTACACCGCAGGTGGAATGCTGGTGCGGGTCTCTATGGTGGAAGTCTTGAGACAGGAGCTGGAACCTGGAAGACAATCATAGAAGAGAGACAAGCAGGAACTAGGTTTGACAACCAAAGCACTGACGTCTTCCTTGCTCAGGCACAGCTTACTTATACCTGCAGCAAGGAAGGGGTTGGCTAGGCAATTATGCAAATCAACAATACAAACAGCAGATTGGTGGAAATGATCAGATGACAGAATCCAAGATGGCTGCGCCCATGCAGACACTTGGAGGGAAGTTTGGTTTGTAATCCATGTGGTCTGGGAAACAGTAATGGCGGCGCCGGCCACCGGAGACAGGAGACGCCAGGCTGATAGATGCACATTTAACCACGCGGGCACAGCGGAGGCCGCGGCTGATGAAAACACCACTCTGACACTCTGCATGTGGAAACTCAGGAACAGCGGAATCTGGTCCTGGAACGCTGAGCCCGCCTTAGGAGGCATCTGAAGGGTAAGTAATGGCGTCCAGATACCCGGATCGTGACACCAGATCTTCAAGAAGTTGATCATAGAAGATCCTCGGCCCCTTCCTCTTCGCGAGGACCTGCTACAGCAGGGGCCGTGCGCGTATCACGACTTACCGTGGGTACGTTTGATGGCATGGCTGTTGAGCGCCGGATCCTAGCCCGAAAGGGTATTCCCAAAGAAGTCATTCCCACTCTGATTCAGGCCAGGAAAGGAGTAACGTCTAAACATTACCACCGTATTTGGAGAAAATATGTGTCTTGGTGTGAAACCAAGAAGGCTCCAACGGAAGAGTTTTCAGTTAGGACGTTTTCCCCATTTTTCTCCAGGCGGGTGTGGTTGCAGACCTACGATTGGGTTCAATCAAGGGCCAGCTTTTGGCTTTGTCCGTTTTCTTTCAGAAACAATTGGCCTCACTTCCAGAAGTTCAGACTTTCGTGAAAGGGGTGCTACACATCGAACCTCCATTTGTGCCTCCTGTGGCACCACGGGATCTTAACGTGGTGTTACGATTCCTTCAATCGGATTGGTTTGAACCTATCCAGGAAATGGAGTTGAAATTTCTCACTTGGAAAGTGGTCATGCTGTTGGCCTTGGCATCCGCAAGAAGGGTGTCTGAGTTAGGGGCCTTGTCTCACAAGATCCCTTACCTGATCTTCCATGAAGGTAGGACTGAGTTACGAACTCGTCAACAATTTCTTCCAAAGGTGGTTTTCTTCTTTCCATATACACCAACCTATTGTGGTGCCAGTGACACCATCGCTGCTTCAAAGTCCCTTGATGTGGTCAGGGCTTTGAGAATCTATGTCGCAAGAACGACTCAGATAAGGAAAACAGAGGCTCTGTTTGTCCTGTATGCTCCCAACAAGATTGGGTGTCCTGCTTCTAAGCAGACTATTGCGCGCTGGATCAGAGGTACGATTCAGCACGCTCATTCTACGGCAGGATTGCCGGTACCAAATTCGGTGACTGCCCATTCTACTAAAAAGGTGGGCTCGTCCTGGGCGGCTGCCCGGGGGGGTCTCGGCATTACAACTTTACCGAGCAGCTACTTGGTCAGGGGCAAACACGATTGCTAAGTTTTACAAGTTTGACACCTTGGCCGATGAGGACCTACAGTTTGGTCAATCGGTGCTCAGGGTCATCCGCACTTTCCCGCCCGTACTGGAGCTTTGGTATAACCCCATGGTACTGAAGTGGACCCCAGCATCCTCTAGGACGTATGAGAAAATAGGATTTTAATATCTACCGGTAAATCCTTTTCTCCTAGTCCGTAGAGGATGCTGGGCACCCGACCCAGTGCGTACTTTACCTGCAGTTATTTGTTTGTAGTTACACAAGTGTTGTGTTACGGTTATTTTCAGCATGTTGCTGCAAAGATTGTTCATGCCCGTTGGCATGTGTTGTGTTGAATGCCATGTTGTGCGGCATGGTTGAGGTGTGAGCTGGTATGAATCTCACCGTTACATTAAAAGTAATTCCTTTCCTCGAAATGTCCGTCTCCCTGGGCACAGTTCCTATACTGAGGTCTGGAGAAGGGGCATAGAGGGAGGAGCCAGTTCACACCCTTGAAAAGTCTTAAAGTGCCCATGGCTCCTGCGGAACCGTCTATACCCCATGGTACTGAAGTGGACCCCAGCATCCTCTACGGACTAGGAGAAAAGGAATTACCGGTAGGTATTAAAATCCTATTTTTCAATCCAATTAGAAACTCGCACTGAACCAGGCAGAGTAAACTTGCATTTTTCTTCTTGAGGGTGAGAGATGGTCAGGGGCGTAATGACCACAGGATTTACTGTGAAGATCCGCGGTAGGCCGATGTCCACGTGGGGCCAGTTTTGGTTGTTTACATGTGAGGGGTGGCAATGCCGCATGGTTACACGCTATACCTCTCGTGTGAGGCCACTTCTACAAATTTTTCCAGGGCCACTTTCAATTCCCAATCCGCCCCTGGAGATGGTAGTAAAATGCTTTATTTTAAAGTTAAAATGTCGAGACATTGTGCACAACCCCTTGGACCCCCGTAACTAATTAGGCAATTGGAAGTTTCTAATTAGCTTAATTAGTCCAATAATTACATGTAATTTTGGGGGGTTTGAAAATTATCTCAAGTTACCTCAGAATCAACTTTCTCATACGTCCTAGAGGATGCTGGGGACTCTGTAAGGACCATGGGGGTATAGACGGGATCCGCAGGAGACATGGGCACACTATAAGACTTTGAATGGGTGTGAACTGGCTCCTCCCTCTATGCCCCTCCTCCAGACCTCAGTTAGTTCCTGTGCCCAGGAGTGACTGGACACACACTAGGGGAGCTCTACTGAGTTTCTCTAAAAGACTTTATTGTTAGGTTTTTTATTTTCAGAGAGGCCTGCTGGCTACAAGCTACCTGCATCGTGGGACTGAGGGGAGAGAAGTCGGACCTACTTCTGTGAGGTAAAGGCTCTGCTTCTTAGGCTACTGGATACCATTAGCTCCAGAGGTTTCGATCACTTGGTGCGCCTAGCTGCTCGTTCCCGGAGCCGCGCCGTCACCCCCCTCACAGAAGCCAGAAGAAAGAAGCCGGGTGAGTATGTGAAGATCAGAAGACTTCAGTGACGGCAGAAGACTTCAGTAACGGAGGTTTAGCGCAGCGGGCGCGCTGCGCTACATGCTCCCACACACCAACGGCACTCACAGGGTGCAGGGCGCTGGCGGGGAGCGCCCTGGGCAGCAAGTTACTGATGGTCTCTCCACTGGCATAAGATGCATATTCGGTGCCCGGGCACCGCGTACGATACCCCTGCCAGTATAAAGCAGCGGTCGCTCTGCGCGCCATTGCTACCACACATCAATGGCTTTACAAGGGTGCAGGGCGCAGGGGGGGCGCCCTCGGTGGCAATATATACCTCAAATAAAGCTGGCAAAGCATGTATACAGTGCATAGGCACTGTATACGGACCCCTGCCAGCATAAAAAGCTATATTAATAGTGGGGCTGAAGCGCGCCGAGAAGTGCTCATTAGGAACACACAGTCACACTGAATGGATGTTCACCTTTAGCCTCCAGTGGTAAGAGTTATTTTGTCCTCTCCTGATCAGTACAGCTTTGACTATTTGATTTGATATCAGGTTTGGTTTACCTTTGAGATGTCCTTATGTTGCATTACTCATATTACAGAGGGCTTATTGACTGATGTGTCCTTGAATGGATTACTTTTCTGGAATTATGTGTGAAGTAAGTAGAGTTCTTTAACAGTTCTGCTCATGATAAATTTAGGTATCTTTTAGTACCACACCTGATTGGGAATTTGCAAACATATATATATATATATATATATATATATATATATTTGTGTTGTTCTATTAATAGGGCTTATACGCTGACTTGGTCGTCTGTCCTATTACAGTGTTATACTGTTGAGTTATTTCATCCTAGTAAGTATGATACTAGTACCTCTGGATGATTGGTTCTTGTTGGGTGATACTGATCTACCTTTCTTCACCATATTTGGTATCCAGGAGGTATATCCATATGTTTGGTAGCATTACTCTTGGCACTTTTCTTTATTAGCACATTGCACTTTAGTGGTGAATTTCTGATTGGGCCCGTGAGACTGATTGTATTTATTTATTTCATGTATCTGTTATTCTGACAGGTTATGACTATTTGGCAATCTGAAAATATGTAAGGCTTGTCTTGATAAAGGCTCTGCTTCTTGAGCCGAAACGTCGACCCAATAAAGCCGATTATGATCTAAGAGAATACGATTGGACTCGATTTTTGAAGGAGAGTGCCCCCCAGGAAACTGGAACTACGACTATATGTGTAGACCCACCATGATTGTGTGGATTCTACTGGGTGCACCCCACAGTTGATTGCACACGGATGTGAGTGCAGGACTTCCTTGGATATATATATATTTAGGATATTTGTGTATTTGTGTATTACATTATGTATATTCATATTATGATTTATAATGAATGCTGAAGTAATAGTATTCCTTCTCATGTGCTGGTCGCTCTGTGGACAAAGCTCTAGGTCGGCCGTGACGAGTTGGTCTCAGATCCTCTCAAGGAGTCTGAATGTTTATTCTTTTCCCGCCGCGGATAGAATACTGTGAAAGTCAACTCCTGGTCGACACGGGGCCCTGTCACAAAGGATCGTATACAGGAAGCTAAGTGATATTTTATTTCTATGCTTTGGGCTTATTTGCATTACATGCACATGAGGGAGTGTTTATATTCGGAAAGGCATCCGATAGAATTACCCTAAAGAGAGAGGGGATGTTCCTTATGTTGGTTCTTCTCTATAACATTGCGGCAGGCTGCCGTGCGTATACAGGAGGTGTGGCCGGGGGAATGGGCAAAAGCATGCTGCACTCTTTACCGAGGCGAAGCAAGAAACACTAGTGCCGAGATGTTTGAACATCTTGATTGCCGTAGTGGGGGAGTAAAAAACTCCCCCCTTCGGCGATCCCTATCAGCCTCCTCAGTGCATCAACCGGGTACTTATGAACTATGCCTCTCCTCCTCTCAGGTCACTAGGCATGCGTGAGATCTCTCTTATGTGCAGCCAGCTTCCGCCACAGCCAGGGACAGCGCTGTCCCTGCTGTGGTTTATGAGCAATGATACCTGCAGCTGTTTAAATCAATAGCTGCAGCTGTCGGCATGGTCAGTGACCATTCACATGACCCTGCATATCGGTGTGCTATCTTGTAGATAACAGCACCAATATAGATAGGGGCGCTATGCTTGCACACATCCCCACAGTCATACATGGGGGAGAAGCAGTATAAGCGCACATAACGGCACTGATACCACTTCCCGCTCTAACGAGCATTCATACCTCTACCCCTGAGTATTATACTGATACAGGTTGAGTCTCTCTTATCCAAAATGCTTGGACACAGAGCCGGTCCTAACCAATATGATGCCCTAGGCAAGATTTTGTCTGGTGCCCTATAGGACCACTGCTAGTTCTGCCTCTGACCCTGCGCCCCTTTCCCAGCACCATCATCCCTCACCCATAGCAGTCCTCATTTTGGTGTTCCTACCCCCTAGATTTTAAATATGAACAGTGCGCACATTCGGTGCACAGCCCAAAAAGGGGTGTGTTCTTGCTGGGAAGGGGCATGGCCACACAATAGTACCCCCAATTCAAATTATGCCACACAGTACTGCAACTTTGATACCTGGCGTGAGTCAGCTGGCAGCTCTCCTAATGTTGGGTGCCTTTTTTAATGAAAATGTGTCTTATTTGCATTGCTATGTGACTAGGATGAACAAGCAGCTTCTGTTGATTAAAATGATATGCAGCATGCCTATATTCTGTGTGTGACTGTATTTGCATACGAAATGCTACGTTACAGTAATTTCCAGGAATACACTGTAACGTAGCATTTCTTATGCAGATACAGCCGCAGTCACACACAGAATATAGGCATGCCGCCTATGATTTTAATCAGCAGAAGATGCTTGTGCCCCTAGGCATACCAAATTCCCTAGGCATTTGCCTAGTTTGCCTATGACTAGGGCCGGCTCTGCTTGGACCAGAAGTATTTTGGATATCAGATGTTTCCGTATGTTGGAATATTTGCATAACATAATTTGATATCTTGGGAATCTAAACACTTAGGGCTGTAACACACGCGGAGGCTTTTGCCGGCTGGGAAAAAGCCGGATGGCTTTTTCCCATGCCGGTGTTGTAATTAAAAGTGTAAGGTGTAGGGTCCTTTCACACGGCACGGCCCCGGCCCGGCTGCCGGGTTGCAGCCGGAAATATCCACTGGGAGGTCCGGCTGCTGGGCCGGGGCCGTGCCGTCTTTGTAGGCAGTGGACCGTGTGTGTGAAGGGGAGCTTTCACACACAACGGTTTATTTAGCCGCTGCTGCTGCGCATGCGCACAGCATTACATATGGCTCAAAGCCGTTGTGTGTGAAAGACCCTCCCGGATGGCAAAAAGCCGGACAAAGTTTGTCCGGCTTTTTGCCATCCGGGAAAAACCGGAGCGTGTGTTACAGCCCTTAATGTAATTGTGCTTCATAACACCTTATAGACATAGCCTGAAGGTAATTTTATACAATATTTTTAAATAATATTGTGCATGAAAAAAGTTTGTGTACATACACTAAATTCATTTAGTTTTGATATACACCTTATACACATAACATGAAGGTAATTTTATACAATATTTGAAATAATTGTGTGCATTAAACAAAGTTTGTATACATTGAACTATCAGAAAAGAAAGGTGTCACTATCTCAGATGCACTAAAAAAATAACATTTAGCAATATTCCGTATTTTGGCATTTTAGAGTGGGGAGTCGAAACCTGTATGTAAGCAATAAGAGACTTCTTTTTGACAAAAACAACATAAATTTATATAAAAAATAAATATTAGTAAAGAATTTAACACCAAAGAAATCACATAGTGAGCCATTTTGTTTACACATTTCAGGTGGTTTTCAATGGGTGGGATAAGTTCAATTTGCCGGCTGATGGGATCCCGTCGGTCAGGATGCCGACACCAAAATCCTGACAGCCGATAATGCCGCCTGCCGGAATCCCGGCAAAACTTTGTTGGTATCCACGTCACCCAAGCCTGCAAGGGTACTCTTAGCGTTCACCCTGGTGCCGGCATTCTGGCGGGCAGAATGCCACTGTAGGGATATGGACAGCTGGCATCCCGCCCGCCATTATATCATACTGAATCTCAATGGACATTTGGTTCCAAATTTACTGAAAAAAATCCTGTACTTTCGCCTTTGTTCATTCCACTATATTTGATTCAAATCCAAACAGTTAGTTTCAGAAGTGACCTTTTTGTGATATAACTTATCAAATGCCTTGACAAATTATACAGCAAATAAGATATGTATACTTTACTCATCTGCCCTTTCACTTTAATTATTTTTTTTAAGTGATTTCATTCATTCTTATACTAGAATTTATTTCAGCTGTCCCTACTTAAGCAGGAATGTCCCTATTCTATGTGACTGCTCCTTTATCCCACTTGATGGAACTGTTGGAAAGCACACTCAGTAGTACAGGTGTGTTTTTAGGGGAGGGAGGTATAGGGTAGTCAAGAACCAGGGCCACCACCAGGGGGGTGCTGGGGCATTACTGTCCCGGGCCCAGCTGCTCTGACAGAGTGGAGGGCCCGGCTGCATGCCGCCCGCCGCCGGCTACTGAGAGGGCTCTAACTATTGATATAGATTATCCTGGAGTAGAAAATAATAAAAATTGTGAGTGCTAATAAATTGGTGCTTAAATTGGACACCAACGCTGATAAGGTGCAACAGTTATTGTAAGTGAAAAGAGAGAAAGGCAAAATATAATAGAACAAAATAGAAATAAGGAAAGAGTAGAACACTCAGATTAAAAGAACGTCACATATATTTGTAACAGCGTATCACTACAAATCATTTAGCCTTCTCTTATGTACCAAAATATTACCTTATTTAGTCATCCGTACATAAAACACTTTTCTCTTACGTCCTAGAGGATGCTGGGGTCCACATTAGTACCATGGGGTATAGACGGGTCCACTAGGAGCCATTGGCACTTTAAGAGTTTGAGAGTGTGGGCTGGCTCCTCCCTCTATGCCCCTCCTACCGGACTCAGTTTAGAAAATGTACCCGGAGGAGAAGGTCACAGCTAGGGGAGCTCTACAGAGCTTCTCTGGTAAAAGTTTAATTTTAGAGTTTATTAATTTACAGGGAGACTGCTGGCAACAGCCTCCCTGCTTCGTGGGACTAAGGGGGGGAGTAGTGTCCGCCCTGTGGGGTCTGAGCCACTATCTCCGGTGACAGGACACTGAGCTCCTGAGGGGATGGAACATTCCCCGCCACAGGGGATCGCTCACCCCAGCAGCATGCCGCCACCCCCTTACAGAGCCAGAAGATCAGTGGCGAGTCAGTCACCAGCCCCCCTAGCAAGCGGGGAGCCGGTGTGAAGATGGCGGCAACAGGGTATGGAGCGCAGTACGGGGCTTAGCGGTACATAGTGCGGCACTGTGAGCGGCGCCCTGAGCCAGCGCCTACACCCTACACTGACATTTAAGCCTGTCAAGGTCCCAGGATCGCTGCCAGCATGATTCCTCAGGCCAGTATAATCTCCAGAAGAGCGGGAAGACAGCGCCATTAAGGGGGCGGAGCTTCTCAGAGCGGACCCACCAGCGTTCAGCACCATTTTCCTGCCTGCAGAAATGCTGTCAGTGAAGAGTAGTCCCTCCATATCAACTCCAGCTATCTCTTACGGTACCAGGGGGTTGTAGAAGGTAGGGAAGGCTGTGTACAGACTGTGTAACCTATTAAGGTGCACAGTCAGCACTGGTTGGGGTCTCCCTATACCTTGAAAGTGCTGTGTGTGGGTTGGCTCCGATCTCTGTGTCTCTCTTGCCATTCTTGGGGGTGAAACTCTGTCTATCCTCCCCTGTGTGTGTGTGTGTGTGTGTGTGTGTGTGTGTGTGTGTGTGTGTGTGGAGTGTCTGTGGTCTCCATTTAGCTATGTCCAGGGACTCTGTGTCATATGCTGCAGAGGATGTGTCCTCTCAGGATGATCTCATTCCATGTAATCAGGATTGCACTGTTTTAGCGCAGATACCAGCAAGGGAGCCTGAATGGTTATCCTCTATCAAATATATGATTTCTCAGATTTCTACTAGGGTTGCACAGAATGAATCTGCAACTCAGGTTTTACAGAACTCTATGGCAGTTTGGTCCGGTTCTGTTACCTCAGGGCCCCCCTCTGTAGGTTCCCACAAACGTGCTCTTGTCCAGATTATGTAAGATGACACGGATACCGATTCTGACACGGCAGGCGGTGATGGGGATGTGCTCAGGGGGGCCTCATCTCTTGCTAAAGGGGTGCAGTTGATGATAGAGGCTATTAGGGATGTGTTGAATATTGCTGATACAACACCTGAGCAGGTTGCAATAAGAAAGCCTCGCTAACCTTCCCTGCGTCCAAAGAATTAAATGCTATTTTTGAGAAAGCATGGGAAAACTTGGAGAAAAAATTCCAGATCCCTAGAAGGGTTCTGGTTACTTTCCCCTTCCCTGAGGAGGATAGGAAAAAATGGGAAAACCCACCCATAGTGGACGCGTCTGTATCCAGACTCCTTAAAGGAGTCGGCTGATTGCAAAATTCATACTATGCTCAAATCCATATACACGGCTTCAGGGGCGATACTACATTCTACTATTGCCTGTGCATGGATTTCCAAAGCTATAGTAAAGTGGTCAGGCACGTTACTTGAGGGTTTGGATACAATGGAGAAAAGTGACGAATTGTTTTTATGTAACATTCAGGATTCTGCAGGACTTATGGTGGAATCCATGAAAGACCTGGGTTCAATGGCTGCAGGAATATCTTCCATGTCTGTCTCAGCTCGTCGAGGACTGTGGCTGCGCCAGTGGTCTGCCGACTCGGAATCTAGGAGAAGTGTGGAGACCCTAACCTACACAGGTCAGGCTCTATTTGGGGAAGCGTTGGATGCGTGGATCTCCACGGCTACAGCGGGTAAATCACCTTTTCTTCCCTCAGCTGCACCTGCTACGAAGAAACCTTTTTCTTCAGCAGCATCACAGTCCTTTCGGGTTGCTAAAACAAGAAAGCCCAAACCGTCCAACACCTTCTTTAGAGAAGGTCGACCAAAATCCAAGAAACCTGCTGCTGCGGGTTCCCGGGAACAGAAGCCTGCTTCAGGTACGCCAAAGTCCTCAGCATGACGGTGGACCGCGCGGCCTGGAGGTTGGGCCGGTGGGGGCGAGACTCAGACATTTCAGTCACATCTGGGTGTCACCCGCCTGGATCCCTGGGTACAAGATATTGTGTCCCAGGGGAACTGGCTGGAATTTCAAGATCTCCCTCCTCACTGGTTCTTCAAATCAGGCTTGCCAGCTTTGCCAGCATACAGGGCTATCCTACAGGGAGCCATCCAGAAGTTGGTGGAGGCACAGGTTATTGTACAAGTTCCTCCCCAGATGCAAAACAAGGGTTACTATTCGAACCTTTTCATGGTACCGAAACCGGATGGTTCAGTCAGGCCTATTCTGAACTTAAAATCACTAAACCCCTTTCTGAGGGAGTTCAAGTTCAAAATGGAGTCTCTAAGGGCAGTGATATCAGGTCTGGAACAGGGGGATTCCAATTTGGCCGCCGCATCAAGCTTATCTCCGATTCACACTGTTGGACTCTCATTTTCAATTCCAGACCCTGCCATTCGGCCTCTCCACAGCACCGAGGGTATTCACCAAGGTGATGGCGGAAATTATGGTTCTCCTCCGCAGACAGGGGTGAACATAATTCCATATCTGGACGATCTGCTGATAAAGGCATCATCCAAGGAGAAGCTGTTACTGTCCATAGTTCTCACGACCCAGCTTCTCAGGGAACATGGTTGGATCCTGAATCTTTCAAAATCACATTTGGAACCAACCAGGAGGTTGTCATTCCTGGGAATGATCCTCGACACGGAAGTGCAGAGGGTGTTTCTTCCAGAGGAAAAAGCGTTAGTGATACAAACAATGGTCCGGGATGTCCTGAAGCCAGCCTGGGTGTCGGTTCATCAGTGCATTCGCCTTCTGGGGAAGATGGTGGCCTCTTACGAGGCTCTGCAGTGCGGGAGATTTCATGCGCGTTCCTTCCAACTGGATCTCCTGGACAAATGGTCGGTATCTCATCTACACATGCACCAGAGGATACATCTGTCACCGAAGGCCAGGATCTCACTCCTCTGGTGGCTGCAATTACCTCACCTTCTGGAGGGCCGCAGGTTCGGGATTCAGGACTGGATCCTTCTAACCATGGATGCAAGTCTCCGGGGCTGAGGTGCAGTCACTCAAGGGGAAACCATCCAAGGAAGGTGGTCAAGTCTGGAAGCCAGCCTGCCGATAAACATTCTGGAACTAAGAGCCGTCTACAACGATTTTCTCCAAGCGGCCCATCTTCTGCGAAATCGGGCCATTCAAGTGCAGTCGGACAATGTAACAACAGTGGCTTACATAAACCGACAGGGTGGAATGAAGAGCAGAGCTGCAATGTCAGAGTTAACAAGAATCATCCTCTGGTCAGAAAAACACGCGTTGGCGCTGTCGGCAATCTTCATTCCGTGAGTAGACAACTGGGAAGCGGACTTCCTCAGCAGACACAATCTCCATCCAGGAGAGTGGGGCCTCCATCCGGAGGTATTCACGGAAGTGACAAATCTTTGGGGTGTACCTCAAATAGACATGATGGCCTCTCACGTCTCAACAACAAGATTCAGCGGTATTGTTCCAGGTCGAGGGACCCGCAAGCCATGGTGGTGGACGCCCTAGTGACTCCGTGGGTGTTCCAGTCAGTATACGTGTTTCCTCCACTTCCACTCAT
Source organism: Pseudophryne corroboree (assembly GCF_028390025.1). Taxonomy (NCBI): domain Eukaryota; kingdom Metazoa; phylum Chordata; class Amphibia; order Anura; family Myobatrachidae; genus Pseudophryne; species Pseudophryne corroboree. Next base: position 579,940,746 of record NC_086449.1, read on the forward strand.
TCCAAGGGTTCTAAAACTCATAAGGAGAACTAGAGTTCTGGCAATCCTCATTGCTCCGGACAGGCCAAGAAGGTCTTGGTACGCGGATCGTCTGGATCTACTGCTAGAAGAGCCGAGGCCTCTTCCTCTTCGGAAGGACCTGCTACTGCAGGGGCTGTTCGCTTATCAAGACTTACCGCGGCTACGTTTGACGGCATGGAGGTTAAACACCAGATATTAGCTCGGAAGGGCATTCCGAACAAGGTTATTCCTACCCTGATACAGGCTAGGAAAGGAGTAACGTCAAAACATTACCATCGCATTTGGAAAAAGTATGTGTCTTGGTGTGAATCCAAGAAGTTTCCTACGGTGGAGTTTAAACTTGGAAGATTTCTCCTCTTCCTCCAGGCAGGTGTGGATATGGGCCTGTGATTAGGTTCCGTAAAGATCCAGATTTCGTCCCTATCCATTTTCTCCATTTTCTTCCAGAAACAGTTGGCTGCCCTCCCTGAGGTTCAGACCTTTTTGAAGGGAGTTCTGCACATCCAGCCTCCCTTTGTGCCACCTACGGCACCCTGGGATCTTAATGTGGTGTTGCAGTTCCTCCAGTCGGACTGGTTTGAGCCTCTACAGGATGTTGAGGTCAAGTTTCTCACGTGGAAGGCTGTCACTTTGTTGGACTTGGCTTCTGCTAGACGTGTGTCGGAGTTGGGGGCTTTGTCATGTAAAAGCTCCTACTTGATCTTCCATGAAGATAGAGCTGAGCTCTGGACACGCCCACAGTTCCTTCCGAAGGTTGTGTCGGCATTTCATATCAACCAACCTATTGTGGTGCCAGTTGCTACTGACTCCTCAGTTTCATCAAAGTCCTTGGATAATGTAAGGGCTCTGAAAATCTATGTGAAGAGGACTGCTCGTCACAGAAAATCAGACTCTCTGTTTGTCCTGTATGATCTCAAGAAACTTGGGTGTCCTGCTTCTAAGCAATCACTCGCTGGATCAGGTTGACTATCCAGCATGCGTATTCTACGGCAGGATTGCCGTGTCCTACGTCTGTTAAGGCCCACTCTACTCGTAAGGTGGGTTCTTCCTGGGCGGCTGCCCGGGGGGTCTCGGCTATACAGCTTTGCCGAGCAGCTACTTGGTCTGGGTCAAACACGTTTGCTAAGTTCTACGAGTTCGATACATTGGCCTCTGAGGACCTCAAGTTTGGTCAATCGGTTCTGCAGGAGCCTCTGTGCTCTCCCTCCCGTTCTGGGAGCTTTGGTACATCCCCATGGTACTAATGTGGACACCAGTATCCTCTAGGACGTAAGAGTAAATAGGATTTTAATTTCCTACCGGTAAATCCTTTTCTCGTAGTTCGTAGAGGATGCTGGGCACCCGCCCAGCGCTTCGTGATCCTGCAGTGGTTACTTAGTTCAGTACTGCTTAGTTCTTGGTTAAGTACTGTTTTGTTACTCGGTAAGTAATAAAGTTCAGCCGTTGCTGATGTTTCAAGCTAGTTAGTTTGATGTGCCTTGTGTGTGAGCTGGTGTGAATCTCGCCACTATCTGTGTAAAATCCTTCTCTCGAAGTATGTCGTCTCCTTGGGCACAGTTTCTAGACTGAGTCTGGTAGGAGGGGCATAGAGGAAGGAGCCAGCCCACACTCTCAAACTCTTAAAGTGCCAATGGCTCCTAGTGGACTCCTCTATACCCCATGGTACTAATGTGGACCCCAGCATTCTCTACGGACTACGAGAAAAGGATTTACCAGTAGGTAATTAAAATCCTATTTTTTCATTTAGTGTGTCTATAAATAGAACAATAAGTTACAGCGATCCCTATATTCAATTGCAATATCAGCATTAAATGCAACGCCTCTACTGCACTGTTAAGTCTGATTAACTTTCAGGAAGAAAAGCAATACTTTAAATGTACAACTGTTCAGGCCGCTGCGACCGCTAAGCGTGTGTGTGTGTAAAACCCCTATCAAATACGTACACGTTGCGTAAGCACGCCGGCACGCTGTAAGCATAAAGTAGCTACACGTGCGGCAGAATACACTTTAAAACCCCTAACAGGAAAGAAATGCGACACCAATTGTTTATGCAATGTTGAGGTCCAACCCAGCAACAAATATTTACTCAAAAGGGGATTACAACAGTAATACAATCACATAAGAGAATAGTCTACAATCAATGGATACATTCGTTTGTTCGCTAGCGCCACCCGGTTCCGGTCCTCAGTCAATCTGGATAGATGACCTTCAGAGAATGTATCTGACCGGCCAGGAGGCTTGGCTTTTATACATTAGTCCAAATCATGAAACAATAGAAACTGTATTCTCTTCCCCCATAGGTCAAAGGGCTGGTCATTTACAGTACAGGAGGGGTCATAGGTTGATTTGAATGCCTGGTCCAGGTGCACTGGCAGATGTTCTCCACTGGGTTCCCGCCGAATATCAAGAGTACAGTAAATACAGTGTCATATTAATATTCTGTTCCTGCGCATATCTATGCGCAGGAGCGTGCTATCTTCTGCAAACTGCTACCAGAATATTGCTCTTAAAATACTGTACAGCTGGATACCAAACACCACCTCCTAACCTAATTCTGTCCCCTCATATCCTGTAAAGTCGAATCCCTCTGTTGTTATAACTTGGAAGTAAATGTAACTCGCTGGTGTGGTGCATGTAGACTATGTGTAAATTACATGCTATGTGGATTAAATATGAAATATGTCTTTGTGGCTTTTCCATGTGAATGCATATGCCACCGTAATTACTCATGCCACGCGCTGATACGCAGGACCTCGTGAGCCAATATACGCAACGTGCGAGTATGCGCACACACGGTGGAACAAGCACACGCACGGAGGCCACTTGTGTGAAGTTTGTATGTGATGCGTGTGACCATATGTTCGACTTCGACAGTCCACCCTTTGGCAGTCAACAATAGCTGCCACATATTACTAATAAAACTGAAAATATTACATATACGTTATATACAAAGTTCAAATATCCGGGGAAGATTTGTAGGTGGGAAATGTATAGCCTAGTGGGATAGGAAAAAGCATGTATGTATGAATTAATGTCTGAGGGGCATGTATCATCGTGCCGTATATGTTCTAAGTAAGCTTTGAGGTTGTCACAACTGAGGGCCTGAGCTGACGGGAGGCAGCCTCAGTTGTAGGGGCTGTAATGTACCGGAACCTGGGAGGTTGTATCAGACCCCTGGACATGTAAGTAACATGAATAATAACTGCCCGAAGGCGTGACCACGACAACTTGGATAAAAGTCAATGATGTTTATTATGACAACTCCGCAACACAGCAGCAGTAAAAGAAAACGTAAAAGTCAGCAAAGAATAAATACAGTTCCTGGGTACTACAGGATGGCAGGAGCCACAGGGCACTGGTAGTGTGAGATAGTTCTTATGATCTTCTAGATGGAAAGTCCTTACCAGGCCCGACTGTAGCAATGGAGATAACCCAGGATTGTGCCAGCTGGTGTTCCAGGAAAAGCTGGGTTGCTGAAGATAAAACAGCTGCTGTGGATACTGGCTGGAACCAGACTGTTGTTGGCACGGAGTGGATACTGGCTGGAACCAGTTAAATAATAAATGAACTTGGGAGCAATGAAATATGAACTGAAATGTAGAACTTGAGAGCGGAGAAATAATAATACCGGTGGAGAGTGGTAAAGTGTAGAAAGGACACCGGCCCTTTAAGGGAAGCTGTACTCTGCTGGAAGCTGAGCTGGAAGCAGGTAATGTTGTAGCTGGAAACAGATGAATCCACAATGGATTGGAGAGTCAGGCTACACCGCAGGTGGAATGCTGGTGCGGGTCTCTATGGTGGAAGTCTTGAGACAGGAGCTGGAACCTGGAAGACAATCACAGGAGAGAGACAAACAGGAACTAGGTTTGACAACCAAAGCACTGACGCCTTCCTTGCTCAGGCACAGTGTATTTATACCTGCAGCAAGGAAGGGATTGGCTAGGCAATTATGCAGATTAACAATACTGACAACAGATTGGAGGAAATGATCAGCTGACAGAATCCAAGATGGCTGCGCCCATGAAGACACTTGGAGGGAAGTTTGGTTTGTAATCCATGTGGTAATGAAAACAGTAATGGCGGCGCCGGCCACTGGAGACAGGAGACGCCAGGCTGACAAGTGCACATCCAACCACGCGGACACAGCGGAGGCCGCGGCTGACGTAATCGCCACTCTGACACTCTGCATGCAGAAGCTCAGGGACGGCGGCGGAGGCCGCGGGAGACGCCATGCCAGATGTAATAAGGCGTTACTGTGACAGCGTCTCAGAGAGACAGGAGAGGATGCAGGAATGTGAACATTAGGATAACAGATGGGATCCGGTCCTGGAGCGCTGAGCCAGCCTTAGGAGGCATCTGATGGGTAAGAAATGGCGTCCAGATACCCGGATCGTGACAGAGGTATTGCAAAGTATACATTAAATCCTTCTCATCCCGTATTAAGGGTCTGTACATGGGCAAACAAAAACTACCGAGCTCTTTTTGGGCAAGGGCTTTTAGCCCTCACCTTTCCGGCTTCTTATACCAACAAATGGGGAGCACATTTATCTGATGATACATGAAGGGGAAACATATGTGTGTGCCACTATTTGTGGATAACATTTATCGACTATGTGTACCATTAACTGAGGTTGCAGAGATGAGGGTAAGACATATAAAAAAATAATAATAATACATTCACATAAATTTTGGGTATGGTTGACGTCTTTTCCGGTTGGATGTTTCTGGGTAGAGGGGGAAACAGAGAAAAATGGTGAAAGAAACAGGTCATGAAATTCATTTGCAATCTTTATCATAACACTGTTTCTACAGATGGGTCATAAATTAAATCTGCTGCTGTAACAACACCCTAGCTCCTTAGACTCATCAAATTTGTGCTGTGTTTGCGCCGCATCAAAATTCGAACACACATGAATATCAGACCAATAATTATGATGACACCCAGGATACAAAGGAGAAACTTTCCTACACTTGCAATTACATTTTGTGCCCACTCTCCTATCCCAGAGAACCATTTTAGTGGGTTCAACCATGAGGCCCAGCTGGTTAGTTCATTACCCACAGCCGTCAAGGTTAGGTTGTGTTTCCTTCTGAACTCCCACTTTAACTGCAAGATCTCGTCCATCTTTTGATCGATGATCTCTGTGGGGTCGTCAGTGCTATTCGTAATATACGTACAGCACTTCACACCATATTGAGTTGCCAGAGTAACACAGTACCCACCTGTCACAGCCGTAACATAATTAAGGACCATCCTGTGCTGGACCAGCTCCTTCTTGTAGGCTTGCAACTCCCTGCCCGTATACCTGAAGGTGTCATCATACATCTCGGTGATATTATCTATCAAGTTCGCTAGCGCATGGATGTACCTATAATTTATAGTTCCTCTGGCAGTATGGGTGATATTTAATGCGAGAAGGAACTGAATCCCGGTGGATTCATGGATCAAATCAGAGGCTGCGTGCTCTGCCCTATCTATGAGGTGTCTCTTGATGATGTGTTCATAATGGGTATGAGTATAAGGAGTCTGAGCGTTGCGGTGAATGTCTTTCATTTTGTCGTGTGCTATGGTCATGACCTCTGGTAGTACTCTCCCAATATAACACAACCCTTCAAAGCTCGGAGTAAGCCACTTGTACGCTTTCCTCCCACATATGAAATAGGCATCATCTGGAAGAACATAAGGGACAAAATGCAACAAAACCATATCACATATCTTCCTGTTAAAGAAACCGGTCCCTAGTTCTCTCATTTGCTCAGTACAAGTATCGGGCTGGATGATGTGGGCACAATACACCTGCGACACTTTTCCAGCCCACATGGTTTTAATCCCACATGTATACCTATACCGAAAGTACTTCCCACTGGTGGCTATCTTGCGTACAAGTTCGGAGTCTATAGGTATTTTATCAGCTCTGTGTGAAAAGGTCATTGTCTGGTTATTCCATGTCACTTCCCAATTTCCTGGTTTCCGGAAATTGGACACATTAAAGCACAATAGTGACCTATCTACATGGTACTGGTGGAGCTTCAAGCTGGGGGGCCTGGATATATTGAATTTCTTGTCCACCGGTCTCCCACCCCGTAATTCGAGTACCTCATCTGTCATTAAAGGGTATGGCACTAATCCCGACTTACTCTGTCCTTGAGGTACCTGTGAGCACACCCAGCACTCTGTTTGGTTTAAAACCGTACCCACTAATGAGTGGTAATCACTCAAAGGATGTCGGCCAATGTCGATATTACTGTTTGACTGACATCTCTGGATGCACCCATCTTCGACTATGTTTTCGCAATGTGTACATATACAACATTCATCAGACAATAACCCTTCACATTGCTTCCGAGCTCCATGACTACCAGATCTCTTACTGATACCAGCCTTTACTAGAGTGATATGCTGCTCCTGTGGTCCTATGAATCCGTACTCCCCATCAGAACCCATTCCAGATCCTTGCTCAACGTCTCTGGGGCCCTAACAAAAATAGATTGTCCTGATCAAAAACAGAGTCACAAGAAAAAGCCAGAACACAGTCTCTTGGTGTGGATCCATTTCGTTACGGAACAAAAATAGGAAAAGAGAAAAAGAAAAATAATGCAGTGGGGGGTGTGAAAAAAAGAAAAATGGTATGACAACCGTCCTTGATTTTGTTGTTCTGCATGCTCAGGTGCCGTTCAATAGTCCTGCCTCTCATCTTTACCGGAACAAATTCTCTAGTGATACGAGGTTCTCTTCACCTTTCTTTTTGTCACGAGTTTTCTCAGCAATCTTCTTGCAGTGGGACGAGTGGTCCCAAGTCTCTCTCTCGGCAACCTTTAGTGCTGTCGTGCTGGTTAACAAAACTTGATAGGTCCTTCCCACCTGTCTATGAGGCAACCTGAGCGTAAAATTTTTTGAATCATCACATAATCCCCAGGCTCAATGTCATGACAATTACTGCTTGGTAGGTCAGGAATCGCCAGTTTTAGATTCCTTTGCTGGTTTCCCAGTTGCTGGCTCATCCTAACCAAATATTGCACAGTTATTTCGCTATTGCACTTCAAATTATCCTGGGGGTCTATCATTACATGGGGTTGTCATCACAAAAAGAACATCGAAGGGTGATAAATTAAGTGGTGATCTGGGAGTGGTTCTGATGCTGTACAACACTAGTGGCAATGCTTCTGGCCACAACAACCCAGTCTCAGCCATCACTCTGCTCAGCTTGTTCTTAATAGTGCTGTTCATTCTCTCCACCTTCGCACTTGCCTGTGGCCGGTATGGAGTATGCAGCTTGCTATTAATACCCATCAGTTTGCACATGACCTGAAAGACTTCACTTGTAAAATGGGTACCCCTATCACTTTCAATCATTCTAGGGATACCATATCTGTACACAAATTCCTGCACGATTTTATTTGCAGTGAACACAGCAGTATTTGTGGCAGCGCGGAATGCTTCTACCCAGTTTGAAAAGACATCGGTACATACTAACACATACTTTAAATTCCTACAGGGTGGTAACTGTATGAAGTCGATTTGTATTACCTGAAAAGGTCCGTCTGTAGGAGGGATATGGGATGGCTCCGTTGGTATTGTCTTACCAATATTCTTCCTCAAGCAAGTAAGGCATGTCATTGCTTTCTTACCTGCACGAGAAGAGAACCCCGGTGCACTCCAGTAGGCTCTTACCAATTTGCACATACCTTCCTTACCCAGATGAGTCAGACCGTGTGCTGCCTCAGCTAGGCTTGGGAGATATGCCTTGGGGGCCACTGGCTTACCGTGTCCATCCGTCAAAAGTCCTGAGGACTCCTGACCATATCCCTTCACCTTCCAGACCGCCTTCTCCTGTAGGGAACACAAATTTTGCATTTCAATTAACTGTTGCATATTTACTGTGTTAAATGTCATCAGTTGTGTGATGTTGGTTTGTGTGATGGCGCTTGCTGCTGATTTTGCAGCTTCGTCTGCCCAGCTGTTACCAAGTGAAATTGGGTCTTGGTTGTAAGTGTGTGTTTTACACTTGATAACAGCCACTCTGTCCGGTTCCTATATGGCTGTCAGAAGCCTCTTGATGTATGACGCATGCGCTACAGGTGTGCCAGCCACCGTCATGAAATTTCTGATGCGCCACAGGGCCCCAAAATCATGCACCACTCCAAAGGCATACCTAGAGTCCGTGTATATATTAGCTGACTTACCCTTTGCCAACTCACATGCTCTGGTCAGTGCTACCAGCTCAGCGACTTGTGCTGAATGAGGTGGACCAAGGGGTTCAGCTTCTATGATACCTTTGTCATCTACAACTGCATATCCGGTGCACAGGTCTCCCGATTCCGTCTGTCTGTGGCAACTACCGTCAGTGTCAGGTCTCGCAGTGAAAGTTTGGTTCAGGTACTCCATACAATCATGCGTATCAGTGTCTGCACTAAATCCTCCTTCACCATCATTCTCATCCTCTACTCTTTGTGCATGACCAGGCACACTCGGCAAATAAGTTGCAGGATTTAGTGTGCTGCACCTCTTTATGGTGATGTTTACAGGGGCCATCAGTGATAGCTCCCACTTTGTAAACCAAGTGGATGAGACATGTCTGGTTTGGGCAGAGTTTAGCAAGGCTGATACTGCATGTGGTGTATGGATGGTCAAGTTGTGTCCTAACACTACGTCCTCGCTTTTACTTACTAGCAAAGCTATGGCTGCAACACTTCGCAAGCAAGTGGGGAGAGACCATGCTACAGAGTCCAGCTGTGCACTGTAGTAGGCTACCGGTGTTACGATTCCTGTACTCCAGACTGGAGAAGATCTAATGGCAGAGATCTGAGTACAGGAATGAAATACAGGTTGTGGGAGCTGGAGAGCCTAGTAACCCCTGGCGCCCTAACTCCGTTGTCTCGCCCGTGTTATCAGAAATCCCCTGCGAGACTATGGTTGCTTGAGCCCATGGCAGCCGCGTTCGAAGGGCGGATTATGTCTGCCCAACCCCGATGCCCCCGCAGGTCTTAATGGGAGACAAGGGGAAGTCCGAGACAGGGAGATAACAAGGGGCCCTCTGACTAAGCAACCAAGCCAGGGGTTACAAGCTAACTTAACTAAATCAAAAGGTATGTGCGGACTAGCCGCCAGGGAAAAGGACAACCAAGGATCCACGGATCCGACACTCCTATCCGGCACCGCTGGACACCAGAGTGGATCTTGTGGAAGCGGAATCCTCCGCAAAGCTCCAGAACTCAAAATAAACACAATAATAAATAGTAGCGGACAAGCCGCAACACACGGCTGCGCCGCGACTCACGAACACCACCAGATGTAAAGGTGCTCGGTCAGACTCCAGGAACAGATGGTAACTTCCGAGTACTGGATCACTGAGAACAGGAACAAACGAACAGACCGGGACTGGGAACTCTCTCTGCAGCAGAATCAGGCAAACAGGAAGCTATCACCGGCGTCTGTGAGGAGTCCTGGGAGTGCTTTTAACAGAGAGTCTTCCAATCAGCTGTTTGGAGGCTGATTGGATTAAATGCCATGCAGCTGACAAGCTGCATGGCCAGGGAAACAGATGAGTGATAATTACAACATGCCGTGCAGCTGCATGCTACACAGCCAGGAAACCAGTGATGATATAAACTTAGACCCAGCAACGGGGAACACGATCCGACAGTGGCGTCCCCGTTGCTAGGCGCCGGCCGCACTGACGAGCGGACCCTCGGCGCCTAACAGTACCCCCCCCTTGAGGAGGGGTCAAGGAACCCCTAAATCCGGGTTTCTGAGGAAATTCTTGAAAAAATGCCCTTTTGAGCCTTGGGGCATGAAGGTCCTCATCTAGGACCCACGACCTTTCCTCAGGACCATAGCCTTTCCAATGCACCAAAAAATAAAGCCGACCTCGGGACAGCTTGGAATCGAGAACCTTCTCAACCACGAACTCCTGCTGACCCTGTACATTAACTGGTGATCTCCCCTGAGGTTTTTTACGAGGAAATCTGCTAGATGAAACATATGGTTTGAGCAAAGAGCAATGGAAGGTATTTCCGATTCGTAACGTTTTTGGTAGCTGTAACCGGAAAGCAACTGGATTGACTTTTTTGATAATGAGAAATGGTCCAATAAATCTAGGACCCAATCTGGCTGAGGTTTGTCGAAGTTTGATATTGCGAGTCGACAGCCACACCCTGTCTCCTACTCTAAAAGTGCACGGCCGCCGGAACCTGTCCGAAAAATCTTTTTCCTTGAAAGCTGCTTTTCTGAGAGCTATGTGCACTTTTTTCCAAATAAGTTTAAGATGAGAGGTCAGGGCCAGAGAGGAGACAGAGGAATGTTGGAAAAATGAATTAGCTCTGGGGTGGAAACCAAAAACTGCAAAAAATGGAGACACATTGGTGGAGGAATGACAGGCATTATTATAAGCAAACTCTGCCAATGGAAGAAACTCAGACCAGTCATTTTGGAGTTTGGCCGAGTACAAACGCAAATATTGTTTTAAGGATTGGTTCACTCGCTCAGTCTGTCCATTTGATTGTGGATGATAACCGGAGGTTAATGATAATTTCATTTTTAACGAAGCACAAAAAGACTTCCAAAACTGTGCAATGAATTGTGGACCCCTGTCAGAAACAATATCAGTGGGTAACCCATGGAGTCTGAAAACATGACGGAGGAACAAGACTGCCAATCCCTGGGCAGATGGCAATCGGGGAAGACCAATAAAATGAGCCATCTTACTAAAACGGTCCACTACCACCCATATGACTGTGCATCCAGCTGACAGAGGGAGATCCACCACAAAATCCATGGAGATATGCGACCATGGTCTAAGAGGAACATTCAATGGCATAAGTTGACCAATAGGCAAAGAACGGGGAACTTTATGCTGTGCACAGACCTGACACGAAAAAACAAACTCTTTAATGTCTTTAGAAAGACCAGGCCACCACACTGAGCGGGATACCAATTCAAAAGTTTTAGCGACTCCCAGATGCCCTGCAACTTTGCTATCATGAAATTCCTCCAAAACAGTTGCTCTCAAAAACTCAGGAACAAAAAGACGACCAGCAGGAGTATTTCCCGGAGCTTGATGTTGAAGCAGCTTCAATTGAGAAAAAACATCCTGTGTGAGACCTGCCTGAATGACTGAAGGCGGAAGTATGAGAGTAACAGGACTGTTGTCTTGAGCGGGAAGAAAACTGCGTGAGAGGGCATCTGCCTTGGTATTCTTGGAACCAGGTCTGAAGGTGATAATGAATTTGAAACGAGTGAAAAATAAAGCCCAACGAGCCTGTCGGGCATTCAGTCGCTTAGCTGATTCAATGTATTGAAGATTTTTGTGATCTGTCAAAACAGAAATGGTATGGGTCGCTCCTTCAAGCCAATGTCTCCACTCCTCAAAAGCCCATTTAATAGCCAGCAACTCCCGATTACCAACATCGTAGTTGGATTCAGCAGATGAGAATTTCCTGGACATAAAGGCACAAGGATGTAACTCAAGGGAATCTGGATCCTTCTGAGAAAGGATAGCCCCTACACCAACCTCCGAGGCATCTACCTCAACGATGAAAGGCAATTCTGGGTTGGGATGTCTAAGGACAGGGGCTGAGACAAAGGCTTGTTTCAAGGCCTGAAAAGATACTTTAGCTTCACATGACCAATTGGTAGGATCTGCTCCCTTCTTAGTGAGTGCCACAATGGGAGCAACTATGTCAGAGAAAGAGTGAATAAACCTTCTGTAGTAGTTCGCAAACCCTAAAAAGCGCTGAATTGCTTTTAAGTTGGTGGGTTGCGCCCAACTCAGGATGGCTTGGAGCTTCTTAGGTTCCATTCGGAATCCCCGAGGGGAAATAATGTACCCTAAAAAGGATACCTCCGTGACGTGAAATTCACACTTCTCCGGTTTGGCATACAAGTGATTTTCACGTAATTTCTTAAGTACCTGACGCACCTGGGTAACATGTTGTTCTATAGAGTCAGAATAAATCAAAATGTCGTCTAAATAGACCACAACGAATCTTCCCAGAAACTCACGGAGCACATCATTAATGAGATCCTGAAAGACTGCCGGAGCGTTAGATAGGCCGAAAGGCATGACCAGATACTCATAGTGACCTGATTGAGTACTGAATGCCGTTTTCCACTCATCCCCCGATCTGATTCTAATGAGATTATATGCTCCTCTCAGGTCAATCTTGGAAAAAATAACAGCCGAACGTAGCTGATCAAAGAGGACAGAGATCAGAGGCAGAGGGTAAGTATTCTTTACTGAGATTTTATTCAGGGCTCGAAAGTCAATGCAGGGTCTGAGGGAACCATCCTTCTTCTCTACGAAGAAAAAACCTGCACTTAAAGGGGATTTAGATGGCCTGATAAACCCTTTCTCAAGACTTTCTTTCACATACTCATTCATGGCCACAGTTTCAGGACCAGACAATGCATATAACCTTCCTTTAGGCAACGTGGCACCAGGAATTAACTCAATGGTACAATCATAAGGCCTATGGGGAGGCAAAATATCCGCATTGCCCTTGGAAAACACATCCAAAAAATCTTGGTACTCTCCAGGAATATGTGCGGACCTGGCAGCAGCTACTCGGATAGGAAGTGTAATACATTCTTTATCACAGATGGTACTCCATTGTAGAATCTCCCCAGACTGCCAATCTATGATGGGATTATGAAAGGCCAGCCAAGGGTGACCCAGAACCACAGGAACTGCTGGACAATGGGTAAGAAAAAACTCAATCTTTTCAGAATGTAGAGCTCCCACCAAGAGCAAAACAGGAGGTGTACATAGAGAAATAACCCCATTGGATAAGGGACTCCCATCTAAACCATGCATGGTGATACACCTACTTAAGGTTAACTGAGGAATACCTAAGGCCTTGGCCCATGTTAAGTCCATAAAGTTTCCTGCAGCTCCACTGTCCACAAAAGCAGAGACCGAGGAACAGAGGCTGTCATAAGAAACTTTAGCAGGAACCAATAGTGAATTATTTGAGGAGATGAGCTGTAGACCAAAGTGAACCCCCTCACTATTCACATGGTCAGGAAGTTTCCCGACTTGTTTGGGCAACTACGGGCAAAATGTCCCTTACCTCCGCAGTACAAACACAGACCAGAATTTTGCCTCCTGGTTCTTTCTTCCGGAGACAATTTGGAGAGACCAATCTGCATAGGCTCCTCCATGTCTATCGGAACGGAAGAAACACAGGGAAAAGAAACTACAGATGCCCCTTTCTCAGTCCTCCGCTCTCTGAGCCGACGATCTATTTTAATAGAGAGCTCCATGAGTTTATCAAGGTTCTCAGGAGCGGGATACTGAAGGAGGCTGTCTTTTATAGATTCAGATAAGCCGAGGCGAAACTGACTGCGCAGGGCAGGATCATTCCAGCCACAGTCGTTCGACCAACGGCGAAACTCCGTACAATAATTCTCTGCAGGATTCCTACCCTGTCTTAGAGCACGCAACTGACTTTCTGCGGATGCCTCTCTATCAGGGTCGTCATACAATAGCCCTAAAGATTTCAAAAAAGCGTCTACAGACGATAAGGCCGGATCGTCTGTCTTTAAACCAAAAGCCCAGGTCTGAGGATCCCCCTGAAGCAGAGAAATTATAATTCCAACCCGCTGAGCCTCCGTACCTGAGGAAACTGGTCTTAAACGAAAATACAGTTTACAAGACTCTTTAAAATTAAAAAACTGTTTTCTATCCCCAGAAAAACGGTCAGGCAGATGCATTTTTGGTTCAGGGATGACCCTCGGGGAAGTCCGTAACAGATCTTCCTGTGAGCTCACCCGGAGGGACAGATCCTGAACCATCTGGGTAAGTTCCTGAATCTGACTAACCAAAAACTGGCCAGGATTTGGCCCAACACCGGTGGGATTCATGAGGCCGACAAAATTCTCCCTACTGGATAAGTGAAAAAATTAACTCCTGTTGAAATTTTTTCTTTTGTCTGGCCGGTGATAATGTTACGATTCCTGTACTCCAGACTGGAGAAGATCTAATGGCAGAGATCTGAGTACAGGAATGAAATACAGGTTGTGGGAGCTGGAGAGCCTAGTAACCCCTGGCGCCCTAACTCCGTTGTCTCGCCCGTGTTATCAGAAATCCCCTGCGAGACTATGGTTGCTTGAGCCCATGGCAGCCGCGTTCGAAGGGCGGATTATGTCTGCCCAACCCCGATGCCCCCGCAGGTCTTAATGGGAGACAAGGGGAAGTCCGAGACAGGGAGATAACAAGGGGCCCTCTGACTAAGCAACCAAGCCAGGGGTTACAAGCTAACTTAACTAAATCAAAAGGTATGTGCGGACTAGCCGCCAGGGAAAAGGACAACCAAGGATCCACGGATCCGACACTCCTATCCGGCACCGCTGGACACCAGAGTGGATCTTGTGGAAGCGGAATCCTCCGCAAAGCTCCAGAACTCAAAATAAACACAATAATAAATAGTAGCGGACAAGCCGCAACACACGGCTGCGCCGCGACTCACGAACACCACCAGATGTAAAGGTGCTCGGTCAGACTCCAGGAACAGATGGTAACTTCCGAGTACTGGATCACTGAGAACAGGAACAAACGAACAGACCGGGACTGGGAACTCTCTCTGCAGCAGAATCAGGCAAACAGGAAGCTATCACCGGCGTCTGTGAGGAGTCCTGGGAGTGCTTTTAACAGAGAGTCTTCCAATCAGCTGTTTGGAGGCTGATTGGATTAAATGCCATGCAGCTGACAAGCTGCATGGCCAGGGAAACAGATGAGTGATAATTACAACATGCCGTGCAGCTGCATGCTACACAGCCAGGAAACCAGTGATGATATAAACTTAGACCCAGCAACGGGGAACACGATCCGACAGTGGCGTCCCCGTTGCTAGGCGCCGGCCGCACTGACGAGCGGACCCTCGGCGCCTAACAACCGGTCTGCTGGCATCACCATGTTTCTGTGTTAAGACTCCTGCCGCGCACCCAGCACTTTCAGTACCATACAATTCAAAGGGCTTCTCGTAATCTGGCATACCCAATGCTGGTGCTTGTGACAAACACTGTTTTAGTCTCTCAACGCCAGTTCGGATTCATCTGTGTGAGAGACCCGTTCTGGTTTATTCGAGGAGACCATTTCTTGCAAAGGTAAAGCCAGTATAGAGAACCCTGGAATCCAGTTCCGACAGTACCCACACATTCCGAGGAAAGTGCAGATCTGTTGCTGAGTTTGCGGCAGAGTCATGTCGCGGATGGCCTGTATTCTATCAGCGGTCAGGTGCCTAAGTCCTTGTGTCAAGCAGTGTCCCAAGTATTTAACCCTGGTCCAGCACAACTGCAACTTATCCTTTGAAACCTTGTGTCCTAACTGGGAGAGATGAAACAGAAGCTGTTTAGTGTCTGCCCAGGACGACTCGAATGAGTCATAGCACAACAACAAGTCATCAACATATTGTATTAGCACCGACCCACTCTCAGGTTGAAAAGATTGCAAACAGTCATGTAAGGCCTGAGAGAAAATACTTGGGCTGTCAATGAAACCTTGGGGCAGTGGAGTCCAGGTGTACTGTACTCCCCTGTAAGTGAACGAAAGAGGTGAAGAGGAAACTTGTGAAGAAAAACCACATAGAGGTTGGTAACAGATAAGTTTGCAGAGGTAAAAGAGGATGTTATAAAAATGACCACTGGATTGGGCACTACGGGGAATTGATTCCCTACTTGGTCTATTCCCCTTTAAAATCTGTGTTTGTTGTATATCGCTATTGGGACTATCCCAGCCATCAATCCAGTGTCCTGTCCATCCTAAGTTCATAGGGAACCCGGTATTTTTGCAAGACAATTTTCTGTACCTGTGATGGACATGAATCTAGAACAGTGAAATGCAACATTAGTCTTCGTGGGTGTCTAACATACTTTGTACTTCCTGAGCGGGAGCACATTATATGTATATCATATCTAACAAAGTTCCTGTTAAGTTAATCAGGGGCCACTGCTGCTAGGAAAAGATGTAAAGGTTTAGCATCATAGAGGCCCCATCTTAACCCCAGCAAGTTTTGTCAAAGGGTAATGTTGCATTTATTTTGTTCTTCCCATTAGCCGAATTTGTGTTTTCTATATGGCTTTTGAATCCTTACTATATGTCCCTTGGTCCCGTCTATGTGTTTAATAATGTGGCTCGTGTTCTGGTCTATGGAGTCTATATTGACTATGTGTCCTACTACTCCTACAATCTCTGGCAAAATGCCCTTCCTTCCTGCAATAGAAACATATTACTGACCGTTTCTTACAATCAGGGGTCTGTGGTTTAGGCTGATGGGACTTCCCTGCAAGAGCCTGTATACTTACAGTCCTCAACCTCTCCTCCTGTTGTTCTCTGCGTCTGGAGATATTCTTGTGATGTTGAGTAGCGCACTCTCTGAGATTATCTACTGTGACTCCTCTCCAATTAGGCAAAGAAGTCTGCACCCTGACCCTCAATGCCTTATTGAGCCCGTCCATTAGCACAGAGACAGCCACCTCCCTGTAATTTGCATCATTCCTTACATCCGATACCCCAGTGTATCTAGCCATTATTTGTAAGGCCCTATGGAAATATTCAGATGTCATTTCATTTTCTCTCTGTTTTATGTAGAAAATTTTACTCCACTTAACAACAGTAGGGAAATACAATCCTAGTTGTATGTTAATTCGTTCCACGTTCTCCTGATTGTATTCATCAGTCAGAGGATCATCTGACTCTATTTTACAATCCGTGATACATTTTTGGGTGTCAATATTAGGGGGTAGACACGCTTTCAAAAGTGTCCGCCAATCTTTGTTTGCAGGTTCATGGGCATTACCCAGATCCTTGATATACTTCTGACACCTGGCTAAATGCTTCTGGGGATTGGGAATTCTGAAATGATTGACCACAGTTCTGATCTGGTCCATGGGCAATACATTGCATTATTCCTGGTGAGGGTTACTCCCTGACTATCGGTTCTCCCATTTGGAGTTGCTATTTTCAAAACAGGATGTAACCCAACCATTCCATTCCTAATTGGCTCACTGTGAGGTTTTATTGTCTCTGTGTAATGAACAGTCTCACACTTACCGATGGCTGTGATCTCAGCAGTCCTTTTAGTGGGAGACACCGTCACTGCTCTTGTTGGTTGGTCCGGGCCCACCTGAGTTTCCTGTAAGGTGTAAGAGTAGGATGGATTTTTTCCGACCTATGACCTTGGAGAGAACTTAAGACAGGGTACAATATACATGGGTTAGGGTTAATACCATTTACATGAATGTTCCTATCATTTTCCAATGTACCATTGATTGCAGCCAATTTCTCCTCATCGACATGTGGCGGTGGTGGTGCGCTCGCATTCACCCTCCTGTCAGGTTTGGAACTTGCTGTGTGAGCAGGCTCCCTCTGCACATCTCCCTCTTGTTGCCACATATTTAAACAGTCGTTATGTCTGATCCTTTGTCAGGGCCGGAGCTTCCACTAGGCAGCTTTAGGCAGCTGCCTAGGGGCGCCGGGACCAGAGGGGGCGGCCTGCTACAGTTGCCTGAAAAAGGTTGCATGGTCCTACCTTTCACAGCCGCTGCAATCCCCCAGAACTCTTATCTTACAGTAGCCGTGACTGCTAAACTTCCGTATTGCAGCCTCCAGATCCACCTCCACCCAGCACAGGCAGTAACTTTGACAGCTCCTGGAGTCCTGGCTGGGGGTGACATGCAGCACTGCTCTTCATTCCAGGCTCTTTCACAGACTACTCAGGGGAAGATTTATTAATCTCGGTGAAGTGATAAAGTGGAAGGTGATAAAGGACCAGCCAATCAGATTTTAACTTCCATGTCACAGGCTGGGTTTGAAAAATGACAGTTAGGAGCTGAATGGCTGGTACTTTATCTCCTTCCACTTTATCACTTCACCCACAGTCCCAACTCTGCACTGCAGCATGCAGGTACGGTGGCTGTACAGTGCATTCTCTACATTGATAAAGAAAGAGGGCGAGAGCAGCAGTGTGGTGAGGGGGGGGGGGAAGATGAGGAGCAGGCATGCACACAGTCTGGGAGGATGAGCAGCACCATGCACACAGATGGTGGGGCGGGATAGAACAACAGACATTTATCAGAGTAAGGGGGTGGGGGTGAGAGAGCAGCATGCCTTTCATCTGAAGGGTGGGTAGGGGGAAGGGACAGTAGGTAGAAGTTTTGCCTAGGGTGCCGAGAAACCTTGCACCGGCCCTGTCCTTTGTTCCTTAGACTCGATCAGACATTCTATTACCTACATTCTGCAGTACCTCTGGTTCAAAACT
Source organism: Pseudophryne corroboree (assembly GCF_028390025.1). Lineage (NCBI taxonomy): Eukaryota > Metazoa > Chordata > Amphibia > Anura > Myobatrachidae > Pseudophryne > Pseudophryne corroboree. Next base: position 579,959,022 of record NC_086449.1, read on the forward strand.
ACCCACCCTAGGGAATGATGCCCTATCTTCAGCAGTCATACGTACCCATTCATCGCAAAAAGCCTCCAAGTGTGGACCATATTTCCCACACATAATAAACCTTGCGGACCATTTTGGCCCTATATCTCCTCCAGCTTGAACCCTGGCGGCAGAACATCTGTCACTTGAGCACTTGGCTCCCATTGTGGGCCTTTTACCACAAACACCAAATACACAATGCAAGCAGATGGTGAAAGTTCTCTGTGCGCCTTCCTTCACCCGCTCCTGCCCACGCTGGCCAGTACTACGATACACTGTCAAATGTGGATCGCGATGTACCCAACTTCGGACTCCTATCAGACCCTTCGGCACCGTAATTTCTTTCGGTGGAGGTTCTGTTGGAATATTTTCCTGAGAGCGGCTGCGAAAAATTCCTTTCTCTGACGTCCTAAGTGGATGCTGGGACTCCGTAAGGACCATGGGGATTAGCGGCTCCGCAGGAGACTGGGCACAACTAAAGAAAGCTTTAGGACTACCTGGTGTGCACTGGCTCCTCCCACTAAGACCCTCCTCCAGACCTCAGTTAGATTCTTGTGCCCGGCTGAGCTGGATGCACACTAGGGGCTCTCCTGAGCTCCTAGAAAGAAAGTATATTTAGGTTTTTTATTTTACAGTGAGATCTGCTGGCAACAGACTCACTGCAGCGAGGGACTAAGGGGAGAAGAAGCGAACCTACCTAACAGGTGGTAGTTTGGGCTTCTTAGGCTACTGGACACCATTAGCTCCAGAGGGATCGACCGCAGGACCCGACCTTGGTGTTCGTTCCCGGAGCCGCGCCGCCGTCCCCCTTACAGAGCCAGAAGCATGAAGAGTCCGGAAAATCGGCGGCAGAAGACTTCGGTCTTCACCAAGGTAGCGCACAGCACTGCAGCTGTGCGCCATTGCTCCTCATGTACACCTCACACTCCGGTCACTGATGGGTGCAGGGCGCTGGGGGGGGGGGGGCGCCCTGAGGGCAATATATGACACCTTAGCTGGCAAATCTACATCATATATAGTCCTAGAGGCTATATAGATGTAAAATTACCCCTGCCAGTATTCCAGAAAAAGCGGGAGAAAGTCAGTTGAACAAGGGGCGGGGCTTCTCCCTAAGCACACTGGCGCCATTTTCTCTTCACAGTGCAGCTGGAAGACAGCTCCCCAGGCTCTCCCCTGTAGTTTTCAGGCTCAAAGGGTTAAAAAGAGAGGGGGGGCACTAAATTTAGGCGCAATATATGTATACAAGCAGCTATTTGGGGAAAAATCACTCAGTTATAGTGTTAATCCCTGCATTATATAGCGCTCTGGTGTGTGCTGGCATACTCTCTCTCTGTCTCCCCAAAGGACTTTGTGGGGTCCTGTCCTCAGTCAGAGCATTCCCTGTGTGTGTGCGGTGTGTCGGTACGGCTGTGTCGACATGTTGGATGAGGAAGGTTACGTGGAGGCGGAGCAGAGGCCGATAAATGGGATGTCGCCCCCTGTGGGGCCGACACCAGAGTGGATGGATAGGTGGAAGGTATTAACCGACAGTGTCAACTCCTTACATAAAAGGCTGGATGACGTAACAGCTGTGGGACAGCCGGTTTCTCAGCCCGCGCCTGCCCAGGCGTCTCAAAGGCCATCAGGGGCTCAAAAAACGCCCGTAACCTCAGATGGCAGACACAGATGTCGACACGGAGTCTGACTCCAGTGGCGTCGAGGTTGAGACATATTCACAATCCACTAGGAACATCCGTTACATGATCTCGGCAATGAAAAATGTGTTACGCATTTTCTGACATGAACCCAAGTACCACATAAAAGGGGTTTTATTTTTGGGGAGAAAAAGCAGCCAGTGTTTTGTTCCCCCATCAGATGAATGAATGAAGTGTGTAAAGAAGCGTGGTTCCCCCAATAAGAAACTGGTAATTTCTAAAAAGTTACTGATGGCGTACCCTTTCCCGCCAGAGGATAGGTCACGTTGGGAGATATCCCTTAGGGTGGATAAGGCGCTCACACGTTTGTCAAAAGGTGGCACTGCCGTCTTAGGATACGGCCACCTTGAAGGAACCTGCTAATAAAAAGCAGGAGGCGATCCTGAAGTCTGTATTTACACACTCAGGTTATATACTGAGACCTGCAATTGCCTCAGCATAAATAGGGCTGCTGCAGCGTGGTCTGATACCCTGTCAGATAATATTAATACGCTAAGACAGGGATAATATTTTGCTAACATTGAGCATATTTAAGACGTTGTCTTATATATAAAGGATGCACAGAGGGATATTTGCCGGCTGGCATCCATAATAATGCAATGTCCATTCTGCCAGGAGGGTATTAGAAACCCGGCAGTGGACAGGTGATGCTGCCTGTAAAAGGCACATGGAGATTCTGCCTTATAAGGGTGAGGAATTGTTTGGGGATGGTCTCTGGGACCTCGTATCCACAGCAACAGCTGGGAAGAAATTTTTTTACCTCAGGTTTCCTCACAGCCTAAGAAAGCACCGTATTATCAGGTACAGTCCTTTCGGCTTCAGAAAAGCAAGCGGGTCAAAGGCGCTTCCTTTCTGCACAGAGACAAGGGAAGAAGGAAAAAAGCTGCACCAGCAGCCAGTTCCCAGGATCAAAAATCTTCCCCCGCTTCCTCTGAGTCCACCGCATGACGCTGGGGCTCCACAGGTGGAGACAGGTGCGGTAGGGGCGCGTCTCGGGAACTTCAGGGACCAGTGGGCTTGCCCACAGGTGGATCTCTAGGTTCTGCAAATAGTATCACAGGGATACAGGCTGGAGTTCGAGGCGACTCCCCCTTGCCGTTACCTCACATCAGCCTTGCCGGCTGCCCTCGGAGAAAGGTAGTACTGGCGGCAATTCACAAGCTGTACTTCCAGCAGGTGAAAGCAAGGTACCCCTCCTTCAACAAGGCCGGGGTTACTATTCCAAAATGTTGTGGTACCGAAACCAGACGGTTCGGTGAGACCCATTCTAAAATTGAAAGCCTTGAACACTTATATACGAAGGTTCAAGTTCAAAATGGAATCGCTCAGGGCGATTATTGCAAGCCTGTAGAATTTCATGGTATCACTGGACATCAAGGATGATTACCTGCATGTCCCTATTTACCCTCTTCACCAGGAGTACCTCAATATTGTGGTACAGGATTGTCATTACCAATTCCAGACGTTGCCGTTGGTCTGTCCCCGGCACCGAGGTATTTACCAAGGTAATGGCCGAAATAATTATCCCGTACTTGGACGATCTCCTTATAAAGGCGAGGTCCAGGGAGCAGTTGTGCGTCGGAGTAGCACTATCTCGGGAAGTGCTACAACAGCACGGCTGGATTCTGAATATTCCAAAGTCACAGCTGGTTCCTACGACGCGTCTACTGTTCCTGGGTATGGTTCTGGACACAGAACAGGATAAAAAGGGTTTCTCCCGAAGGAGAAGTCCAAGGAGTTGTTGTCTCTAGACAGAGACCTCCTAATACGTATACAGGTGTCGGTGCATCAATGCACGCGAGCCCTGGGAAAGATGGTAGCTTCTTACGAAGAAATTCCATTCGCCAGGTCCCATGCAAGGATTTTCCAGTGGGATCTGTTGGACAAGTGGTCCGGGTCGCATCTTCAGATGCATCGGCGGATAACCCTGTCTCCAAGGGTCAGGGTGTCGCTGTTGTGGTGGCTGCAGAGTGCTCATCTTCTAGGGGGCCGCAGATTCGGCATACAGGACTGGGTCCTGGTGACCACGGATGCCAGCCTTCGAGGCTGGGGGGCAGTCACACAGGGAAGGAACTTCCAAGGCTATGGAAAAGTCGGGAGACTTCCCTACACATAAATATTCTGGAACTGAGGGCCATTTACAATGCCCTAAGTCAGGCTAGACCCCTGCTTCAACACCGGCCGGCGCTGATCCAGTCAGACAACATCACGGCGGTCGCTCATGTAAACCGACAGGGCGGCACAAGAAGCAGGATGGCGATGGCAGAAGCCACAAGGATTCTCCGATGGGCGGAAAATCATGTGTTAGCACTGTCAGCAGTGTTCATTCCTGGAGTGGACAACTAAGAAACCTCCACCCGGGAGAGTGGGCACTTCATCCAGAAGTCTTCCAAATGATTGTACACCGTTGGGAAAGGCCACAGGTGGACATGATGGCGTCCCGCCTCAACTAAAAGTTACAAAGATATTGCGCCAGGTCAAGGACCCTCAGGCGATAGCTGTGGACGCTCTGGTAACACCGTGGGTGTACCAGTCGGTGTATGTGTTCCCTTCTCTGCCTCTCTTACCCAGGGTAATGAGAATAATAAGAAGGAGAGGAGTAAGAACTATACTCATTGTTCCGGGTTGGCCAAAAAGAGCTTGGTAACCAGAACTCCAAGAAATGATCTCAGAGGACCCATGGCCTCGGCCGCTCAGACAGGACCTGCTGCAGTAGGGGGCCTGTCTGTTCCAAGACGTACTGCGGCTGCGTTGACGGCATGGCGGTTGAACGCCGGATCCTGAAGGAAAAGGGAATTCCGGAGGAAGTTATCCCTACGCTATTTGAAGCTAGGAAAGAAGTGAACGCAAACCATTATCACCGCATATGGCGGAAATATGTTGCGTACTGTGAGGCCAGGAAGGCCCCAAAGGAGAAATTTCAGCTAGGTCGATTTCTGCACTTCCTACAGTCAGAGGTGACTATGGGCCTAAAATTGGGTTCCATTAAGGTCCAGATTTCGGCTCTATCGATTTTCTTCCAAAATTGAACTGGCTTCACTGCCTGAAGTTCAGACTTTTGTTAAGGGAGTGCTGCATAGTCAGCCCCCGTTTGTGCCTCCAGTGGCACCGTGGGATCTCAACGTGGTGCTGGATTTCCTGAAGTCGCATTGGGTTGAGCCACTTAAATCCGTGGAGCTATAATACCTCACGTGGAAAGTGGTCATTCTGTGGGCCTTGGCGTCGGCCAGGCGTGTATCAGAATTGGCGGCTTTGTCATACAAAAGCCCTTATCTGTATTTTATATGGATAAGGCGGAATTGAGGACTCGTTCCCAATTCCTTCCTAAGGTGGTATAATTTTTTAATGTGAACCAACCTATTGTGGTGCCTGCGCTACTTAGGACTGGGAGGATTCCAAGTTACTGGATGTAGTCAGGGCCCTGAAAAGTATATGTTTCCAGGACAGCTGGAGTCAGGAAAACTGACTCGCTATTTCTCCTGTATGCACCCAACAAGCTGGGTGCTCCTGCTTCTAAGCAGACGATTGCTCGCTGGATCTGTAGCACGATTCAACTTGCACATTCTGTGGCTGGACTGCCGCACCCTAATTCTGTAAAAGCCCATTCCACGAGAAAAGTGGGCTCTTCTTGGGCGGCTGCCCGAGGGGTCTCGGCTTTACAACTTTGCCGAGCTGATACTTGGTCGGGTTAAAACATTTATGTAAGAGTCTACAAGTTTGAAACCCTGGCTGAGGAGGACCTAGAGTTTGCTCATTCGGTGCTGCAGAGTCATCCGCACTCTCCCGCCCGTTTGGGAGCTTTGGTATAATCCCCATGGTCCTTACGGAGTCCCAGCATCCACTTAGGACGTCAGAGAAAATAAGATTTTACTCACCGGTAAATCTATTTCTCGTAGTCCGTAGTGGATGCTGGGCGCCCATCCCAAGTGCGGATTGTCTGCAATACTTGTTTATAGTTATTGCCTAAGTAAAGGGTTATTGTTGAGCCATCTGTTGAGAGGCTCAGTTATATTTCATACTGTTAACTGGGTATAGTATCACGAGTTATACGGTGTGATTGGTGTGGCTGGTATGAGTCTTACCCGGGATTCAAAATCCTTCCTTATTGTGTCAGCTCTTCCGGGCACAGTATCCTAACTGAGGTCTGGAGGAGGGTCTTAGTGGGAGGAGCCAGTGCACACCAGGTAGTCCTAAAGCTTTCTTTAGTTGTGCCCAGTCTCCTGCGGAGCCGCTAATCCCCATGGTCCTTACGGAGTCCCAGCATCCACTACGGACTACGAGAAATAGATTTACCGGTGAGTAAAATCTTATTTTTAGGTATCTTTCCACTGGAGTTTTTTGTAGGGTCAAAAACAGAAAACTTCAATAACTATTGATTACCCTTTCCAATGGACTTCCACCAGGGAGATTTCCTGACGTAATCAGCGAAAAACCCCTTGTTACACAATCACGTCTGCGTATGCTTTCCACAGCGCTTATGACACACCTAGTATCACGTGGTGCTGTGTAGAACACGCAGACATGAGGTTCAATCGCACGGCCTATAGATACTTGTTATCTATATGCTCTGGGATCGTGGGGGTCGAATTCACAAGCTGCGCTACTCAGCCAGAGCGTAACACAAAACCTTAACTTCAATTCACAATTCTATACTCACAATTCACAATTATATATCACGCTCCTGTGCAAGTTTTACAACTTGCGTATTTCTCGATTTATGTATTAACGTAAGGTAGCTCACCTTACGCCACCAAGCCTCTGCCTACTCAGTGTTTCCACGGGAACCCGATTTCCCCGGGGTTCAATACATCCACTCCTACTTTCACTCACTCAAATACACAGTGTTTTTCTGTACAGAAAAATATCACTCCCTTTGATTGATGGTTTTACCCCAGAGGTAGTACAGTTTAAACAAAATATTACAATAATCTGATTTTGAAATTGGATAGTTATGTGCTATAGTATTAAATGTATACTATCCCGCCTTAAATTGAACAGCTATCGTGTGGTTATACCTAGCGCACGCAACTCTACGCAACCTTGCGTAAACACGCGACCGTGCGTGTCTACGCCACGTGCACGCTTACAAACGTGCGTTCGCAATTCAATAAACCACACTATCTCGATAAATGTGAGCAATAAAACTACTATCGCTCACTAACACAACACACCATTGTGTTTTACAATTACTCCCTTAACACACTATCAACTATATATATAGCAAACAAATGTATACAATTTCACACAGATCTATAATGACTGTTAACCTATGGCAACAATATGTGAGAAAGCATGCAAAGTATCGGTACGCATTGTGTACGCTTTTCACGCCAAAAATTACACACAGATTTAAACGGCTTTTTTCCTTTTTGTCCCCTGGGTTACAACCAGCACCTCTAAGACTATACAAGAACAGACTGTGATCTAACAACACCACCTGGTTTCAAACACAATGAAAGATTACTTAACATGCGTCTCCACCCTTTGTTGTAGATCAAAGTCTGTTTATGGCCTGCAAGTCTGTGAGTGTGTGATGAACCGGAGGAGCCCTCAGTTGTTAAGTCTGATTAACTTTCAGGAAGAAAAGCAATACTTTAAATGTACAACTGTTCAGGCCGCTGCGACCGCTAAGCGTGTGTGTGTAAAACCCCTATCAAATACGTACACGTTGCGTAAGCACGCCATCACGCTGTAAGCACAAAGTAGCTACACGTGCGGCGGAATACACTTTAAAACCCCTAACAGGAAAGGAATGCAACACCAATTGTATATGCAATGTTGAGGTCCAACCCAGCAACAAATATTCACTCAAAAGGGGATTACAACAGTAATACAATCACATAAGAGAATAGGCTACAATCAATGGATACATACGATTGTTCGCCAGCGCCACCTGGTTCCGGTCCTCAGTCAATCTGGATAGATGACCTTCAGAGAATGTGTCTGACCGGCCAGGAGGCTTGGCTTTTATACATTAGTCCAAATCATGAAACAATAGAAACTGTATTCTCTTCACCCATAGGTCAAAGGGCTGGTCATTTACAGTACAGGAGGGATCATAGGTTGGTTTGAATAGGTGGGCGATGCCTAGTCCAGGTGCACTGGCAGATGTTCTCCACTGGGTTCAGATTAGCGGCTCCGCAGGAGACAGGGCACAAAAGTAAAAGCTTTAGGATCAGGTGGTGTGCACTGGCTCCTCCCCCCATGACCCTCCTCCAAGCCTCAGTTAGGATACTGTGCCCGGACGAGCGTACACAATAAGGAAGGATTTTGAATCCCGGGTAAGACTCATACCAGCCACACCAATCACACTGTACAACCTGTGATCTGAACCCAGTTAACAGCATGATAACAGCGGAGCCTCTGAAAAGATGGCTCACAACAATAATAACCCGATTTTTGTAACAATAACTATGTACAAGTATTGCAGACAATCCGCACTTGGGATGGGCGCCCAGCATCCACTACGGACTACGAGAAATAGAATTATCGGTAAGTAAATTCTTATTTTCTCTGACGTCCTAAGTGGATGCTGGGGACTCCGTCTGGACCATGGGGATTATACCAAAGCTCCCAAACGGGCGGGAGAGTGCGGATGACTCTGCAGCACCGAATGAGAGAACTCCAGGTCCTCCTCAGTCAGGGTGTGCCCCTGACCAAGTAGCTGCTCGGCAAAGTTGTAAAGCCGAGACCCCTCGGGCAGCCGCCCAAGATGAGCCCACCTTCCTTGTGGAATGGGCATTTACATATTTTGGCTGTGGCAGGCCTGCCACAGCATGTGCAAGCTGAATTGTACTACACATCCAACTAGCAATCGTCTGCTTAGAAGCAAGAGCACCCAGTTTATTGGGTGCATACAGGATAACAGCAAGTCAGTTTTCCTGACTCCAGCCGTCCTGGAAACCTATATTTTCAGGGCCCTGACAACATCTAGCAACTTGGAGTCCTCCAAGTCCCTAGTAGCCGCAGGTACCACAATAAGCTGGTTCAGGTGAAACACTGACACCACCTTAGGGAGAAACTAGGGACGAGTCCGCAGCTCTGCCCTGTCCGAATGGACAATCAGATATGGGCTTTTGTGAGACAAAGCCGCCAATTCTGACACTCACCTGGCCGAGGCCAGGGCCAACAGCATGGTCACTTTCCATGTGAGATATTTCAAATCCACAGATTTGAGCGGTTTAAACCAATGTGATTTGAGGAATCCCAGAACTACGTTGAGATCCCACAGTGCCACTGGAGGCACAAAAGGGGGTTGTATATGCAGTACTCCCTTGACAAACTTCTGGACTTCAGGAACTGAAGCCAATTCTTTCTGGAAGAAAAACGACAGGGCCGAAATTTGAACCTTAATGGACCCCAATTTGAGGCCCATAGACACTCCTGTTTGCAGGAAATGCAGGAATCGACCGAGTTGAAATTTCTTCGTGGGGCCTTCCTGGCCTCACACCACGCAACATATTTTCGCCACATGTGGTGATAATGTTGTGCGGTCACCTCCTTCCTGGCTTTGACCAGGGTAGGAATGACCTCTTCCGGAATGCCTTTTTCCCTTAGGATCCGGCGTTCAACCGCCATGCCGTCAAACGCAGCCGCGGTAAGTCTTGGAACAGACATGGTACTTGCTGAAGCAAGTCCCTTCTTAGCGGCAGAGGCCATGAGTCCTCTGTGAGCATCTCTTGAAGTTCCAGGTACCAAGTCCTTCTTGGCCAATCCGGAGCCACGAGTATAGTTCTTACTCCTCTACGTCTTATAATTCTCAGTACCTTGGGTATGAGAAGCAGAGGAGGGAACACATACACTGACTGGTACACCCACGGTGTTACCAGAGCGTCCACAGCTATTGCCTGAGGGTCTCTTGACCTGGCGCAATACCTGTCCAGTTTTTTGTTCAGGCGGGACGCCATCATGTCCACCTTTGGTCTTTCCCAATGGTTCACAATCATGTGGAAGACTTCCCGATGAAATCCCCACTCTCCCGGGCGTCGGAATGAACACTGCTGACAGTGCTATCACCTGATTTTCCGCCCAGCGAAGAATCCTTGCAGTTTCTGCTATTGCCCTTCTGCTTCTTGTGCCGCCCTGTCTGTTTACGTGGGCGACTGCCGTGATGTTGTCCCACTGGATCAATACCGGCTGACCTTGAAGCAGAGGTCTTGCTAAGCTTAGAGCATTGTAACTTGCCCTTAGCTCCAGTATATTTATGTGGAGAGAATTCTCCAGACTTGATCACACTCCCTGGAAATTTTTTCCCTGTGTGACTGCTCCCCAGCCTCTCAGGCTGGCATCCCTGGTCACCAGGACCCTTCCTGAATGCCGAATCTGCGGCCCATTAGTAGATGAGTACTTTGCAGCCACCGCAGAAGAAACACCCTTGTCCTTGGAGACAGGGTTATCCGCTGATGCATCTGAAGATGCGATCCGGACCATTTTTCCAGCAGATCCCACTGAAAAGTTCTTGCGTGAAAACTGCCGAATGGAATCGCTTCGTAAGAAGCCACCATTTTTCCCAGGACCCTTGTGCAATGATGCACTGACACTTTTCCTGGTTTTAGGAGGTTCCTGACTAGCTCGGATAACTCCCTGGCTTTCTTCTCCGGGAGAAACACCCTTTTCTGGACTGTGTCCAGAATCATCCCTAGGAACAGCCGATGTGTCGTCGGAAACAACTGCGGTTTTGGAATATTTAGAATCCACCCGTGCTGTCGTAGAACTACTTGAGATAGTGCTACTCCGACCTCCAACTGTTCTCTGGACCTTGCTCTTATCAGGAGGTCGTCCATTTTCTTTGAAGAAGAATCATCATTTCGGCCATTACCTTGGTAAAGACCCGGGGTGCCGTGGACAATCCAAACGGCAGCGTCTGAAACTGATAGTGACAGTTCTGTACCACGAACCTGAGGTACCCTTGGTGAGAAGGGCAAATTGGGACATGGAGGTAAGTATCCCTGATGTCCCGGGACACCCTATAGTCCCCTTCTTCCTGGTTCGCTATCACTGCTCTGAGTGACTCCATCTTGATTTGAACCTTTGTAAGTGTTCAAATATTTCAGATTTAGAATAGGTCTCACCGAGCCTTCTGGCTTCAGTACCACAACATAGTGTGGAATAATACCCCTTTCCTTGTTGTAGGAGGGGTACTTTGATTATCACCTGCTGGGAATACAGCTTGTGAATTGTTTCCAATACTGCCTCCCTGTCGGAGGGAGACGTTGGTAAAGCAGACTTCTTTTAATTTATCTGATTCAGGAAAAACTACAGGTAGTTTTTTCACACCCCACATAATACCCTTTTTTGTGGTACTTGTAGTATCAGAAATATGTAACACCTCCTTCATTGCCCTTAACAAGTAACGTGTGGCCCTAAAGGAAAATACGTTTGTTTCTTCACCGTCGACACTGAAATCAGTGTCCGTGTCTGTGTCTGTGTCGACCGACTGAGGTAAATGGGCGTTTTAAAGCCCCTGACGGTGTTTGAGACGCCTGGACAGGTACCATTTTGTTTGCCGGCCGTCTCTGTTGACATTATCACGTAATTCCTTGAATAAGCCATCCATTCCGGTGTCGACTCCCTAGAGAGTGACATCACCATTACAGGCAATTGCTCCGCCTCCTCACCAACATCGTCCTCATACATGTCGACACACACGTACCGACACACAGCACACACACAGGGAATGCTCTGATAGAGGACAGGACCCCACTAGCCCTTTGGGGAGACAGAGGGAGAGTTTGCCAGCACACACCAAAAACGCTATAATTATACAGGGACAACCTTTATATAAGTGTTTTTCCCTTATAGCATTTTAATATATATAGTCATATCGCCAAATAAGTGCCCCCCCCCTCTCTGTTTTAACCCTGTTTCTGTAGTGCAGTGCAGGGGAGAGCCTGGGAGCCTTCCCACCAGCATTTCTGTGAGGGAAAATGGCGCTGTGTGCTGAGGAGAATAGGCCCCGCCCCCTTTTCGGCGGGCTTCTTCTCCCGTTTTTCTGAGACCTGGCAGGGGTTAAATACATCCATATAGCCCCCAGGGGCTATATGTGATGTATTTTTAGCCAGAATAAGGTACTATCATTGCTGCCCAGGGCGCCCCCCCCAGCGCCCTGCACCCTCAGTGACCGCTGCTATGAAGTGTGCTGACAACAATGGCGCACAGCTGCAGTGCTGTGCGCTACCTTATGAAGACTGAAAAGTCTTCTGCCGCCGGTTTCTGGACCTCTTCACTTTTCGGCATCTGCAAGGGGGTCGGCGGCGCGGCTCCGGGACGAACCCCAGGGTGAGACCTGTGTTCCGACTCCCTCTGGAGCTGATGGTGTCCAGTAGCCTAAGAAGCCAATCCATCCTGCACGCAGGTGAGTTCACTTCTCTCCCCTAAGTCCCTCGATGCAGTGAGCCTGTTGCCAGCAGGACTCACTGAAAATAAAAAACCTAACAAAACTTTTACTCTAAGCAGCTCTTTAGGAGAGCCACCTAGATTGCACCCTTCTCGGCCGGGCACAAAAATCTAACTAACTGAGGCTTGGAGGAGGGTCATAGGGGGAGGAGCCAGTGCACACCACCTGATCCTAAAGCTTTTACTTTTGTGCCCTGTCTCCTGCGGAGCCGCTAATCCCCATGGTCCTGACGGAGTCCCCAGCATCCACTTAGGACGTCAGAGAAATACTGTACAGCTGGATACCAAACACCACCTCATAACCTAATGCTGTCCCCTCATATCCTGTAAAGTCGAATCCCTCTGTTGTTATACCTTGGAAGTAAATGTAACTCGCTGGTGTGGTGCATGTAGACTATGTGTAAATTACGTGCTATGTGGATTAAATATTAAATATGTCTTTGTGGCTTTTCCATGCGAATGCATATGCCACCGTAATTACTCATACCACGCGCTAATGCGCAGGACCTCGTGAGCCAAAATACGCAACGTGCGAGTATGCGCACGCACGGCGGAACAAGCACGTGCACGGAGGCATCTTGTGTGGAGTTTGTATGTGATGCGTGTGACCATAATATTTTCGACTTCGACAGCACATGTGCAGATCTTTGTGAAAATGTACTAGTGATTTCTGCCGCACTGATAGGTAAGTCAGCATTGGGCCTCCCTCAGTGGCGTGCAGTGAGGTCAGTGGCTGGTGAGGCATTCCCACTAAAGCCGCCGCTATGTCCGCTGCCAGAGGCGAGTTTAGACCCCTAAGCAACACACCGATTTGGGGCCCCCTTCCTCATACAACCCATAACAGTATATCATGTCATCACCACCCCTGGCTGTGCCTGCTGTGCTTGTGTCTCCTACCTGCACTACAGCAGTAGGGGGCAGATTCTAGAGCCTCCTTTGGGCAGCATGGGGACAGACTCTGCTCTCCTCCATTCTCCGCCAGCAGCAGCAGGTCGTCCAACAGCTGCGCTGCTGCTTGTGGTGGGAGCTGGAGACAAGTAGAGTCATCCCTGGCCAGCAGTACCAGTCTAGGAATGGGCTCTACCTGGCGCAGTTTAGAAACAGGCTGCAGGGTTTGGGGGGGTTGTCGGGATCCTGCACATCGGGATGACGCTGTCGGTATTCTGACAGTCATCATCTCAAGCGCCAGGATTCTGATACCATCCCTCACAGTGGTTGAAGTGGAATTTTGAAGTGGGGATATGGAAAAGTGAAGGTTGCAATTATGTACGCACCGAAGGCGCGTGCGCTACGGATAAGGGGGCGTGTCCTTCAGTGTAGTTTACCACACCATATACCCCTTATACACCACAATAGTAGGACCCCTTATACTGTCTAGTATTGGTGCCCATTTCACATTATACCACACAGAATGAGCCGAAATTCACATTATAGCACACGGTATGAGCCGAAATTCACATTATAGCACACGGTATGAGCCGAAATTCACATGGAATGAGAAATAATTCAGGGAGAGTGACAGCAGGGACAGGGAGAGTGAAAGAGGGACAGGGAAAGTGACAGCAAGAACATAAGGACAGGGAGAGTGACAGAGAGTGGGACAGGGAAAGTGACAGCAGGGACAGGGAGAGTGACAGAGAGAGGGACATGGAAAGTGACAGCAGGGACATAGGGAAAGGGGGAGTGACATGGAGAGGGACATGGAAAGTGACAGCAGGGACAGAGAGAGTGACAGAGAGCGACAGGGAAAGTGACAGCAGGGACATAGGAACAGGGAGAGTGACAGAGAGCGACAGGGAAAGTGACAGAAGGACAGGGAGAGTGAGAGAGAGGGACAGCAATGGCATACAGTAGGGACTAGGGAGAGAGAAAGGCAGCAGGGTAAGATTACCTCTTCAGTAGCGGCGGTGCTGAGGATGCAGTGGTCTGCAGTGCAGTGGATGAGGATGCTGTGGTCGGCATGGTTCGGAGGAGGCAGAGGTGCAGAGAAGGACTGAGGGCGGCCGCGCGGCTGAGGGTGGCGGAGGTATAGCGAGGAGGAGGCAGAGGGTGGCAGCGGTGTAAGGAGGAGGAGGCTGTGGTTGGCGGCACTGCGGCTCCTATGACTGCGGCGCTACTATTTCAAATCTGCTGCGGACCGGCAGCCTATCAGGAGCGGTACACCACAGAAGAGCCGGTTATACACGTTACACCACAGTAGAGGCGCTTATACACACTACACTACGGAAGAGCCGCTTATACACGTCACACCACAGGAGAGTCGCTTATACACGTTACACCACAGGATAACCGCTTATACACGTTACACTACGGAAAAGCCGCTTGGGGGGAGGGATGGAGCTGAGGGGAGAGAAGGCAAAATAGCATGCACCCACGGAAAATGATGAGGGGCAACCTGGCCATATACAGGTCCTTGTAGTCACCCGCTCACCCCCGCTGGTGGCTCATCTGGTGTATGACTATGCTGTGCTCACCCCCGCTTGTGGCTCATGTGGTGTATACATACATCACATGAGTCGCCAGCGGGGGTGAGCGCAGCAGTCTCAGTGGAGCCCCAGGCACAGCACTGCAGCTTCCCCCAGCCGACACTCAAATGAGCCGCCAGCGGGGGGTGAGCGCAGGATAGTGTCAGTGAAGCCCTGGGCCCGGCATTACAACTTCCCCTGCGCTCCCTCCAGCTGACAGCTCAGCTTAGCTGGCAGGGAAACGGCGGGCGGCAGTGAGGGGGGGTGGGATATGAGCAGGGAGCTGCGCTGAACTGGGGGGTGATGGGGGGGTGATAAGCAGGGGGGGCGTGCCTGGGGGTGATGAGAGGTGAGCTGTTGGTGATGAGCAGGGGGGGGTGATGAGGTGAGCTGTGGGTGATGAGCAGGGGGGGTGCCGGGGGGGCGATGAGAGGTGAGCTGTGGGTGATGAGCAGGGGGGGGTGGTGCCTGGGGGTGATGAGAGGTGAGCTGTGGGTGATGAGCAGGGGGGGGGGGGCTGGGGGTGATGAGAGGTGAGCTGTGGGTGATGAGAGGTGAGCTGTGGGTGCTGAGCGGGGGGGGGGGGGGATGGCACCCAGCGGTGAGCGAGGGGTGTGATTTGCGGGGCCATCGCTGAGCGGGGGGGTTGTGTGATTTGCGGGACCATTGCTGAACGGGGGGGATTTGTTGGACCATCGCTGAGCGGGGGGGGGGGGGTCGGCACCCAACGATGAGCGGGGGTGTGTGATTTGCCGGACCATCGCTGAGCGGGCGAGGGGGGGGTGAGCGGCACCATAGCTGAGCCGAAAGGGAAGGCAGCGGTGAGCGGCGGTGGTGGTGAGCGGGAGGGGGGGGATGTGCGGGACCATCGGTGAGCCGGGGGGGAGATGAGCGGCACCAACGGAGAGGGGGGGAAGCTTGATGAGAGGCGCCGGCGGTGAGCTGGTGATTAGCGGTGCTGAGTTCACCAGCGCCCGTCGCTCTATGCAACCGCTAGGCAGGAGAGGTCAGGGGAGCAGAGGCCACCAGGGTCTCTTCGGCGGAGCTGCAGAGGGTCTGGCTGGAGGAACGGAAGCGGCCAGCGGGTGAGATCAATATCTAGTGCCCAATCATATGTGCATCAGCGACAGGGGCGTGCTTTCATATGGGCTGAAAGCACGCCCCTGTCACTGAGACACTCACACTGGTGGCGCTTATCCTGGTTTTTTCAATGGGCTTTTACAGCCCTGTCCTTGGTCGCGCCCCCTGCCCACCCCCCGCTTCCGGCTCTTTGCCATTATACACAGGAGGCACCGCTCTCGGTGCCTCTTTAATTTTTTTTTACCTGTTTTCAAATGTAGAAATTATACAATAATATAAAGCATATACTTAGGACACAGAATATGTGTCATAAGTATCTTTATATTATTGTAATCATTAATGACAGAGGAGAATGACAGGGGAGGCACTGCCTCCCCTGACTGCACGTCCCTGGCCCCCCTGGACACAGAAGCCCATGAGGCTAATTCAGATCCCAAAGGATCTGCATCCTGATGCCATAAAGTACTGATGTTCGGTACTTTGGGCATGCATAGGACCCATTCTACGTGTGCGTAAGCGGGTCCTGCTGGTCATTTTGACAGTCTGATGCCTTTTTGGGCAGCAAGGAGGGAGTGACAATGGCCTCTGTTTGTGAAAACGGAGGTATGTCACCACCATTTAAGGGGGGAAAAGATGACAGGGATCTCTATCACTGGACGGAGAATTCCTTGCCTCTGCGACGGGTGGCTTGCGTGTCCCCATGGGTGCTGCAAGCCACCCGATAGTGTCTCAGTGATCCGATGCTGCGTCGTAGGATACTGCTCACTGTTGCAGCAAGAGGCGTCTACTTGTAATGCAGCCACATTAGCCATATGCATGCAAAAGCTTGTACGGCTAATCTGGGGAGAAAGCGGAGGATACGCGGTGCGAACTGCAGAAAAATACTGACTGCACAACGCAGTTACCCAAATCAGGACACTTGGCAGACTGTGTTGCTCTTTCCTGCCTGTTGGGCACAAAATGACTAAAAAAAATCAGCGCACACAAGTACAGATCTGCATGGGCAACACATTTGCCTAGTTTGGCACAAGTCGTCAGCATCAACGTGTATTTTAATGTGCCCTACAATTAGAGATGAGCGCCTGAAATTTTTCGGGTTTTGTGTTTTGGTTTTGGGTTCGGTTCCGCGGCCGTGTTTTGGGTTCGAACGCGTTTTGGCAAAACCTCACCGAATTTTTTTTGTCGGATTTGGGTGTGTTTTGGATTCGGGTGTTTTTTTCAAAAAACACTAAAAAACAGCTTAAATCATAGAATTTGGGGGTCATTTTGATCCCAAAGTATTATTAACCTCAAAAACCATAATTTACACTCATTTTCAGTCTATTCTGAATACCTCACACCTCACAATATTATTTTTAGTCCTAAAATTTGCACCGAGGTCGCTGTGTGAGTAAGATAAGCGACCCTAGTGGCCGACACAAACACCGGGCCCATCTAGGAGTGGCACTGCAGTGTCACGCAGGATGTCCCTTCCAAAAAACCCTCCCCAAACAGCACATGACGCAAAGAAAAAAAGAGGCGCAATGAGGTAGCTGTGTGAGTAAGATTAGCGACCCTAGTGGCCGACACAAACACCGGGCCCATCTAGGAGTGGCACTGCAGTGTCACGCAGGATGGCCCTTCCAAAAAACCCTCCCCAAACAGCACATGACGCAAAGAAAAAAAGAGGCGCAATGAGGTAGCTGTGTGAGTAAGATTAGCGACCCTAGTGGCCGACACAAACACCGGGCCCATCTAGGAGTGGCACTGCAGTGTCACGCAGGATGTCCCTTCCAAAAAACCCTCCCCAAACAGCACATGACGCAAAGAAAAAAAGAGGCGCAATGAGGTAGCTGACTGTGTGAGTAAGATTAGCGACCCTAGTGGCCGACACAAACACCGGGCCCATCTAGGAGTGGCACTGCAGTGTCACGCAGGATGTCCCTTCCAAAAAACCCTCCCCAATCAGCACATGATGCAAAGAAAAAGAAAAGAAAAAAGAGGTGCAAGATGGAATTGTCCTTGGGCCCTCCCACCCACCCTTATGTTGTATAAACAAAACAGGACATGCACACTTTAACCAACCCATCATTTCAGTGACAGGGTCTGCCACACGACTGTGACTGATATGACGGGTTGGTTTGGACCCCCCCCAAAAAAGAAGCAATTAATCTCTCCTTGCACAAACTGGCTCTACAGAGGCAAGATGTCCACCTCATCTTCACCCTCCGATATATCACCGTGTACATCCCCCTCCTCACAGATTATCAATTCGTCCCCACTGGAATCCACCATCTCAGCTCCCTGTGTACTTTGTGGAGGCAATTGCTGCTGGTCAATGTCTCCGCGGAGGAATTGATTATAATTCATTTTAATGAACATCATCTTCTCCACATTTTCTGGATGTAACCTCGTACGCCGATTGCTGACAAGGTGAGCGGCGGCACTAAACACTCTTTCGGAGTACACACTTGTGGGAGGGCAACTTAGGTAGAATAAAGCCAGTTTGTGCAAGGGCCTCCAAATTGCCTCTTTTTCCTGCCAGTATAAGTACGGACTGTGTGACGTGCCTACTTGGATGCGGTCACTCATATAATCCTCCACCATTCTATCAATGTTGAGAGAATCATATGCAGTGACAGTAGACGACATGTCCGTAATCGTTGTCAGGTCCTTCAGTCCGGACCAGATGTCAGCATCAGCAGTCGCTCCAGACTGCCCTGCATCACCGCCAGCGGGTGGGCTCGGAATTCTGAGCCTTTTCCTCGCACCCCCAGTTGCGGGAGAATGTGAAGGAGGAGATGTTGACAGGTCGCGTTCCGCTTGACTTGACAATTTTGTCACCAGCAGGTCTTTCAACCCCAGCAGACTTGTGTCTGCCGGAAAGAGAGATCCAAGGTAGGCTTTAAATCTAGGATCGAGCACGGTGGCCAAAATGTAGTGCTCTGATTTCAACAGATTGACCACCCGTGAATCCTTGTTAAGCGAATTAAGGGCTGCATCCACAAGTCCCACATGCCTAGCGGAATCGCTCCCTTTTAGCTCCTTCTTCAATGCCTCCAGCTTCTTCTGCAAAAGCCTGATGAGGGGAATGACCTGACTCAGGCTGGCAGTGTCTGAACTGACTTCACGTGTGGCAAGTTCAAAGGGCATCAGAACCTTGCACAACGTTGAAATCATTCTCCACTGCACTTGAGACAGGTGCATTCCACCTCCTATATCGTGCTCAATTGTATAGGCTTGAATGGCCTTTTGCTGCTCCTCCAACCTCTGAAGCATATAGAGGGTTGAATTCCACCTCGTTACCACTTCTTGCTTCAGATGATGGCAGGGCAGGTTCAGTAGTTTTTGGTGGTGCTCCAGTCTTCTGTACGTGGTGCCTGTACGCCGAAAGTGTCCCGCAATTTTTCTGGCCACCGACAGCATCTCTTGCACGCCCCTGTCGTTTTTTAAAAAATTCTGCACCACCAAATTCAAGGTATGTGCAAAACATGGGACGTGCTGGAATTTGCCCATATTTAATGCACACACAATATTGCTGGCGTTGTCCGATGCCACAAATCCACAGGAGAGTCCAATTGGGGTAAGCCATTCCGCGATGATCTTCCTCAGTTGCCGTAAGAGGTTTTCATCTGTGTGCGTATTCTGGAAACCGGTGATACAAAGCGTAGCCTGCCTAGGAAAGAGTTGGCGTTTGCGAGATGCTGCTACTGGTGCCGCCGCTGCTGTTCTTGCGGCGGGAGTCCATACATCTACCCAGTGGGCTGTCACAGTCATATAGTCCTGACCCTGCCCTGCTCCACTTGTCCACATGTCCGTGGTTAAGTGGACATTGGGTACAGCTGCATTTTTTAGGACACTGGTGACTCTTTTTCTGAGGTCTGTGTACATTTTCGGTATCGCCTGCCTAGAGAAATGGAACCTAGATGGTATTTGGTACCGGGGACACAGTACCTCCAACAAGTCTCTAGTTGGCTCTGCAGTAATGATGGATACCGGAACCACGTTTCTCACCACCCAGGATGCCAAGGCCTCAGTTATCCGCTTTGCAGTAGGATGACTGCTGTGATATTTCATCTTCCTCGCAAAGGACTGTTGAACAGTCAATTGCTTACTGGAAGTAGTACAAGTGGGCTTACGACTTCCCCTCTGGGATGACCATCGACTCCCAGCGGCAACAACAGCAGCGCCAGCAGCAGTAGGCGTTACACGCAAGGATGCATCGGAGGAATCCCAGGCAGGAGAGGACTCGTCAGAATTGCCAGTGACATGGCCTGCAGGACTATTGGCATTCCTGGGGAAGGAGGAAATTGACACTGAGGGAGTTGGTGGGGTGGTTTGCGTGAGCTTGGTTACAAGAGGAAGGGATTTACTGGTCAGTGGACTGCTTCCGCTGTCACCCAAAGTTTTTGAACTTGTCACTGACTTATTATGAATGCGCTGCAGGTGACGTATAAGGGAGGATGTTCCGAGGTGGTTAACGTCCTTACCCCTACTTATTACAGCTTGACAAAGGGAACACACGGCTTGACACCTGTTGTCCGCATTTCTGGTGAAATACCTCCACACCGAAGAGCTGATTTTTTTGGTATTTTCACCTGGCATGTCAACGGCCATATTCCTCCCACGGACAACAGGTGTCTCCCCAGGTGCCTGACTTAAACAAACCACCTCACCATCAGAATCCTCCTGGTCAATTTCCTCCCCAGCGCCAGCAACACCCATATCCTCCTCATCCTGGTGTACTTCAACACTGACATCTTCAATCTGACTATCAGGAACTGGACTGCGGGTGCTCCTTCCAGCACTTGCAGGGGGCGTGCAAATGGTGGAAGGCGCATGCTCTTCACGTCCAGTGTTGGGAAGGTCAGGCATCGCAACCGACACAATTGGACTCTCCTTGTGGATTTGGGATTTCGAAGAATGCACAGTTCTTTGCTGTGCTGCTTTTGCCAGCTTGAGTCTTTTCATTTTTCTAGCGAGAGGCTGAGTGCTTCCATCCTCATGTGAAGCTGAACCACTAGCCATGAACATAGGCCAGGGCCTCAGCCGTTCCTTGCCACTCCGTGTGGTAAATGGCATATTGGCAAGTTTACGCTTCTCCTCCGACAATTTTATTTTAGGTTTTGGAGTCCTTTTTTTTCTGATATTTGGTGTTTTGGATTTGACATGCTCTGTACTATGACATTGGGCATCGACCTTGGCAGACGACGTTGCTGGCATTTCATCGTCTCGGCCATGACTAGTGGCAGCAGCTTCAGCACGAGGTGGAAGTGGATCTTGATCTTTCCCTAATTTTGGAACCTCAACATTTTTGTTCTCCATATTTTAATAGGCACAACTAAAAGGCACCTCAGGTAAACAATGGAGATGGATACTAGTATACAATTATGGACTGCCTGCCGACTGCAGACACAGAGGTAGCCACAGCCGTGAACTACCGTACTGTACTGTGTCTGCAGCTAACGACGAGTGTTTAACTTTTTCAGGCAATCACAATATAAGTATACTACTAACTATACTGGTGGTCAGTGTGGTCAGGTCACTGGTCAGTCACACTGGCAGTGGCACTCCTGCAGCAAAAGTGTGCACTGTTTAATTTTAATATAATATGTACTCCTGGCTCCTGCTATAACCTATAACTGGCACTGCAGTAGTGCTCCCCAGTCTCCCCCACAATTATAAGCTGTGTGAGCTGAGCAGTCAGACAGATATATAATATATATAGATGATGCAGCACACTGGCCTGAGCCTG
Source organism: Pseudophryne corroboree (assembly GCF_028390025.1). Taxonomy (NCBI): domain Eukaryota; kingdom Metazoa; phylum Chordata; class Amphibia; order Anura; family Myobatrachidae; genus Pseudophryne; species Pseudophryne corroboree. Next base: position 579,980,408 of record NC_086449.1, read on the forward strand.
AGCAGTGCACACAGATATGGTATGTGACTGACTGAGTCACTGTGTGTATCGCTTTTTTCAGGCAGAGAACGGATATATTAAATAAACTGCACTGTGTGTCTGGTGGTCACTCACTATATAATATATTATGTACTCCTGGCTCCTGCTATAACCTATAACTGGCACTGCAGTAGTGCTCCCCAGTCTCCCCCACAATTATAAGCTGTGTGAGCTGAGCAGTCAGACAGATATATATAATATTATATATAGATAATAGATGATGCAGCACACTGGCCTGAGCCTGAGCAGTGCACACAGATATGGTATGTGACTGACTGAGTCACTGTGTGTATCGCTTTTTTCAGGCAGAGAACGGATATATTAAATAAACTGCACTGTGTGTCTGGTGGTCACTCACTATATAATATATTATGTACTCCTGGCTCCTGCTATAACCTATAACTGGCACTGCAGTAGTGCTCCCCAGTCTCCCCCACAATTATAAGCTGTGTGAGCTGAGCAGTCAGACAGATATATATAATATTATATATAGATAATAGATGATGCAGCACACTGGCCTGAGCCTGAGCAGTGCACACAGATATGGTATGTGACTGACTGAGTCACTGTGTGTATCGCTTTTTTCAGGCAGAGAACGGATATATTAAATAAACTGCACTGTGTGTCTGGTGGTCACTCACTATATAATATATTATGTACTCCTGGCTCCTGCTATAACCTATAACTGGCACTGCAGTAGTGCTCCCCAGTCTCCCCCACAATTATAAGCTGTGTGAGCTGAGCAGTCAGACAGATATATATAATATTATATATAGATAATAGATGATGCAGCACACTGGCCTGAGCCTGAGCAGTGCACACAGATATGGTATGTGACTGAGTCACTGTGTGTATCGCTTTTTTCAGGCAGAGAACGGATATATTAAATAAACTGCACTGTGTGTCTGGTGGTCACTCACTATATAATATATTATGTACTCCTGGCTCCTGCTATAACCTATAACTGGCACTGCAGTAGTGCTCCCCAGTCTCCCCCACAATTATAAGCTGTGTGAGCTGAGCAGTCAGACAGATATATATAATATTATATATAGATAATAGATGATGCAGCACACTGGCCTGAGCCTGAGCAGTGCACACAGATATGGTATGTGACTGAGTCACTGTGTGTATCGCTTTTTTCAGGCAGAGAACGGATATATTAAATAAACTGCACTGTGTGTCTGGTGGTCACTCACTATATAATATATTATGTACTCCTGGCTCCTGCTATAACCTATAACTGGCACTGCAGTAGTGCTCCCCAGTCTCCCCCACAATTATAAGCTGTGTGAGCTGAGCAGTCAGACAGATATATAATATTATATATAGATAATAGATGATGCAGCACACTGGCCTGAGCCTGAGCAGTGCACACAGATATGGTATGTGACTGAGTCACTGTGTGCTGTGTATCGCTTTTTTCAGGCAGAGAACGGATTATAAAGTAAACTGCACTGTCCTCACTAGTAAACTCTCTCCACTCAGTCTCTACACTTCTACAGTAACAGTACTCCTCCTAGTCAGCTCCAGTAAATCTCTCTCAGTCTCTTATAATCTAAATGGAGAGGACGCCAGCCACGTCCTCTCCCTATCAATCTCAATGCACGTGTGAAAATGGCGGCGACGCGCGGCTCCTTATATAGAATCCGAGTCTCGCGATAGAATCCGAGCCTCGCGAGAATCCAACAGCGTCATGATGACGTTCGGGCGCGCTCGGGTTAACCGAGCAAGGCGGGAAGATCCGAGTCGCTCGGACCCGTGAAAAAAAACATGAAGTTCTGGCGGGTTCGGATTCAGAGAAACCGAACCCGCTCATCTCTACCTACAATGGCATGGGTGTACAGTGTATATGGGTCCCTAGGTCCAGGGAAGCCCACACTGCACGCTGTAGTTATATTTACTGTGCTGCCAGAGATGAGGGGGTATCTACACACAGGCCCTCTCCTCTGATAAACCACCTCTGCTGCCCTATAACACTTACAAAAGATGTTTATTTTAACAAGCATATATGTACATTATTGCTGATCTAAATATGATGCATTTCTACGAATATGCCCTTACCAGAGGCGTAACTGTGGAGGCAACGGAATGGGCTCCCGTCAGGCTCCTTCTCCTCCCGTTCTATGTGTTAAATTATTCAATTAAGTTAATTGACAGCCACTGCTATCTTTTTCTCCTTGCATCTTACAAGTCACACCCTTTTTATTATAGATACACATTTTCCAAGTGTCATACTCAGGATTAGAATCAATGACCTATTACACTAGAAGCAGACACCCTGCTGATGGAGATTTCTAACTATATGAAGTGACTTCTCTGACAATTAGAAGTTGCTCCCGATACAGGAGCAAGTAGCTCTATCAGTAAGGTGTCTGCTTTCAGTGTAATAGGTGTATGGTTCTAATCCTGAGTATGACACTTCTAACAAAGGGGGTAATTCCAAGTTGATTGCAGCAGGATTTTTGTTAGCAATTGGGCAAAACCATGTGCACTGCAGGGGAGGCAGATATAACATGTGCAAAGAGAGTTAGATTTGGGTGTGGTGAGTTCAATCTGCAATCTAAATTGCAGTGTAAAAATAAAGCAGCCAGTATTTACCCTGCACAGAAATAAAATAACCCACCCAAATCTAACTCTTTCTGCACATGTTATATCTGCCTCCCCTGCAGTGCACATGGTTTTGCCCAATTGCTATCAAAAATCCTGCTGCGATCAACTTGGAATTACCCCCATAGTTGTCAGAGAAATAATAAGCATTGTGAGTGACTGAGCAGATTTATGTAGTGTGTGGCTGCACACTACATAGATCTGCCTAGTCGCAATGGTCTTGACCTGACAATTCTAGATTCATATAGTTAGAATCTCCAGACTTGCTATGCAGGAGCAAATAGCTCTATCAGCAAGGTGTCTGCCTTCAGTGTAAAAGTTCATGGGCTCTAATCCTGGGTATGACTGCTAAGCAATGTGTGTTTCTGCTGTGGGGTACACTGGCCTCCACAAGGATTCACATCGGGGTGTAGAGTAGGATCTTGATCCGAGGCACCAACAGACTCAAAGCTTTTGACTGTTCCCAAGATGCACAGCGCCGCCTCCTCTATAACCCCATCTCCATGCCAGTGAGCTCAGTTTGTAAGTTGGTGCCTTGCAGTATGCAGGCACTTTACAGGTGGCTGCCTTAAGCAGCATTTTTCAGAGTTATTTTAAAGACTGAACAGAAGAATCTGTTTGAAGACTTCAAGGGCTGCTGCTGATAAAATCTTAGAGACTTTCCAATGTGCAGCTCCATCACCCCCAGCGGCGCTGTATACTCCTGCGCCGGGGTTGCCGGGTCACTGCAGCGGAGACGAAGGCTTCTTCCTAACTGTGAGTTACACACACGCCGCCGTCGCCAGGATCGCGGGGCCGCAGACAAGGGGGAGGTAAGGGGCTCCTGTGCCGCACTTTACCGCGATCCAACGTGGCTGTAGGAGGCGGGCTGCGCGCGCGCTGGCGTGGGCACTGATCACTGGGCAACTTGCTCCACTAGCCACCAGGGTATTATTTGAGCACAGGTCAGGGGGATTTAGTACAATTCCCCTGTTTTGTGTTCTGCCCACACACCCGGTGGGGATGCCAGCAGGGGGAGCAGGCCGGACCTGAGGCCCCTACCCCCAGCCCCAGGGCGCCATTTCTACAATGTTCCTGCTCTGGAGCTGCTTCCTTCTCCTTCACTCCTGGTCAGCGGCCATTACAGATTGAGCCTTGCTGTTCCTGGGATTGTTGGGGCACATCCTCCTCTGTGAAATCGCCTGACTGCCAGTGCTGTGCTTCCTACAGGACACTTGATTATTCTACCTGTCACTGGGCCTGTGTTAGTTAAGAAAGAGTGCATACATTCAGGGTTGTGTGGTACAAACACCCTGTGATATACATCCAGTGCTTACTGTGTTTGTTATATCTATTGTTATCACATATAGCCATACTGAGTATTACTTTGTATTGCTAGTCCAGTGCAGGTTATGGTACATCATTTCTGCATGGTACACTTGTGACTATATATGTGTGTGTGCATGTAGCTGCTGCGTGGTTGCCTTATTGCAGGGTATTTCACTCAGCGTGCTATTCCTATATTGCTGTACTTGAGGGGGCCAAGTGTTTCAGGTTTTTCTATTTTCAATGTAGGATTGTATCACAAAATATACTGTCGGGGTATTTTTGCTTGTGATTTATAGTCACCATATATTCTATATCTATTGAACCTCCGGTCTGTGCCGTCTGAGAGTTCTTGCTAGGTATAGTCCTGCTACACCTTTATTATTGTTCACATAGTTATGTCTGCTACACGTGGCAACGATGTTGGGCCCTCTCCCACACTGCGTGGTAGCGAGGCCGCTGACGCAATGGAGGATAATTTAGCAGCTGAGAGTTCAGGTTCAGGGGGTTCATTACCCCCCAGTGGGTCAGTAGCGCTTGGGGCTACATTCTCCACATTGCTAAGCACCCTTGTGACTAAATTGACGCCCCCTGTGGGACCACCTGTGCCACTGCAGCAGTTTATGGTCGCTGCCATGGGCGGATCAGCTTTCCACTCAGCTGCAGCATTTAAACCAATCTATAACTAAATCTAAGTCTCACTCTCGCCCGCCTAAGACTAAGTCGTCTTCTAAACGGGCCATTACCTCCTCCCAATCCACAGCTTTAGCCGACACGTCCTATGACGAGGATGGCGCATATACTGACCCCGCTGACACTGACGCTGATGTTTCAGATGTGGAAAAAAAGTAATCCGTGGATGTTCCGGATTTGATTGAGGCGATTCGGCTCATACTTCAAGTGTCTGATGATTCTGAGCCTGAAACTGTCTCCAAGAAACCGGATAGGTTTAAGCATAAGAAGGTGGTTAAACAGGTTTTACCCTACTCTAAACATCTGGTTGACATACGTCAGGAATCCTGGGAAAATCCGGGGATAAAGTTTACACCAAATAAGAGACTGTTGGCTCGCTATCCTCTCTCTGCAGAGGTATGTAAAAATTGGGAAACCCTACCGCCTGTACATTCTCATGTGGCGCGTATGGTTGTTTCCTCTGCTCTGCCAGTAACTACCGTCACCTCTCTGAAGGAACCGATGGATAGACGTGTGGAGGGCTGTTTAAAAGCGATTTATACCCCAATGGGGGCTGTGCATAGGCCAACAATTGCAGCGACTTGGGCTGCTGAAGCTGTCGAAGCGTGGGCTCAGGAACTCGAGGCGGAACTGTTTTCCGACGCATCTAAGCATGCTCAACAATGTCTCTCGTATATTGCCACGGCTTCTCTGTATCTTAAGGAGGCGGCCTCCAATGCCGGGCTGCTCGCGGCCAAGGCTGCTACTGCGTCTGTCTTGGCCAGACGTATCCTGGTCGGTGGATTTGGATTCCAAGAAAACCCTGGAGGTGCTTCCTTTCAATGGAGACACTTCACTTTGGAGAAGACCTAAATACGATTGTGGCTGATCTGGCTACGGCTAAAACAGCTTGCCTACCTAGTACGGCTCCTTCCGCACAGAAGGCTAAAAGTACTTTCCCTCTGCCCTTTTATCCTCCAGGTATAGCAAAAGGTCAGGCGTACCCAAAGCAAGCTCGTGCTTCCAGACCAAACAAGCCCAGACCAAAGCGTGCCTGGGCTGCCCGTCAGAGAGCTTCTAAAACTGACAAGCCTGCTGCATGACGGGGCGGGCCTCCCTCTGGGGAATCCCAAGGTGGGGGTCCGACTTCTAGGTTTTGCCCAGGAATGGTTGAAGACCACTTCAGATGCCTGGGCGAGGGAAGTCGTCGCTCGAGGTTAAGCCACACCCTTCAAGAATCGTCCCCCGCAGCGGTTTTGCCTGACAGATGTGCCTCTGGATCCGGAAAAAGCAAACACGTTGCACTCAGTGGTACATTCCCTCCTGGTCACAGGAGTGGTGGTACAGGTGCCTCTGGCTCAGAGAGGCAAGGGGTACTATTCAACGCTGTTTCTAGTCCCGAAACCGAACGGGACCATTCTCAATCTGAAGTCCTTGAACAAGCATGTGCGGGTCTCCAAGTTTCGTATGGAAACTCTGCGCTCTATTGTTCTGGCCATGGAGCCTGGGGATTATATGGTCTCCCTGGACATACAGGATGCCTACCTGCATATTCCTATTACGGTTTCTCATCAACAGTACCTGCGGTTTGCGGTGGGCAACCTTCATTACCAATTTCGGGCGTTACTCTTTGGTTTGACAACGGCTCCCCGAGTTTTCACCAAAGTAATAGCGGTCATGACGGCTACACTCCGCCGTCAAGGGGTCAGGAACCTACCATACTTGGACGATTTGTTGATCCTGGCAAATTCCCCAGAACTTCTCCTGTGTCATCTCAATCTGACGGTCCACTGCATGACAGCCCACGGGTGGCTGATCAACTGGAAGAAATCCTCCCTGGTTCCTGCTCCGGAGCATGTTACATCTGGGAGCGTTATTAGACACTCACAGCCAATGGTTGTTCCTGTCTCAGGAGAAAGTCCTGAAGCTTCAGGACAGGATTCGATGCTTCCTATCTCGTCCGCGAGTGTCGATATATTCGGCAATGCAAGTGCTAGGTCTCATGGTGTTGGCTTTCAACATGGTGGAGTATGCTCAGTTCCACTCTCGCCCTCTGCAGAAGTTAATTCTGACCAAGTGGGACGGCCTGCCTCACCGGATAAGATCTCACATGATCTCATTATCTCCGGAGGTCCACCTGTCACTGAGCTGGTGGCTACAGGACCATCAATTGAGCAGGGGCCGTCCGTTCTGGATATCCGACTGGGTCCTTCTGACAACGGATGCCAGTCTGAGGGGTTGGGGCGCAGTGTTGGAACAACACTCTCTTCAGGGTCGGTGGACCAAGGAGGAGTCTCTACTCCCGATAGATATTCTGCAACTGCGGGCAGTGTTCAATACGTTGACACTGGCTCAGCATCTCATACAGAACAGACCTGTTCAGGTGCAATCGGACATCGCCACCACGGTGGCGTACATAAATCATCAGGGTGGCCTCGAAGCCGCATGGCAATGGGAGAAGTATCAAGGATTCTTCAGTGGGCAGAACGCCATCTGCCGGCCATATCAGCAGTGTTCATTCCGGGCGTTCTGAATTGGGAGGAGGACTATCTCAGTCGTCAAGACGTGCACGCCGGAGAATGGAGCCTACATCCAGAGGTGTTTCAACTTCTCGTGGACAAGTGGGGCCTCCCAGATGTGGACCTGATGGCGTCTCGACACAATCACAAGGTTCCGGTCTTTGGAGCAAGCACAAGGGATCCTCAAGCAGCGTTCGTGGATGCTCTGTCAATCCCATGGAACTTTCGGCTGCCGTACGTGTTCCCTCTGGTGTCACTCCTGCCCAGAGTATTACGGAAGTTCAAGCAACAAGGAGGAAACCTACTTCTGCTCGCTCCAGCGTGGCCCAGGCGGCACTAGTTTTCCGATCTACAGGGCCTGTCGCTAGATTGTCCCCTTCTATTTCCACAACGAGCAGACCTCCTCGTTCAGGGCCTTTGTGTTTACCAGGATTTGGCCTGTCTGGTTTTGACGGCATGGCCCTTGAGGCTTCCGTCCTGAGGGCCAAGGGTTTTTCTTAGGCGGTCGTTCAAACTATGTTGAAGGCCCATAAGCCGGCTTCTGCTCGGATTTACCATAGGGTCTAGAATGCTTACTTTACTTGGTGTGCGTCTCACAATCATGACGTTAAGTGGTCTCTGCTGACCTTAAGTGGATTTCCCTTAAGGTGTTGTTTTTGCTGGCTATTGCGTCAGCTAGAAGGGTCTCGAACTTGGGTGCCTTATCCTATAAGTCTCCCTATTTGATTTTTTCACCGTGACCGGGCGGTGCTTCGTACTCGCCCAGGTTATCTACCCAAGGTGGTGTCTTCCTTCCACCTTAACTAGGAGATTGTGGTTCCGGCCTTTAATTCTCCTGAGTTGTCTTCCAAAGAGCGGTCTTTGGATGTTGTACGGGCTCTCCGTATCTACGTGAAGAGAACTTCCTCCATTAGGAAATCCGATTCTCTTTTTGTGTTGTTTGGTTTTCACAAACGTGGCTGGCCTGCTTCCAAGCAGACTCTGGCCAGATGGATTAGAATGGTGATTGCACATGCTTATGTACAGGCTGGTCGTCCAGCTCCTGCTACCATTAAGGCCCATTCTACTCGGTCGGTTGGACCTTCTTGGGCGGCCCACCGTGGTGCGACCCTTGAACAATAGTGCAAGGAGGCAATGTGGTCCTCAGGGAACACATTTATAAGGTTCTATGCCTTCGATACCGCCGCTTCCCAGGATGCTTCCTTTGTACGCCGGGTTCTTGTGCCCACTACAGTGCGTCCCCTCCCGTGAGGAACTGCTTTGGGATATCCCCGATGTGAATCCTTGTGGAGCCCATTGTACCCCGCAGCAGAAAACGAGATTTATGGTAAGAACTTATCGTTGTTATATCTCTTTCTGCGAGGTACACTGGGCTCCACAAGGCGCCCACCCTGATGCACTTAGCTTCTTTGGGTTGGTATTGGCATGGCCGTTGACACCCTCTCCTGCGGTGAGTGTGTGGTGTGTTTGGCTATGAGCGGTTGTCGTCTCTGGTACCTGCTACTGCATTGGGCTGGTTAACAAAACTGAGCTCACTGGCATGGAGGCGGGGTTATGGAGGAGGCAGTGCTGTGCATCTTGGGAACAGTCATAAGCTTTGAGCCTGTTGGTGCCTCAGATCAAGATCCTACTCTACACCCCGATGTGAATCCTTGTGGAGACCAGTGTACCTCGTAGAAAGAGATTTAACAACGGTAAGTTCTTACCATAAATCTCGTTTTTTAAATAAATGACAATAAATAAACCAAAACTCCATTCTTTATTCAGATGTATACTAAAGTATTAAGGTGAATGAAGCTACTAAGGAGAGTGCAATGTTCTCTGTATATGTATATTTGAGTTAGGTGGTCACAGCCCACAGCACCCCAACCTAGGGGTGGGGCATACTTGCCTACCTGACCCTCTCCATGAGGGAGAAAATGCTCTGTTCCTGGACTTTCCTGGTAATGTATGATTGCCATCACCTGTGGTAAGCTAGTTAATTGATAAGAAAGGTGTTTCACCACAGGTGATGGCAATCATACATTACCAGGAAAGTCCAGGAACAGAGCATTTTCTCCCTCATGGAAAGGGTCAGGTAGGCAAGTATGGGGTGGGAATGGTGAGTGCAGTGGATCCCCATATGTGTATAAAAGGGTTAATAATTGACCCATTTGTGATCATATCTCTCTCTCTCATGCACCCCTAAGCTCATTTACTTTTAACCTGGGTCAGCTGCTGTTTAGGTGTGTTGGTGAATGTCTCACTTTGAAAGCCAGAAGTCAGTTGGCAGGTGAGCATTAAACCAGGTAAGCACATTTGTGTAGTTGTGTTGGTGACTGTCTTACCTTTTAAAAGCCATAAGTGTGGCAGGTAAGCTTTAAAACAGGTAAGCACATTTTCCCCTATGAGACAGCAGTAGCCAGGCCCCTAAAAATCTATGTGAAAGTTTATGTGATAGAGTAGGACTTGCAGTGAAATGGAGTCCCGTGGAGTGGGCCGCAAGCTTACATGCATTGTACGATTGATAAACCAAAACCCCATTGTTTATTCAGATGTATACTAAAGCACTAACGTGAATGAAGCTGCTAAGGACAGTGCAGGGGTGGGGAGTATGTGAGTGCACCCCTCTCCTGGGAATGGCGAGTGCAGTGGATCCCCATATGTGTGTGTGTGTATGTGTATATATATATATATATATATATATATACTGCTCAAAAAAATAAAGGGAACACTAAAATAACACATCCTAGATCTGAATGAATGAAATATTCTTATTAAATACTTTGTTCTTTACATAGTTGAATGTGCTGACAACAAAATCACACAAAAATTATCAATGGAAATCAAATTTATTAACCCATGGAGGTCTGGATTTGGAGTCACACTCAAAATTAAAGTGGAAAAACACACTACAGGCTGATCCAACTTTGATGTAATGTCCTTAAAACAAGTCAAAATGAGGCTCAGTAGTGTGTGTGGCCTCCACGTGCCTGTATGACCTCCCTACAACGCCTGGGCATCCTCCTCATGAGGTGGCGGATGGTCTCCTGAGGGATCTCCTCCCAGACCTGGACTAAAGCATCCGCCAACTCCTGGACAGTCTGGTGCAACGTGGCATTCGTGGATGGAGCGAGACATGATGTCCCAGATGTGCTCAATTGGATTCAGGTCTGGGGAACGGGCGGGCCAGTCCATAGCATCAATGCCTTCGTCTTGCAGGAACTGCTGACACACTCCAGCCACATGAGGTCTAGCATTGTCTTGCATTAGGAGGAACCCAGGGCCAACCGCACCAGCATATGGTCTCACAAGGGGTCTGAGGATCTCATCTCGGTACCTAATGGCAGTCAGGCTACCTCTGGCGAGCACATGGAGGGCTGTGCGGCCCCCCAAAGAAATGCCACCCCACACCATTACTGACCCACTGCCAAACCGTTCATGCTGGAGGATGTTGCAGGCAGCAGAACGTTCTCCTTGCCATCTCCAGACTCTGTCACGTCTGTCACATGTGCTCAGTGAGAACCTGCTTTCATCTGTGAAGAGCACAGGGTGCCAGTGGCGAATTTGCCAATCTTGGTGTTCTCTGGCAAATGCCAAACGTCCTGCACGGTTTGGGCTGTAAGCACAACCCCCACCTGTGGACGTCGGGCCCTCATACCACCCTCATGGAGTCTGTTTCTGATCGTTTGAGTAGACACATGCACATTTGTGGCTTGCTGGAGGTCAGTTTGCAGGGCTCTGGCAGTGCTCCTCCTATTCCTCCTTGCACAAAGGCGGAAGTAGCGGTCCTGCTGCTGGGTTGTTGCCCTTCCTACGACCTCCTCCACGTCTCCTGATGTACTGGCCTGTCTCCTGGTAGCGCCTCCATGCTCTGGACACTACGCTGACAGACACAGCAAACCTTGCCACAGCTCGCATTGATGTGCCATCCTGGATGAGCTGCACTACCTGAGCCACTTGTGTGGGTTGTAGGCTCCGTCTCATGCTACCACTAGAGTGAAAGCACCGCCAGCTTTCAAAAGTGACCAAAACATCAGCCAGAAAGCATAGGAGCTGAGAAGTGGTCTGTGGTCACCACCTGCAGAACAATTCCTTTATTGGGGGTGTCTTGCTAATTGCCTATAATTTCCACCTGTTGTCTATTCCATTTGCACAACAGCATGTGAAATTGATTGTCAATCAGTGTTGCTTCCTAAGTGGACAGTTTGATTTCACAGAGGTGTGATTGACTTGGAGTTACATTGTGTTGTTTAAGTGTTCCCTTTATTTTTTGAGCAGTGTATGTATGTATATATATATATATATATATATATATATATCTATGTGTGTGTACTACATACATACAAACATTTATTTATCTATGTATAGCGTGGGGGGAGTCACCAATATTTATCTTGCCTCTGGGCATCTGGTATGAACTTACGCCACTGGACCTTACTGAACATTGCCTGCATGAGAATTCCCCTTTCCTGCATGTTCTGCATCTGTGTCTCCATAAGGACCAATTCATCCATAATGTGTCCCACTGATCAGTCATATATTTGCGTGAGTTTGTTTTCTGACCATGCGCAGTGCGAAAATACGCCACATAAACTGGCATAGTGCTCACTTTGCATCATCTCCAATATGTCAAATTACATTAAGTGCAGGCTGTAGCAGGCAGGTATATAGGCAGCTTTCCTGAAGCAATGTGTTTTCCATGGCCTCAGAAATAGAGGAAGCAGTCAAACGAGTGGTGAGGGTGAAGAAGGAGACAATGGGGTGGGGAGGAGGTAGCCAATGGTGGAGAGTGGCAACTTCTAGCCTTGAGCTTGACTGCCCCATTCCATGAGACAAGTATTTGAGTCGGGATCAGTACGAGATCCCGGCGGTCAGGAGACCGACGCCAGGAGCCCGGCGGCAACCGCAGTGGCGACCTTCGGTAAACTTCCGAATAGACCTCACTTTCACCATTGTTCAAATCCGGTCCAGGTGATCTGAAATCTGTTTTTCACTATTAATTTATTTTCATGAAATTGTTGTAACTTGTGTGAACTTTTAATACTTATTATCATTTTTGAAATCTTTTGTTACCATAAGCTTTGAAGTGATTACTTAAAATGAAAACATAATTTTTAGTTCTGATACTCTGTGATTCTTTAAGCTCACGACCTCCTAGGGCCATAAGCTATTTATTCAAACGTATATTTTTCTGGTAAAGCAGAACTGAAGAGCCGCAGTGGGCGTGGCATCTCCCAGTTTAATTCTTGGTGGTGGCAGGATTGGTGTTTTTTTTTTTTGTTTTTTTAAAGGTTTTATTGGGCGATTTACAGCAATACACAAAATCGGTATGTTTCACAAGAACAGAAACAAAAGATTATAGTATATGAATATACACAACAAAGAAACATTACAGCAATCAAATGAGTAAATCTATTTTTGTTTTTTAAGCAAGGTGACAGAAGTAGGGTGAGAGAAAAGAGAAAGTCCCCTAGACCAATGGTGTGGCCAACCAGCCCAGGGGGATGGGAGAGCAGGAAAAAAGATACAGAAAGAAAAAGGAACAAGAGTGCGGGCAGAAAGGGGGACAAAAAGAAGAGAAAGAGGAGTCCAAGTGGTGGGACCCCGGCAGCCGATACAAAAAGGAGGGTGCATAACTTAATTAGCTACAGAATGGGGAGGGGGCATTTTGAGAGGCGAGCCAGGGTGTCCATACTTTATCGAATGCCCTGGCAAATTGCCTAATGAAACTGGTCATATATTCCATCTTATAGACATACCAAATGTAGGCGATGACGGATTGCAAAGATGGTGGGGATGGCAGCCTCAAGGCCTTTGCAATCTGGCATGTCGCAGCAGTAGCTACATGACGTAATAGCTTGTTCTGGTGTTTAGTTAAAGTCGGGAAATCTAAAGGTAATAAGAAATATTTAGGATCCGGGGAGATTGGAATAGTGAATAAAAGGAGAAAAGTTGAACAACGTCCTTCCATAAAGGTATTAATTTCGGGCAAGTCCACCAAATATGCATGTACGTCCCCTCAGCAGCACAACCCCTCCAGCAACGGTCTGTAACATCAGGGTACATCGCCTTTAAGCGAGAGGGTACATAATACCACTGGTACAACAGTTTATACACATTTTCCTTTATCCTTACACAGATAGAGCTGGAGTTCGCATTACTCCATATTTCTCCCCATTCCTACTCATCTAGAGTTGCACCTAGGTCTCTCTCCCAGGCCAATTCTCTGTGATCCTTGGGAGGGGCAGAGCCTTGCAATAGCAGAGCATAGAGGTCAGAAATAAGACCTTTCGTAGGAGAGCGTCTCATACATATATTTTCAAGAGTGGTGAGAGGCCTAGAAGAGAGAGTAGTATGAACCCCGGAGTGGAAGTGCCTGAGTTGGAGGTATCGGAAGAATTCACTATGAGGGAGAGTGTATTGTGTCTGAATCTGAGTAAACAAAGGAAAAGATGAACTAGAGGTGATATCATTGAGAAAATGTACGCTCCCCCGTTTCCAGAGTGAGAAAGCAGATCTAACCACTACTGGAGGAAAGGCAGGGTTATGGAACAGCGGTATGAGGGGGGATGGACTAGGGGCCAGCTGATGTTTTCTCACTACAAGGTCCCAAGTATACAAAGAGCGTGCCACCACAGGGTGAGATGAGGTGGCACGAGGGCGGACGGACCTCGGAAGCCATAAGAGGGAAGAAAGCGTAGAGAGTCCCAACTCACCGGCTTCGATAGTTATCCAAACCCTGTCCGTCCCCGAGCCACACCACTGAACACAAGAAGCCATCTGAGCTGCATAGTAATAATACTTAAAATTGGGTATGCCTAAACCTCCACACCAGGAAGGTCGTTGTAACAATGAGAGTTTAATTCTGGGGTGTTTATTGGCCCAAACGAAATGGGAGGTTTGATGCTGTAGGAATTTAAACACGTAGGGGGGAATATAGATCGGGAGCGTTTGGAAAAGATATAAAATCCTAGGGAAAATGTTCATCTTTACGGAGTTGGCACTTCCGATCCATGAAATGAAATAAGAAGACCAAGTTTGAAGATCCGTGCGAATTTGGTCCAAAAGTCGTGTGAAATTCGCTTGAAAGAGTTGATGGTGTCTGTGGGTTAAGTAAATACCTAGATATTTGAGTTTTCGGTTATGCCAGGAGAATGGGAATGTCGATTCAAGTTGTGTCCTAGACGCAAGGGTAATGTAAAAATCAAGTACTTCTGTCTTAGTAGTATTAATCTTATAACCTGAGTATTGCGAGTAAAGGTCTATCTCAGATAGGAGAGGAGGAAGTGACGATGCTGGGTTAGTAAGAGAAATTAATACATTGTCAGCGTAAAGTGCAATTTTGTGTTCTGTGTGGCCAATTTGAATTCCTTTAATATTCGGGTTGAGACGAACCCTAGCCGCTAAAGGTTCCATAACGAGGGCAAAAATCAAGGGCGAGAGTGGACATCCTTGCCTGGTACCATTAGATATCTCAAAACTTGGGGAGGTGATCCCATTGACCGAGACCCACGCCGAGGGGTTGCGATATAAAGCAGAGACACCATCATAAAATTTACCGGAAAAGCCCATGCGTTGGAGAACAAAGAAGGCGAAAGGCCACGAAATGCGATCAAACGCCTTCTCCGCGTCCAAGGCTAATAACAGGGAAGGGGATTTTCGCTAATGGATAGAGGGGATAACATCAATGGCCCTCCTGGTGTTATCAGAGGCCTGTCGGCCAGGGATAAATCCAGCCTGATCGGGATGTACCAGTTCAGTAAGGAGGGGGGCCAGTCTCAGAGCCAAAATTTTTGCATAAATTTTCAAATTGACATTTAGCAATGAGATAGGCCTATAATTGCTGCACTGGGTGGGGTCTCTGTCAGGTTTAGGGATCACCACAATATTGGCTTGGGTAGTTGCTGGAGCAAAGGATGCGCCCCCTAAGATCTGGTTAAAAAGGACAGTAAGGTGAGGGGCTAATATTTTAGCAAAGTGTTTATAATATTGCGCCGTGAAACCGTCAGGGCCGGGAGCAGCGGAGGACCGCATGGATTTCACGGCTGTTAACGTCTCCTCTACTGAGATATCTTGGTTCAGAGTGTCTAATTGAGCTGTGGAAATGTTTGGCAGTGGGGTCGAGGACAGGTCGGAATGTAACTTCTCTGGGTCGAGGGAGGGGGAGTGCACCGAAGTCGTCAAGTTATAAAGAGAGCTATAATAGTCCCTAAACTCTTCGACCATATGTTTAGGGTCATAAGTAAAATCATTCAAAGTTCGGGAATACAGTTTGCTAATTGCGCTATTCGCTTGTTTACGTCGCAATTTGTTCGCCAGTAGGGAATCTAATTTGTCCGCACGACGAGACAAAAGCGCATTCAGTTGGCCTTGTAAATTAGTCATTTGCGTAAGTAAAGCAGGGCAGGGAGTTAGCTTATGCTGGGTGGCCAAGGAAGCTATTTGAGATTCTAATAAGTGTAACTCCTGTGTTGCTTTTTTGCGAAGCGAGGATGTCCGTGCCATAAGAAGACCCCTCAAGGTGGCCTTATGAGCCTCCCAAATTATACCATAAGAGACATCAGGTGTGTTATTCTCCGTAAAATATTGTTCTAACGCCAGTTGTATTTCCGTGGAAACTGATGTGTTAAGCAACAGGGACTCGTCAAATCGCCATTTGCGAGCAGCGTGTGCAGAATTATATAGATCGATAAGAACATAGACACTGGAATGGTCAGTCCAAGTGAAGGGGGTTATTCCTGCGTCAGCGATTCTAGAAGCAATGGAGGACGAGATGTGTAACATATCAATCCGGGTGTAGTGTTGATGTGGGGCTGAGTAGAGAGTATAATCTCTGGCAACAGAGTGACAGAGACGCCACGAGTCCCGTAGGTCATGAAATTTAAGGGAGGCTGCAAGCATGCGTGAAGCTCTAGAGGCTAAGGGGGGACCAGTCCTATCTAATAGGGGGTCAAGAATAGTGTTAAAATCCCCGCCCAATACAATGTGACCCTGTGCAACCCTGCCAATGTGACGAAAGAGGGAGTGAAAAAATTGGGGTTGATCCTGGTTAGGAGCATAGACAGAGATAAGTGTTAAGACTTCAGAGCGGAGGGTGCCAATAACCATCAAATACCGACCATCTGAATCCGCTATAGTTTTGGTATGTATAAATGGAATATGGCGATTAATTAAGATTGCAACCCCACGTTTTTTACAATCCGCTGAAGCAAAAAAAGTCTGCGCAAATTGCCTACCACGGAGTTGGGTGTGGGAGCCCGTAAGGTGAGTTTCTTGGAGAAAAACTACATTCGCTTTCTCATGTCTACAAGCGCCCAGGAGCACCGTCCGTTTTTTGGGGGAGTTGAGGCCATTTACATTAACGGATAATATCTTTAGCGGCATGGTGGCCTAAGGAGCAGTATCTCTTTTAAAATCATGAAAAAGGGGATGCAAAAACAGAGGCCCTCCAGGGCCAAACTGGCCATAAAAAAAGAAGAGCAAGTGAAAGGGCTACCCGGAACTCACCCCAGGGACCAAGAGAGTAGAGAGAATGGGGGGAAAAGAAGGCCACAGAAGGAAAGCAGAGAAAAGCAAGAAGAGAGGAGAAAAAGCCCGCTCAGGCAGAAACCCTGTAGAAATGGGGCCCATATCAGGACCGCCAAACAAAGGAAAAACATAATCAATAAAGTCATTAAAGAAGGGAGCATGGGGGTAGTGGTACGAACCAACATATCAGGCTGTGCGGCCTGACCAAGAACAAATTGGCTGAGACCAGAGATGTATACAACATGGAGATAGAACCTGTGTCAAGAAAGAAGGGAAGGGGGAGGGAGGAGGGAAAGGGGGGGGGCAGGAAGGAGGGTGATGGGAGGGGGACATCAAAAGGGAATAACGTAATAACATATGGTCCATATATCAGAATAAGAAGCATAGGACCAAACTGCTAAACAACATTGTGTAACAAAGGACATATAGGCACAGTGTATAATGACATATGTAACAGGTGGAGCTTCTGAAGAACTATCATACAGAGTACCTGAGTTAAACCAAGGGGGTCCACGGAACTGGGACCGAATCAACTAATTCCGCTGAGGTCCCCTAGTAGTAAAAAACAAACAAAAAAAACCCCACACTATTGTCAAGGTATATAGAACATTATGCACAAAATATTAAATCAACCTCTAGGAAGGAACGAAGGAGGTCTGGAGAGCAAAGGATGGTCAGTCCAGTCCAGGGGGGATCTCCAGCAAACAAATGCAAAGGCACAGTGTAATCAAAAGAAGGGAGGAGGGTGGGAGATCAGGGGGGGGGGGCATCATCACCATCCCTATGGCGAGACACTCTCGACTAGTCCGGATGTGGCGGGCGGGATCGTTGAGGTTTTGGCGAAGCAGCTGGGTCGACAGAAGAGGACGTAGATTCCGGGAGAAGATCAAGCTTGTGAAGCAATTCTTGCCCTTGTGCCAGGGTCTTAATAACGTAATTGATGCCATTAAAAGTAAGCTGCAACTGGAAGGGGAATCCCCAGCGGTATCGGATTTGGTGTTGGCGTAGAAGCCTAGTAATCGGTTGAAGGTCCCGCCGTTTCTGAATGGTCGAGGGCGCCAAGTCCTGGTAAATTTGCAATTGCATACCCCGGAAGGTTATGTCGGAGGAATCCCGGACAGAAGCAATTATTTTTTCCTTCGAGCGGAAATAATGGAGACGGGCTATAATGTCCCGAGGAGGTTGTGATGTGGAAGGTTTGACCCACAAGGCTCTATGCGCTCTGTCAAAAAGGCAGTCTTCATCAGATAAGTCCGGGGGCCAAGTGCTGGAAAAGATCTTTCAAGAAGGAGAGCAACGTAGAGCTCTGGACTGACTCCGCCACGTTACGTATTCGCAAGTTATTTCGACGGGACCGGTTCTCTTGATCTTCCTGGCGCTCCTTCAGCGTCTCAACTTCAGTGTGAAGCCTCGAGAGCTCGTGGTCTAAACGCAGTTGTGAGCGACATAAATCATCGGTCTTCGTCTCCAAAGTATCTGTACGGTCTCCAAGCGAGGCAATCTCCCTTTTGAATTCCAAAACAGCATTGGACAATTCCTGTTTGAAGGCTGTTTGCACGCCCTCTAGGAGGCCGGACATTACTGCCTGTATCTGAGGGTCAATGCCTAATTCTGAAGAACGTGGGGACGAAGGAGACTCCGGGGAGTGCGCCAAGTTCTGGGAACCCTTAGCCTTGCTGCCAAAGAAGTTTGTGGGAGCCTGAGGGTCCTTCTTGTTCCTTTGTGACATAATGAGGGCCGGTAGGGGAGAGGTCTACCTTTTCCAGTAAAGTTGCAATAGAGAGGGGAAGGGAGTGGCGAGGTAGGGAGAGGTAATTGACACAGGTGAGTTATGAAGTGGTCAGGCCGGCCATGATATATTATTCATCCAGAGACCATTGCGCCCACAAGGAGCACCAGGGCCAGGCTGAGTAGGTAGCTATAACGAAGAGAGTATACCGCAGCAGTGGGTAACAGTGACCACCGGAGGGGGCACTGTATCAAAAATAAACAAGCAGAATCCACGCAGGGAAGGTTAATCACAGATAACTGTAGCAAAATAATTATATAACTATTGTGCCTCTTGGCAGAGGACTGGCATCCCTCCACAGTTTTCCTGCAGATGAAAGCCCAATAACCCACAGATGATGGGGAATCGCTTGCTAACGGCAGGCAGTGGGTGTGCAGGAGAAAGGATGGGTTTTCACAGACAGTGGTGCATTTTATTCAGACCCTGGGACCTCCAGGCCACCCTCTGCCAGGCCAATCAGACAACACTGTGTGGAGTGTGGACACTGTTATATTATCTCTGTGCCCAGCAAGTGTGGGCACTATTGTAATATCCCCGTCTCCAGTGAGCAGTGATCCAGGCTGGGCAGCTCCGGGTGGGGAGAAAGCCAACCTGCACGTCTGTGCAGGCAGGCAGTGAGACCCGTCTCCCAGCGCCGCCTCGCACCTTGACGCTGCGCGCTTCTCAGCGGAGGACACAGTACTTTTGATGCCACAGCAGGAGCTTCTGCAGGCGGAGAGCAGAGGACCGCGGATCATCGTGTCCTCCGATGCTCCGATCCAGGCGAGAGGCGGTGAGGGAGCTGGCAGAGAGGCAGGGGGGAGCTGTAGGCAGTAGCCGCCGCGCGTCAGGTCCCCGGGTCTGTGCAGTGCGAGCACCGCGGCTCCGGCGGGGGACCGGGATGCTGCTCGGCGGGGCGAGGGTGCACGATCCCCGGGTCTCCGCCGAGAATAGTGGAGAGATCTGCGGGCCGTTCAGAGGGGGAACCAGGCGACTAGGCACATCGGTGCCAGGCGCAACCCGGGCCCTCTAACGGCAGCTTCCGGTCCGGCTCTGGCGGCAATTGAGGTCCCGGCTGGAGGTGGACGGGAGGGCCGCAACCCGCAGTGGGACACGAGGTCTCTCCCGGCTCCGCGGACACCTATCCCGACAGCACAAAAGGCAGCACCAGGGAGGGGGCACTATATGGGGTGAGACTGGCAGCAGTAAAGGGGTCTAGAGGTGCCTAATTTGCCGGGTGGATACAAAGCCTCAGCAAGAGACATCCAGTCGTGATGGCTGCCAAGCCACGCCCCCGGCAGGATTGGTGTTTTAATAATAAGGTAACCCGCAAACATCACCCGTCATGACCATCCGTCTTAGCTAACAATCTGATTGCGATGCAATCGTGACACACAGGTTATAAGTTTACCAATTTTGCACTTTATTAAGTACACAAAAATGTGGAATTCTCTTACTAAACTAGCTTTGGTGGATTTGCTTTCTCTCCATGTGTAGGGTGGTATCTTACTAACCTTATCAGAAGCATTTGTATTACTCTGGTGCTCCTGCTCCACTGTTCATTCAGTTTACAGATACACTGTAGTTGCAGTTGAATAATGTTCAATGAAAGTATTTTTATTGAGAAAGAAGTTTGCGCATTACAGAAATTCCAAGCAGTTGTAGACATATAT
The DNA here is from genome assembly GCF_028390025.1 of Pseudophryne corroboree. Classification (NCBI taxonomy): domain Eukaryota; kingdom Metazoa; phylum Chordata; class Amphibia; order Anura; family Myobatrachidae; genus Pseudophryne; species Pseudophryne corroboree. The sequence continues at coordinate 580,000,504 of NC_086449.1, forward strand.
AAAATATGGGATCCGGTCTCTAGGTCGACAGTAACTAGGTCGACACTATCTAGGTCGACCACTATTGGTCGACAGAAACTAGGTCAACAGGGTATCTAGGTCGACAGATCAAAAGGTCGACATGAGTTTTTTTAAATTTTTCTTTATTTAAACTTTTTCATACTTTTGATCCACAGGACTATAATTGGGAATAGTAACCTGTGCCGAGCGCAGCAGTAGCCGAGTGAGGCACCTTGCCCAAAGTATGGCGAACAAAGCGAGCCATGCGAGGGGACACGGTGCACTAATTGGGGTTCCCGGTCACTGTACGGAGAAAACGACACAAAATCCCCCATACAAAATTCATGTCGACCTTTTGACCTGTCGACCTAGAACATGTCGACCTAGAGACCCTGTCGACCTAGCATCCCTGTCGACCTAGTTACTGTCAACCAATAGTGGTCGACCTAGACACTGTTGACCTAGTTACTATCTACCTTCCATACCACACCCATAAAATATACCACAAAATGACAACCATTCCATAATGTAGTTAAAGGACATAGGGGAAGGGAGGAGAAGGAAGAAAGAAATAATAAAAAAGAAAAAGGAAAAAAAAAGAGAAAATAGAAACAGTGTACATTCATGTCAAATAATCCATAAATACAGTTATGAGTATGAACACGCACATGCCCCATCAATCCACATCTACATATCTATGTAGAAGTAACATCTAATATTTGAGATCTATCTTGCAAGAATGGTATATACAGGAATTAGAGATAACAAATGCTAACTAAGGTAGACCATCTTAAAAGAAAAATTTGCACTTAGGTATGATATCACATAAAACAATTAAGGGATAGAGCTAAATTATCTCAGCTTCTCTGATTCAGGGTAATCTGGGGATTGTAATAGGTTGATCATGGTAACCATTTGCTCAGGGGGGAAGAAGTTGCCATAAAATACTTAAATCCTAATTGTCTCCATTTCATAACTTTGTTGGACATAAGATATAATCTTTACTAGTTTTGGAGGGTCAGCTCTTTTCCAATATTGATCTAGGAGAGCCCTAGTAGAGATCAGTATATGACCTATAACATATGTATATACCCCTTGCAGGGAATGGGGAAAGTGGTGTAGAAAAACAATTTCAGGGAGCCTTGTAAGGGATATATTTGTGACCTTCTTAATCAATTCAAAGACCTTGTCCCATAATGGTCTAATTTTCAGACACAGCCAGAATATGTGAATTATAGTGTCTTCCAGGCGTCGGCGTCTCCAGCAGAATTTAGAAGATTCAGGCCAGATTTTATATAATTTCTCTGGGGTATGGTAAAGACCATGTAGCGCTTTTGAACATAATTTCAGAGTGGGTGATGCATTTAGACATCTTAAAAATGTTGATGAAAACTTTCTCCCAGTCCTCATCCGTTAGTGCAATGTTCAACTCTAGTTCCCATCTAATCTGTATTTGTAGTTTTGGGTCATCTAGAGAAGATATAAGAGTAGTGTACCATACAGATATACCACCTTTATGACCAGGAGTGGAAAACGTAGATAATATATACGGGGGAGGAGCCAGAAAAGAGCTTATGTCAGATGAGTTTGTTAAAATCCCATGTCTAATGCTAGGTCAAAATATTGTGTCTGAATTTGGTGAAAAGTTAAAAAAAAAAAAGTTATTGTGTAAATCTCTAATCAAGCGAATACCTTAATCATGCCAGTTCTGCAATAAGAGATCAGGGATTAAGTTCGATAGTGCCAAAAGAGACAGGTTAGAGGGAGGGGGAATTCACCTAGAAAGGAAATTAATTTATCCCAGACTGTCAACATATGTAAAATACTCTTTAAAGACACAGCGGAGGCAGGTCTATGGGTAGCCTGTATCCATAACAGTCACTTAGAGGAAAGCCTTTACACAAATGTCTGTCAATGTCAACCCAGAGCATCACTGGTCCCAGTAAAAGCCAATCTTTCAGCTGGTCAAGTTGACATGCCTGCTGGTAAACCTCAAGGCTGGGAAAAGCAAGTCCTCCCTTACATTTGGACCTTTGTAGGCGAGCCCTGGCTATCCTATCCTCTTCATTTTTCCAAACAAAATTAGATATATGGCTGAATAAAACTTATTGAGTAAATTAATTGGGACCAAATAAGGAATGGCTCTGAATAGATAGAGGACTTTAGGAAGAAGCATCATTAACAGAAGAGAAGGATCCCATCCAGGAAATATCATAAATTAATCCACTTCTTGGTGAGATCCATAAACTGGGCAAGAAGCGGTAGGTAGTTACAGTTGAATAATGTTTATGTAGTTCCTCCTTCAAATTCCATACATATGTGCAGGTTTATTTGCCTTATATTTATTTTATACAATTCAAATTGTTTTTGTCTCCAAATTGTCCGCTTTAATCAAGTGACCACACATTATCTGTACATACAGTTTGTGTCATGCAATCCATCGAACAGGAGGCAGAGTGAAACTGCTATAAAATGGGAATAAAGTTAGAGAAATTTGTAGCTAAGAGAAAAGGAAGAAGTAATATTATGAATTAAAGAACTGCAAGAGCCTGGACTATGCGTTAGTAAGGGTTATGTAATGGTGTGCAGTCAAAGGGGGTGATTCAGAACTGATCGTAGATGTGCTAAATTTAGCACACCTACGATCAATTTCTCTGACATGTGGGGGGACGCCCAGCACAGGGATTTGGATCTGTATTGGTTTTGCCAAAACTGTCCTTGTGGGTTTTGGTTTTGGATCTGTATTTGTAAAAAAAAATCATCAATTTTGGCCTGTTTTTGTTCATACAGTATTATTAACCTCAATAACACTCATTTCCAGTGAATATTGACCACCTCACAGTATTGTTTTCATCCAGCGTCGGATCTTGCAGGTTTTGGATCCCATATAAGGGAGCCGCGGCCGGGACTCGGCACAATGTCACTCCCTTTCTGCCAGGATGTTTTCAATAAAGTGGAAATATGTTTAATTAATAAAAAAATTAGTTGTGTATATTGGTCAAAAACATACATATTTATTTACATGGTACATATCTTGCGAAAAGCTTGCTGAGGCAACTTGAGGCACTCCACCCGTTGTTGCCAAACTACTCCAACAGTGGATCCTTCTCCAGGTCAAACATTCAGGAACTGATCCTACATTGAGGCTGAAAATAATCTGTACAGATCATTACAGCATCTAAAAATATATATTGTACAAGATATATTTTTCATTGTTTGTACTGTGATCAAAATTGCCTGGAAATGATTGTTACTGGGGTTAATAATACTATAGGAACAAAAAAGGCCAAATTATGTGATTTTAGCTTAAAAAAAAAACTGTAAAAAAAAATAAAAATTAAACCAAAATCAGCAAAAATAAAATGGTCTGACACAGATCTTTATCAATAACTAGATCAGGGGCCCAAGGGAGGTAGAATATGTATGTAGTGGAAGGAAGGATTGATTAGTAATTTAATTTAATTTGATTAAAAAAATGTAAATTAATCATTGTGGGCATTGGTGACTGTCTTTATTGCATAGACAACACTTTTTTATTGGTTATTGCACTAATCTAACTTTTACTAATCCAACTTTTATTTTTTCTTTGATTTTACATGCCCTGACTTAAGCCGTCTATGCCCTTGGGCATCAGCCTTAGTAGATCACGTTGATGGACTTGTATCATCATGACTGGTGGCAGCACCTGCAGCACTAGTATGTGCTTCCTGCTCTCCTCTCAATTGTTCGTCCTCCATATTTATCAACAAACACGAACCAAGTGGGGTACAGCACACACCACAATTTGTATAAAAAATGTACCACCTACAGTGTCACAATACGTGTATGAGTCAGTGTTAATAATATAACACTGTGGTTTACTTTCACCCACAGTGTCACACAATACGTGTATGAGTACGTAATAAATTATATTACTGTGGTACCACCTTCACCCACAGTGTTGCACAATATGTGTATGAGTATGACTTTATATTACTGTGGTACCACCTTCACCCACAGTGTCGCACAATACATGTATGAGTATGAAAATATATTACTGTGGTACCACCTTGACCCACAGTGTTGAACTATGGCCCTCATTCCGAGTTGTTCGCTTGTTGCCGAATTTTGCTATATTGCGATTAGTCGCTTACTGCTGTCAAAGTCGAAAAATATTGTAATGCATGCCCCATGTACTAACCCCATGCACATACCCGCTGCGCGTGCACTCAGTCTGCCGTGCGTGCACATATCCACAATTTGCGTAAAGGAGCTTTCCACGGCCATGCGCCTTAGCGCGTGGTATGCGCATTTACGGTAGAGTTTGTGAGCGCATAGAGGGTTATTAGAACATTACATATTTAACCCAAATAGTGTACATTTTAGATATAGCTCCCCTAGACCACGTCAGCGAGTATTAATAGTTTAAACAGTTCCTGGACTAAGAGATTCGCCTTTGCATGATAGGAAGGGTCAGATAAAGGTTGGAAGGTGATGTCTAGTATCCAGCTGTAAGGTATTTTGAGGGTAACATTCCGGTGTTAGTTAGAGAAAGATCGCATGTTCCTGCGTATAGTTATGTGCAAAAGCAGAATATAGATATTAACTGTATTTACTGTATATTATGTATGCGCCGGGAATCCAGAGGATACCACCCACAAGAGCAGTTGGGGAAAGACATCACCCATCTATTCAAATCCACCTATGACCTCTTCTGTAATGTAAAGACACATCCCTGTGTCCAATGGACAATGAGATTACAGTGACCATTGTATTGTGTATGCATGTTGTGTATAAAAAGCCCATTGTTGCCTAGCCGGTCAGAAGACTCTGAACGCTATCTGTATGACCAGCGGAGGACCGGCCGGGTTGCGCTTGCGAACATTCTCTCGTATGTACATTCTCTGTAGCCATTATTCTGTTTAGATTTATCTTGTTAGCCTGTAGTGTATGATTTGTACTGTTTACCTTTTTTGGAATTAATCCACTGTGGCCTTAGAACCCTGTGGTTTCAACTACAAATCTGTGTTGTGTCTTCACTTTCCTGCAAGGGTTTTAAAGTGTATTTATCTGTATAAGGTGTATAGGTATTGATAAGGTGTACGCACTGCGGGTACTTTATACCGTCAGTGCTACTTAAGGTTTAAGATATAACATCATTGCAGTACTTTGCTGCTAAGGGTTTAAAGTGTAATCAAATCATTACAGTATATCATTAACAAGGTTTAAAGGTTATCAATTGTGTGTGCGCACGCTGTGTGTTCTCTGTACACTCAGCGCGGCGTGTGTACGCCAAGTACGTAGCACGTGCAGGACTCTGTACGCAAATAGCGTACAAAGTGCGTAGCACGTGTATTCCGCCTCGCGGCCATAGCGGCTCCACGGTAATAGTGTATCTAGAGGTATAGCTTTTCGGTCTAAGATAATATCGACATTATCAATTGGGGGCATCGTCCTGTTTTTCCTCATACCCACAGCCTAGCAGGGTACAGCAGACTTTATCTATCAGCAAAAGGGCGGACAGGTACCCTGCGTGAACCCTTTCCTGGTCGCAGGATACACTGGAAACCCTATTTGTATGCTGATTAGATGGCATCTGCTCTGCATGGTTTGTAGGGATGCTGGTGGGACCCGTAAAGTGAATAAGCAAAGCTATTTAAAAAGTCTGTGAATTTCTGTTTGGCGCCAAATGCGCACACAATACAAGCATACACCTGTACTCTGCATATCTGATCATATTGTTGCAAAACAAGGTTCAAATTAGTCATATTGTGTTTGATTCAGATTGGATTGCTTATCTGTTAAGTAGGGTAAAAGTACATTTAAAAGTTGCTGCAAAAGCCTTGATATAGTGTTTTTTTTTTAACTCAGGCCTAAAATAACTTCAGGGGCTTGCATGGTGTGTGATTTCTTTGTAACAAAGGAAGCCGCATGGTTTGTCCTCCATTTTGGACTAACCACATGGCCTGTCCATAATTTTGTGTAACCCTCATGGATGTGGAAGGGGGAGGAGCAGCGGCCATGTTGGGAAGGTAATTTTTCTAAATGGCTGATTTTCACTGCCCGGAATAATCAGCTCTCCCTGGTCACAATCAATCACCATTTATGAGTTACCAATGCATTTATTTAACCCATGCCATAGTCAATTACAAATAGTTTCAGCTGGGCCTAGTGAAAAGTTAATAGTAAGATGAATACTTGATGTAAGAACCACACACAGATATAAACAAAGTTTTTTTTTTCTTTTACTTCTAAGATTCAGTTAACTCTGCTTGCTATAAGATAGCCATTGAAATGCAAATTAACCTGTGTAACTGCTTTTTCCTAGCAGTGAAAAAAAAACCCCACCTTTACAGGCAGCCAATAGCACATAGCATTCATATGCAAATTAGAAGCACTTATGAGTCTCAGGAGACCAGTGAATGGTACATATATATAATATTATAATAATAATGTGTGTGTTTATATCAATGTATGTTCTGCAAGATAGCTATCCAATCTGAATCATACCATTTGAATTATTGATGATTACTAGATTAATTTTGACCTGTACTGAGAAAATTTGTTGCTATTTAGTTTAAATATAGAGTTAATATTTTAGAAATAAGTGTAAGACGCACATGCAGCCTGGCCTAGTTGTAAAGGTTTATACAGAATAAACTGTGTGTAGTGTTAAGTGAGCAATTATAGTTATTATCGCTTACATTTATAGAAGTGTGGGATTTGTAGTACTGCGGATGTACGGCCTTTGTACACATGTCTCGGACAAAGTACGGGACTGCGTATGCTACGTAAAGGCCTACGCACGTGGCGTGTTTACGCAACATGCGTAAAGGGTACGACCGCTAAGTACAAATTGTTATGAGCCACGGCTGTGGCTCATTTCCATTTTGCATTTTGGTTATGTATTTTATGTTATACTTCTGTTTATGTTCCCCGTGGGTGTCATGGGGTGCTAGGATCTCACCCTTAAGGAGAGGATACTGTTATGAACCACAGGTAGTGGTTCATTCCTATTTTATGTTTATAAGTTGTCTTGCAGGCCAGGATTTCCCGTTGCTCTGTTTAAGAATACTCTTGTTTGCTGCCGGTGGTGAGTCTGTGTAATTGCAGCTTGTTCCCATGTGTTCAGCCTCACCTGCCTGCTAATTGCATCTTGTCAGTTTGGAGTCATGCAACAGGGCAGCTGCATGACATAATTAATTAGGCCTCTCTGTTATATGCTGGCTGAGTGCAATTCACAGAGGCTGGTGATATTTCTAGGTTTCCAGTCTTCCTGAGTGCTTGAGTTCTGAGCTTGTTCCTGCCAGTTCCTGAGCTCCTGTCTAGCAGTGTCTGTCTAACTGCTTCCTGTGTCGATTCCTGTGTCAGTCCCTGTGTCGATTCCTGTGTCTGATCCCGTGTCCTGCCGTGAAGCATTCCTGTCCAGAAGTCCTGTGGCTTTGCCTATGCCTGGTCGAGTTTCTGGCTTCTTGGTGTCCACCGGTCTGTCGTTTGGGATTCTGCCTGTCCTCCAGTTCTGAGAGTCTGTGTCGGCAGCATTGGGGGTTCCTGTCCGTTTGCCAGTATTGGTACCGGTTCCGTGAGTAGCGGCTCTGCCGCGTCCGTCGGCCTTGGCCGCTGTATTCCTTGATTATATCTGTCACTGGTGTTTTGCAGAGGGTTCTGCTTATGCTGTCACCGCCGATACACAAAAGTATTGTGTCGGCGTGTGGACAGCATTTTCTTTGTTGTTCTTTTCCTTGGGTGGCAAGCCGCACATACATTTAGTTTTAGGCTAGTCAGTAGCCCCTGGCTTTGGTTGTTTCAGTTAGAGGGCCCCTTGTTATTACCCTGTCTCAGTTCACTCTTTGTCTCTCCTTAAGACCTGAGGGGTCATCGGAGTTGGGCAGACTTAATCCGCCCTTCAAACGCAGTTGCCATGGGCCCAAGAAACCATAGTCTCGCAAGAGTGAATTGACAGCACGGGTAAAACAACGGAGGTACGGTGTCAGGGGCTATTCCCATTCCGTTTCCCTTTCCCAGCATTACGTCCTGGTGCTCTGGACTCTCTTTATAACATCTCCCTTGTTCTGAGCACCAGGAACCTAACATTATCACCAGCCATACCACAAAAAAGAAATAAAACTTTTTTCTTTTTTGGCCCAGTCCAGTGTCTAGTCTAGAATCCAAACCTGTCTAGAATTCAGTGTGCAGAATCCAGTCCGGTGTTTAGAATCCAGTCCGGTGTTTAGAATCCAGTCTGGTGTTTAAAAATCCAGTCCGGTATTTAAAAAAAAAAAAAAATCCAGTCTTGTTTTGTCTAGTTTAAAAATTCAGTCTTGTCTAGTCTTGCCTTGTCTAGTCTTGCCTTGTCTTGTCTTGTTTTAAATCCTCCTATGTCTACTATGCAAGCCCTGCAGGCATCTCTCTCAGCCCTGAACTCTGCTTTCAGTGCTTTGAAACCTGAGCGACTAGAAGTTTTGCAGCAATCCTTAAAGCAACTGCAAAACCTTCTGACTAAAATCTTGCTCATCTTGCCAGAAGTCGTTGAGAGTACATCTATCTCTAAAGAGACTCTTGTTCACAGTATGGTGACAAGAGAATCCTCTGGTTTAATTGAAGAGAAAAGGTTTAAAAGTTTTCTGCGGCCCAGGCTCTCAGAAGAGGAGCGTCTGCGTCGCAGAAACTTAAACTTATGCCTATATTGTGGGGGTTTAGGCCACTATCTGCAGACCTGTGAGTTGCGCAAGCCAAAGTGTGGTGACAAGTCTTGCCCTCTGGCCAAGTTGAGTCAGGATACAAGACCTACTCCTGTCTCTACTGTGGCAGAGGTACTTGTCACACAACCCACACTAAAAAGCTCTCTGTCCTATAATTGGGGTCCTTGGGCAAGGGAGCCCCATTATAGATTCAGGAATCAAAAGAGAATGTTTCTCTCCTCTCTTGATTTTCCTGTTCAAGCAGAGTTGCACACCCCTGGAGTGGTGCCCGTTGCCCAGGGTCCTGGAGTGGTGCCCGTTACCCAGGGCCCTGGAGTGGTGCCCGTTGCCCAGGGTCCTGGAGTGGTGCCGTTGCCCAGGGTCCTGGAGTGGTGCCCGTTGTCCAGGGTCCTGGAGTGGTGCCCGTTGCCCAGGGTCCTGGAGTGGTGCCCGTTGCCCAGGGTCCTGGAGCGGTACCCGATGCCCAGAGTGCTGGAGCGGTACCCAATGCCCAGAGTGCTGGAGCGGTACCTGATGCCCAGAGTGCTGGAGCGGTACCCGATGCCTAGAGTGCTGGAGTGGTACCCGATGCCCAGAGTGCTGGAGCGGTACCCGATGCTCTAGCTTATAGAGGGACATCAAATATTATAGCTCAGGTTTCCATACCAGAAGGGGTCTCAGAAGCTGTTACCCCAGGTAGGGACTTGAAAAGCGCAACCCCAGAAAGGGTATCTAAAACCATAGTTCTAGAAGGGAACTCGAGAAGCAAAACCCCAGAATGGATCTTTGAAGTAATATCCCCAAGTGGGGTCTCGAGAGACGCAGCCTCAAAGAAGGGTCTAGAGGTCGCTTCCCCAGGAAAGAACTTAAGAGGCATAGCATTTGTGGAGGTTCTGAAGGTTATAGCTTCAGCAGAAGTCCCGGAAGTCATAGTCCCGGGAGAAGTTTCGATAATTATCGACTCAGAGAGGGAGGCCAATGGCTCAGTCCCAGTGAGGGAAGCCGATGGCTCGGTCCCAGTGAGGGAGGCCAATGGCTCAGTCCCAGTGAGGGAAGCCAATGGCTCGATCCCAGTGAGGGAGGCCGATGGCTCGGTCCCAGTGGGGGAGGCCGACGGCACGGTCCCAGTAAAAGAATCCGAGGTGCTGACCCCAGCGGGGTTCCCGGAGGCCACTGTCCCAGCGGGGTTCCCGGAGGCCACTGCCCCAGCGGTGTTCCCGGAGGCCACTGCCCCGGGTGGGGTTCAGAAAGTCACTGCCCCGGGTGGGGTTCAGGAAGTCTCAGCCTCGAGTAAGGTCAATAGTGACCAGGTCCTAGCAAAGCACTCTAGTCAGTCAGATGGGAATGAAGCAGATCCTGACTCTGTTGATATCTCAACATCTATAATCTTTGATGGGGACTTAGTCCAATTTCTGGCGCTTTACAAACACTATTACATCATTATGTTGTCTAGACCATTTCTGGGCATCACTTCAGAGAACCTTGTGCTCTATCTGATTTATTCTTTTAGAGGAGAGCCTTTTGAGTGGGCGACCAGCCTAATGAAAGCTGAAGATCCCATTCTTCAGGATCCCCCAGCATTCAGTGATGCAGTTATTAAAAGATATGGTTCCAAAGAAATTGGTTCAGGTTCCTCTAGGTCACTCATCTTATCTGCTGAGAGTTCACCGTATACTGTAGACTCGGTACAAGAGTCTCAGCCTGTTGTTTTGACTGCAGGATGTGCTTTTCTGTCTTCTTCTAATAGTAGTACTTTGCCTGAAAGTTCAGCTCCCAAGGGTAAGAGACCTATCTCTGATTTAAACGCAGCCTTGCTGGGTGGTACCATCAGTTCAGACAATGTTTGGGGAATTACCTTGGTCAGACCTTAAGAGCTTTGTAAAAAGAAGAAGAAGAAGAAAAATAAATAATTTTTGACTCTTGCCTTGATAAAAAAAAAAAAAAAGATTTTTTTTATCCTTGTCTTGTGTCCAGTGGCCACCGTCAAGGGGAGGGCACTGTTACAAGTTGTTGTTACAGCTTGTTTCTGTTTTCTTGTCTGTTAAACCAGTGTGTCAGGGTTTTTTTTGTATCCCTTGTTTTGGATAGTCTGAATTTTGGGGTCCTTTGACCCCTCCTCAAGGGGGGGTAATGTTATGAGCCATGGCTGTGGCTCATTTCCATTTTGCATTTTGGTTATGTATTTTATGTTATACTTCTGTTTATGTTCCCCGTGGGTGTCATGGGGTGCTCGGATCTCACCCTTAAGGAGAGGATACTGTTATGAACCACAGGTAGTGGTTCATTCCTATTTTATGTTTATAAGTTGTCTTGCAGGCCAGGATTTCCCGTTGCTCTGTTTAAGAATACTCTTGTTTGCTGCCGGTGGTGAGTCTGTGTAATTGCAGCTTGTTCCCATGTGTTCAGCCTCACCTGCCTGCTAATTGCATCTTGTCAGTTTGGAGTCATGCAACAGGGCAGCTGCATGACATAATTAATTAGGCCTCTCTGTTATATCCTGGCTGAGTGCAATTCACAGAGGCTGGTGATATTTCTAGGTTTCCAGTCTTCCTGAGTGCTTGAGTTCTGAGCTTGTTCCTGCCAGTTCCTGAGCTCTTGTCTAGCAGTGTCTGTCTAGCTGCTTCCTGTGTCGATTCCTGTGTCGGTCCCTGTGTCGATTCCTGTGTCTGATCCCGTGTCCTGCCGTGAAGCATTCCTGTCCAGAAGTCCTGTGGCTTTGCCTATGCCTGGTCGAGTTTCTGGCTTCTTGGTGTCCACCGGTCTGTCGTTTGGGATTCTGCCTGTCCTCCAGTTCTGAGAGTCTGTGTCGGCAGCATTGGGGGTTCCTGTCCGTTTGCCAGTATTGGTACCGGTTCCGTGAGTAGTGGCTCTGCCGCGTCCGTCGGCCTTGGCCGCTGTATTCCTAGGTTATATCTGTCACTGGTGTTTTGCAGAGGGTTCTGCTTATGCTGTCACCGCCGATACACAAAAGTATTGTGTCGGCGTATGGACAGCATTTCCTTTGTTGTTCTTTTCCTTGGGCGGCAAGCCGCACATACATTTAGTTTTAGGCTAGTCAGTAGCCCCTGGCTTTGGTTGTTTCAGTTAGAGGGCCCCTTGTTATTACCCTGTGTCAGTTCACTCTTTGTCTCTCCTTAAGACCTGAGGGGGCATCGGAGTTGGGCAGACTTAATCCACCCTTCAAACGCGGCTGCCATGGGCCCAAGAAACCATAGTCTCGCAAGAGTGAATTGACAGCACGGGTAAAACAACGGAGGTAGGGTGTCAGGGGCTATTCCCATTCCGTTTCCCTTTCCCAGCATTACGTCCTGGTGCTCTGGACTCTCTTTATAACATCTCCCTTGTTCTGAGCACCAGGAACCTAACACAAATTACACAATAGCATTGTTTTAGTTTAGGCACGAGACGGTAGCCACGCGATAATAGCACAAATTTGTTCAGTTTCCAATATTTAGTTTAAAAACCTTTTTTTACTGTATTACCTCTGGGGAAAGCTATCAGTTAACAGGAATGGATATTTTCTGATCAGAAAACTATAGAATGTTAGTGTGGGCTGAATAGGGTGTGAATGTATTGAACCCCGCTTGGTGATCTTGGTGAACTTGGTGATCTTGGTGAAGCTTGGTGAAGCTTGGTGAAACTTGGTGAAGCACGGTCTAGGTGAAAACGTGGTGAGCACGGTCTAGGTGAATACGTGCAACGGAGTGTGATAAAGTTTTCGTGGTATTGCACTCCAGCTGTTTTGGAGCACAGGGTGGAGACTCCAGTGATCCTACCACTTATAGATAGCAAGGGTCTATGAGCGGTATGATTGGACCGCACGGTTGTGTGGGCAATACACGGCACAACGTGATACGAAGTTTTGCATATTTGTGCGTAAATCTCGTCATCATAAGCGTTATGTGAAGCACATGCAAGCGTAATTTGTGTAAAGTAAAGGTTTAGGGAGTTTTCGCTGGTCTCTCAGGAAAATCTCCTGAGGCAGATATTCACTGGGTACCTAAAGGCCCAGGGGATATAGGCCGAAGTAGGGCCTGCAACGGCTACACATGTCTGCTAAAAAAGGCGGATCCGTGATACTCTGAGCAGAAGAAGTTAGTGGAAGAACTTTGAGGACTTCCACCGGTAGACTACTGTGTTTGGTGCATTTTAGGAAATTTTCCCGTGTTAAAAGGGTCCACAATGGAAGCCAAGTGCACAACACAGGGACGTTCCTCAGTCAGGGTTCAGACTGCAGATTTCAGACCCAGGGGGTCAGCTCGGTTAGTAATGTGGGGGAAGTATGGTCCCCACACTGAGACCTTTTGTGATGAATGGACACGAATGACTGTGGGGGATAAAGCACCATTTCCTGGGATAGGTAGTTTTGACTCAGAGGTATTGCATAATCTAAGGCTTAGGATCTATCTGTTAAAGTCCCAAAAACAAAGGATCAGACACATAAACTGTTTACATTTATGGCAGCAAGAGGGCGATATGCAGAGGGAACTAGCTTACACAGCCGGTTCCAACCCTAGCAGGAAATTGATGGCAACCGCAACACCACCACCGTATATTACAGGGGAGAAAGTGGCTACAGACAATGACATACTGATATATGTTAAGAGTAAAATTGATAAATGTAGTAATGATGATAAGAATGAACTTAATAAATGTATTAATGCTAACCCGTGCAAGTTGTATCCCATCTTAAACTTCCCTCAGGAATACAAGCAAGAAGATGAACCCAGCATGATATCGGCACTTTCTCCAGCAGCCACCATACAAGACACCCAGGTGGGCACGGCCCAACCGGTAAGAGCAGTAGTAAAGCCCCCTAGCAGAGGGATAAGTGAGGTCGTGTCCACAGGTAAGTACGGTACAGTACATTATGCAGAGACAATTGCACCTCACATTGTAGAAGCAACCCAGAATGATGTAATTGAACTAAATCCTGTCAGGGTGATCGCAGTCCCCAATGGGAAGACTGATGCTCAGGGAATCACTCCCGTCAGGAACATTGCTATGCATTGTCCTTGGTCCCGGGCAGAATTGAGGACAATTATGTCTGAATTTCCCGATCCCAGAAAAGATCTAGTCGCATGCCAGAGGTTTATTAAAGAATTAGGTAATGCCACTGAACCCACAAACAAAGATTGGCGAACAGTGCTACGAGTATGTCTACCTTCCAATAATGACCCTGCGAAATTTATTACTGATTGTAAATTAGACGCAGAAGTACCTCTCACTGAGGAGTACACTCAGGAGAATGTACGACAAATCAATCTGCAATTAGGAGTATAATTCCCTACTGTTGTCAAATGGAACAAAATCTTTTCAATAAGACAAAAAGAAGGTGAAACGGCATCTGAATATTTCCACCGAGCACTGCAGGAAATGTCTAGATACACTGGGATCGAGGACATTAAGGAAAATATACATCACAGGGAGGTAGCTGTGTCAGTATTAATGGATGGGTTAAAAGACACACTAAGAACCAGGGTACAAACCTCTCTACCTAACTGGAGAGGTATCTCGGTGGCTGCATTAAGAGAGTCCGCTATCGAGCATGACCGTAATATCCAAAGAATCAGGGAAGCACAGGGAGAGTGGTTGATGGTGATGAGCATCCAAGCACTGGAAGAAGCATCAACTCGACCAAAACCCCAGGCCCCTGGCACATGGAGGAAGCCAAGAGTTTGTTATCTGTGTAAAAGGGAAGGGCATTATGCCAGCAACTGTAACAGCACATATAAATTCAGACCCCTAGACAAGAACACGAGCAAAGTTATGATACACGTAATTGGGATCAGGGATCACATAGGAAAAATTTTGGGCCGCACCTGTAGTCTGCAGCCAGTGAAGTTGATTGCTAGCCTTGGTAGTAAACCTGAGGTCACAGTTGATGTAGTTGGTAGATCATTCCTTGTAGATGCAGGGGCGGCCAGGTAAACTCTGTGATTTATCTTTAAAGTTTCCTCTTCATCTCTGACGTTCACCGACAGATTTACAGCTCAAACGTCACATATCTACTCGGTCTTTTCAGAGGTCTGCCCAACCCCAGTATATCTCACCAGCATCATTGTGCCTGGCCATGCACAGAGGGTGGAGAGTGGAAATACTGCAGAGATACCGATAGACATGATGGTGTGACAGCCTGATGGTGAACGCAAATCTGACAAATTTTCTTTTTATTATTCTCTCTTTTTTCATTTTCTACGGATGGTTTATTTCACACAACAGTTAAACACATTGTAATACAGGATTTATGTTCCCTACAGAAAGGTCGCTGACTCGGAAAGAATAGCGTATCACTGGAGTGTCTGTTCCGGGAAGACTGAGAGGCAGCACTGTTGAGACGGCACCTGAGCACGGAGAACAACAAGACTAGAGGCGGTTGTCGTACCAGTTTTCTTTTTCTTTTTTTATTATTTTCTCCATCTCCCATTACCCTCCTTTCCCCCCTTCCTTGCTCCTTTTTCTCTCCCCTTAACAAGATGGACTTACCCCAAGAGACTGCATTCCGGGTTTTCCTGTTGACCCTGTTGTTGACTAGAGCAGTCTGTTTCGGTGAGAGTACCAGAGAGGTCGAGAAAGGATCTGGAATGGGTTCTGATGGCAAGGACGGATTTGTAGAATTCCAAGAGCAACACATCCACCGAGCAAAGGCGAGTATCAGAAAACGATCTAGTAGTCAAGAAATTAGGAGGCACTGTGAAGGGTTATTGGCTGAAGAAAATTGTATTTGTAGAAACTGTGAAAACATAATTGAGGACGGGTGCATCCAGAGATGTCAGTCCAGCCTTAATATCAACATGGACCGTCATCCATTGAGTGATTATCACTCATTAGTGGGTAAGGTTTTAAACCAAACAGAATACCCGTAGACACTGAACTTATACGCCAAATAGCCGACGGTGGAAGGTATTTTCGGTATAGGTATACTCTAGGAAGTAGGACCATGCGGGTTGGAGAGGTATCACCAGGGTACTGTGCGCATATCATACAGCCTGATACGTGTACTGAACAGATGAGAGAGTTAGGGATAGGATTTTTCACTTGGAAGGTTTGCAATATGGTAATGTCATATTCTGTCCCATATGTTCTCCCCGATGATGCATATTTCATATGCGGGAGGAAGGCGTATAAGTGGCTTGCCCCAAACTCAGAGGGATTGTGTTACATTGGAAGAGTGTTGCCAGAAGTTATGACCATAACCCATAATAAGATGAAAGACGTTCACCGCAATGCTCAAGCTCCTTACACTCATACTCACTATGAACACATCGTTAAGAGACACCCTATTAGATAGGACAGAGCACGCAGCCTTTGATTTGATCCACGAATCCACCGGGATTCAATTCCTTCTCGCGTTAGATATCACCCGTACCACCAGAGGAATTATAAATTATAGGTATATTCATGCGCTAGCGAACCTGATAGATAATATCACCGAGATGTATGATGACACCTTCAGGTATACAGGGAGGGAGTTGCAAGCTTACAAAATGGAACTGATCCAGCATAGGATGGTCCTCAATTATATCACAGCTGTGACGGGGGGGGGGGGGGTACTGTGTCACATTGGCTACTCAAAATGGTGTGAAGTGCTGCGCGTATATTACAAACAGCACGGACGACCCAACTGAGATCATTGATCAAAAAATGGACGATATCTTGCAGTTGAAGTGGGAGTTCCGAAGGAGACACAACCTTACCCTTACTGCTGTGAGTAATGAACTGACCGGCTGGAAATTGGTTCTCAGGTTTAGGAGAATGGGCTCAAAATGTTATCGTGAGTGTGGGAAAGTTTCTCCTTTGCATCCTGGGAGTTGTCATAATGATTGGTTTGATATTTAGATGTGTTCGAATTTTAATGCGGTGCAAGCGCGGTACCAAAGTGATGAGTTTGAGGAGCGGGGGCATTGTTACACAAACTGATTTAATTTATGACCCATCAATCGAGACAATGTTGTTATAAGACTTGATTCCACGGTCCGTTTCTTTCACCCGTTTCTCCTTTGTTTTCCCTCAAGCAAAAAATACACCCATTCGGAAAAGACTTTGATGAACAATACCCATTCAGAAAAGACTTTGATGAACAATACCCATTCGGAAAAGACTTTTGATGAACAATACATCCATCCAGAAAAGACTTTGATTAACACTTTCAGCAAAGATACACCCATCCGGACAAGACTTCAACCAACACCCAAGAACGATTGCACAAATGTTATGTGAATGTATTTGTGATACGTGTCTTATCTTCATCTCTACAACCTTCAGGTAGTGTCACACATAGTCGATAGGTAATACCCATATATTAGCATTCACATATGTTCCCCCCCTGCATGTATCATCAACTAAATGTGCACCCCATTTGTTGGAACAAGAAGCCGAAAAGAGCTCGGTAGTGTTTGTTGGCCCACTTACAGACCCTTAATATGGGATAAGAAGTATTTAATGTATACTTCGCATTACCTCGAAGCTTATCTAGAACATGTACGGCACGATGATACATGCCCCTCAGACGGATTTCATACATACATGCTTTTACTATCCCACTAGGTCATCCATTTCCCACCTACACCTCTCCTCCAACCATCCAATCATCTGTAGATATTGTATGGTATATTTTTCTGTTTAATGTTTAGATAGTGGCAGTTATTGTTGACTGCCAAAGGGTGGACTGTCAAAGTCGAAAAATATTGTAATGAATGCCCCACGTACTAACCCCATGCACATGCCCGCTGCGCGTGCACTCAGTCTGCCGTGCGTGCACATATCCGCAATTTGCGTAAAGGAGCTTTCCACGGCCATGCGCCTTAGCGCGTGGTATGCGCATTTCTGGTAGAGTTTGTGAGCGCATAGAGGGTTATTAGAACATTACATATTTAACCCAAATAGTGTACATTTTAGATATAGCTCCCCTAGACCACGTCAGCGAGTATTAATAGTTTAAACAGTTCCTGGACTAAGAGATTCGCCTTTGCATGATAGGAAGGGTCAGATAAAGGTTGGAAGGTGATGTCTAGTATCCAGCTGTAGGGTATTTTGAGGGTAACATTCCGGTGTTGGTTAGAGAAAGATCGCATGTTCCTGCGTATAGTTATGTGCAAAAGCAGAATATAGATATTAGCTGTATTTACTGTATATTATGTATGCGGCGGGAATCCAGAGGATACCACCCTCAAGAGCAGTTGGGGAAAGACATCGCCCATCTATTCAAATCCACCTATGACCTCTTCTGTAATGTAAAGACACATCCCTGTGTCCAATGGACAATGAGATTACAGTGACCATTGTATTGTGTATGCATGTTGTGTATAAAAAGCCCATTGTTGCCTGGTCGGTCAGAAGACTCTGAACGCTATCTGTATGACCAGCGGAGGACCGGCCGGGTTGCGCTTGCGAACATTCTCACGTATGTACATTCTCTGTAGCCATTATTCTGTTTAGATTTATCTTGTTAGCCTGTAGTGTATGATTTGTACTGTTTACCTTTTTTGGAATTAATCCACTGTGGCCTTAGAACCCTGTGGTTTCAACTACAAATCTGTGTTGTGTCTTCACTTTCCTGCAAGGGCTTTAAAGTGTATTTATCTGTATAAGGTGTATAGGTATTGATAAGGTGTACGCACTGCGGGTACTTTATACCGTCAGTGCTACTTAAGGTTTAAGATATAACATTGTTGCAGTACTTTGCTGCTAAGGGTTTAAAGTGTAATCAAATCATTACAGTATATCATTAACAAGGTTTAAAGGTTATCAATTGTGTGTGCGCACGCTGTGTGTTCTCTGTACACTCAGCGCGGCGTGTGTACGCCAAGTACGTACCACGTGCAGGACTCTGTAAGCAAATAGCGTACAAAGTGCGTAGCACGTGTATTCCGCCTCGCGGCCATAGCGGCTCCACGGTAATAGTGTATCTAGAGGTATAGCTTTTTGGTCTAAGATAATATCGACATTATCACTGCGCATGCGCAAGGTTCGCAGAGCGCATGCAGGTAGTTATTTTACTCAAAAGTTAGGTATTTTACTCACGGCATAACGAGGATTTTTCATCGTTGTGGTGATCGGAGTGTGATTGACAGGAAGTGGGTGTTTCTGGGCGGAAACTGGCCGTTTTATGGGTGTGTGCGGAAAAACGCTGCCGTTTCGGGAAAAACGCGGGAGTAGCTGGAGAAACTGGGGAGTGTCTGGGCGAACGCTGGGTGTGTTTGTGACGTCAAACCAGGAACGAAACTGACTGAACTGATCGCAGTGGCAGAGTAAGTCTCGAGCTTCTCAGAAACGGCAAAGTAATTTCTATTCGCAATTATGCGAATCTTTCGTTCGCAATTCTGCTATGCTAAGATACACTCCCAGAGGGCGGCGGCTTAGCGTGTGCAATGCTGCTAAAAGCAGCTAGCGAGCGAACAACTCGGAATGAGGGCCAATATGTGTATGAGTATGAAAATATATTACTGTGGTACCACCTTCTCCCACAGTGTTGCACAATACTTGTATGAGAACAACATAAAATATATTACTGTGGTACCACCTTCACCAATAGTGTGGCACAATACGCGTGTGAATACAACAGCATGTAATTATTCAACCAAGGTATCTCAAAGACACAATTGCATTTCTGAATAAGTTGTTATAATTTACGGATCTAAAAGAAGGGACTATGGGTCTAATTCAGACCTGATCGCAGCAGCAGCGGAGGTGAGCAGCACTATACTGGGGACATTGTGTATCTGGCACTACTTGGGGAATTGTGTAGCTGGTGCTACTAGGGGTATTGTGTATATGGCGCTGCTGGGGGCATTGTGTATCTGGCACGATTGGGGGCATTGTGTATCTGGCACTATTGGTGGAATTGTGTATCTGGCACTATTGGGGGCATCGTGTATCTGGTGCTACTGCGGGCATTGTGTATCTGATATTGCTGGGGGCATTGTGTATCTGGCACTACTGGGGGCATTGTGTATCTGGCACTGCTGCAGGCCTTGTGTACATGGCACTGCTGCAGGCCTTGTGTATCTGGCACTGCTGGGGGCGTTGTGTATCTGTAGTCTGACACTAGTGGGGCATTGTGTATCTGGCGCTGCCTGGGCATTGTGTATCTAGCACTGCTGGGGGCATTGTGTATCTGGTGATACTGGGGACATTGTGTATCTGCCATTGCTGGGGGCATTGTTTATCTGGTGCTACTGGGGGCATTGTGTATCTGGCGCTGCTGTGGGCTGGGGGCATTGTGTATTTGGCACTGGCGCTACTGGTGGCATTGTGTATCTGGTGTTACTGGAGACATTGTATATCTGGTGCTGCTGCGGGCATTGTGTATCTTGCACTGCTGGAGGCATTGTGTACCTGCAATCTGGCCCAACTGGGGGCATTGTGTACCTGGCGCTGCAGGGGGCATTGTGTATCTTGCGCTGCTGGGGGCATTGTGTATCTGGCATGGCTGGGGGCATAGTGTAACTGGCACTGGTGAGGGCATTGTATATCTGGCAGTACTCTGGAGGCATTGTGTATCTGGCATTACTGGGGGCATTGTGTATCTGCAATCTGGCACTTCTGGGGGCATTGTGTTTCTGGTACTACTGGGGACATTGTGTATCTGGCACTGCTGGGGCATTGTGTATCTGGCACTACTAGGGGAATTGTGTAACTGGCACTGCTGGGAGCACTGGCGCTGCTGGGGGCATTTGTTTATCTGGCATTGCTGGGGGCATTGTGTATCTGGCATTGCTGGGGGCATTGTGTATCTGGCGCTGTTGCAGGCTGGGGGCATTGTGTATCTGGTGCTATTTCAGGCTGTGGGCATTGTGTATCTGGTGCTACTGGGGGCACTGTGTATCTGGCATTGCTGGGGGCATTGTGTATCTGGCACTGCTGTGGGCATTGTGTATCTGGCACTGCTGGAGGCATTGTGTATCTGTAATCTGGCACTACTCGGAGCATTCTGTATCTGGCACTGCTGGGGGCATTGTGTATCTGGCACTGCTGGGGGCAATGTGTAATTGGCACTGCTGGGGGCATTGTGTATCTGGCACTGCTAGGGGCATTGTGTAACTGGCACTGCTGGGGGCATTGTATATCTGGCAGTACTCTGGGGGCATTGTGTATCTGGCACTACTGGGGGCACTGGGTAACTGGCACTATTGGCAGCATTAGGTGTTTAAAAAAACTGTTTATGCAGCAATTGATGCCCCTCCCCTTTGGAAGCTCCACCCATGTCACTACCCACCTCTGCCCCGCCCACAGTTCCTGAACCTATTTTCCTACAAAAATAGCACTGGGTAAGTATGATCAGCAATGGGGGGGTTACGGGGCTGGGTGTAGTCACGATGGGGGGTTGACCTGGTGGTGGTGGTAGTGGCGTTATCGGTGGTGGCACATGTACAGCACATACTCGGGGTGTTTTATTTACAAAAAATACCCTGATAATGCTTTGAAGTGGCATCGCAGGGACAGAGGAAATGCGGATGGTGATAAATCGGCCCCTATACAATTTTTCATGATTATTACGTATGTATTTCCTCACAACTCATACTTGAGGAGAAGGATAATGATAATAACACAGTGACAAGTATTTATTAGATTTTATAGTATGTTTAAGCCTGCTACAGTCAAAGGCACTAAGATGCATATATCTGTGACAGAAACCAGCACTGTTAGGGGGAGATTTATGAAGCAGTGAAAAGAGTGGAGAAGTGAGCCCATGTAGAAGTTGGCATTGAGGTATTGAGGTAACATTTATCATGTGCAATCTATAAAATTATAAGTAGCAGCTGATTGGTTGCCATGGGCAATTTCTCATGCCCACGGCAACCAATCAGCTTTGAAAGTAGCCTTGATCAAGTACATTCTAAAAAATGTAAGGGAGATGTTGACTGGTTGCCATGGGCAACTCCACTGGTCTTCACTGGTCTGTTTCTCCACTGTGATGCTTCATGAATAGACCCCTTAGTGTGACACACATAATAAAAGCCAAGGTAGAAAATATTTTATTATTTACTATCGTTATAGCCTGTGTTTGCATTGCTGGTGCTGTGAGCATCAGTGGAGGTGGGGGTGTATTGCTGCGGGTGCTGTGGTTTTTGACCACCAGGAGGGGAAGGGCATCATCTATCATTTTAACTACAGGGTTTTGATTACTTGTTTGTGGGATACTCCCAAGTTTAACTTCTTCTATGCTTTCATGATGCCAACGTGATTTTAGTTGTTGCAAGCATCCTGTGAAGAGGCTGCGGAGTGTGAAAAATGAAAATCCTGTCCTGTAGCTTAACAATACATTGTAACAGGGCAGTATATCTGGATAGAACATAGCTACAACATAACACACCTTATAAATTAGTTAACATTTGGATAATAGCATGTCTCCCCAGCCTCTTGCGGCAAATCTGTCTCTCTATGCAATATTGGGTGCCTGTGACGTTCCCTGTTCCCTAAGCCGTTGCCGTTACTACAATAGGGATGTGATGGCTGCAATTGATATTATCGCCCATGTGCGTATACAGCCTCG
This sequence comes from Pseudophryne corroboree, assembly GCF_028390025.1. Taxonomy (NCBI): domain Eukaryota; kingdom Metazoa; phylum Chordata; class Amphibia; order Anura; family Myobatrachidae; genus Pseudophryne; species Pseudophryne corroboree. The sequence goes on from NC_086449.1 coordinate 580,022,659, forward strand.
TAAACAACACCGCCAAGCTCCCTAGTTTGACAACAGTGTTAATGAACTCAAGAAAAGGGGGCGTAGACTGGAAGGAAAGATGATGGAGCGATCAGGTCTGAACTGTGCATGCGCTGGCGCCGCAGTGTGCCGGCACAACAGCTGTCTTAGCCCTGCGGGGCTTCTCCCTCAGCACTCACCAGCGCCATTTTCTCCACAGCACAGCTTAGAGGAAGTTGCCCGGACTCTCCCCTGCTTATCCACAGTGAAAGGGGGTTTCAGAGAAGAGGGGGGGGGGGGCACATAATTGGCAGCAAATAATAGTATTACAGCGCTACTGGGTAAACACATTGTGTATTTTTCCTGGAGTATTAGCGCTGGGTGTGTGCTGGCATACTCTCTCTCTGTCTCTCCAAAGGGCCTTGTGGGTGAACTGTCTTCAGAGAGGGCATTCCCTGTGTGTGTGGTGTGTCGGTACGTGTGTGTCGACATGTCTGAGGTAAAAGGCTCTTCTAAGGAGGAGATGGAGCAAATGTGTGTGTGTGGTGTCTCCGTCGACAACGCCGACACCTGACTGGATATGTGGAACTAAGTGCTGAGGTAAATTTATTGCACAAAAGATTAGAGAACAGACAGGGAATCTACCCATGTCTGTCCCTATGTCGCAGGGACCTTCAGAGTCTCAAAACGCCCACTATCCAAAATAATAGACACTGATACCGACACGGAGTCTGACTCCAGTGTCGACTACGATGATGCAAAGTTACAGACAAAACTGGCAAAAAAGTATTCAATATATGATTATTGTAATAAAAGATGTTTTGCATATCACTGATGACCCATCTGTCCCTGACACGAGGGTACACATTTTTAAGGGGAAGAAAGCTGACATAACATTCATTTCCCCCCTCTCATGAACCAAATGAATTGTGTGAAAAAGAGCGGGAATCTCCAGACAAGAAACTGCAGTTTCCCAAAAGAATTCTCATGGCGTATCCTTTCCCTGCTAGGGCCAGGATACGATGGGAATCCTCCCCTAGGGTGGACAAGGCGTTGACACGTTTCCCCAAAAGTTAGCGCTGACATACCAAGATACAGCTACCCTCAGGGATCCTGCAGATAGCATGCAGAAAAGTACTTTGAAGTCCATTTACACACATTCTGGTACACTACTCAGACTGGCGATTGTGTCGGCAGGGGTTTATAGTGCTGTAGCAGCGTGGACAGATACCTTATCAGCGGAGATTGAAACCTTAGATAAGGATACCATGTTATTGACCCTAGGATATATAAAAGATGCTGTCTTATATATAAGACATGCTCAAAGAGACATTGGTCTACTGGGTTCTAGAGTCAACGCTATGTCGATTTCAGCTAGACGTATCCTGTGGAACATGCAATGGACAGGTGATGCCGACTAAAAGAGGCATATGGAGGTTGTACCTTCAAGAGTGAGGAATTGTGTGGAGAAGGGCTCTCGGACCTGGTCTCCACAGCTATAGCTGGTATATCTGATCTTTTGCCTTATATTCCCTCACAGCCTAAGAAAGCACGACATTATCAAATGCAGTCCTTTCGGTCGCTGAAAAACAAAAAAGTACGAGGAGCGTCCTTTCTTACCAGAGGTAAGGGCGCAGGGCACAGCTAGTTCCCAGGAACAGAAGTCCTCCCCGGCCTCTACTAAATCCACCGCATGACGCTGGGGCTCCGCTAAGGGAGTCCGCCCCAGTGGGAGCACGTCTTCGACTCTTCAGCCACATCTGAGTTCACTCACAGGTGGATCCCTGGGCAATAGAAATTGTTTCTCAGGGTTACAAGCTGGAATTCGAAGAGGTGCCTCCTCGCCGGTTTTCCTTATCGGCCCTACCGGCTTCTCCCCCAGAAAGGGAGATAATATTAAATACAATTCACACATTGTATCTCCAACAAGTGGTGCTCAAGGTTCCCCTCCTTCAACAAGGAAGGGGATATTACTCAACCTTGGCTGTAGTCCCGAAACCGGACGGTTCGGTCAGACCTATATTAAAATTAAAATCTCTGAACCTATACTTGAAAAGGTTCAAATTCAAGGTGGAATCGCTCAGAGCGATCATCGCCAGCCTGGAAGAGGGGAGATTTTATGGTGTTTCTAGACATAAAGGCTGCATACCTTCATGTTCCCATTTATCCACCCCATCAGGCGTACCTGAGAATTACGGTACAGTATTGTCATTACCAATTTCAGGGTAATTGGCGGAAATGATGGTGCTCCTACGCAAGCAAGGAGTCACAATTATCCCATACTTGGACGATCTCCTAATAAAGGCGAGATCAAAAGAGCAGTTGTTGAACAGCGTGTCACTTTTGCTGAAGGTGTCACAGCAACTCGGCTGGATTCTCAATATCCTGAAGTCACAGTTGGTTCCTATGACTTGTCTGCCCTTCTTGGGTATGATTCTGAATACGGACCAGAAATGGGTTTATCTTCCGATAGAGAAGGCCCAGGAACTAATGACTCTGGTAAAAAACCTATTAAATCCAAAACAGGTGTCAGTGCATCACTGCACTCGGGTCCTGGGAAAGATGGTGGCATCTTACAGGGCCATTCCCTTCGGCAGGTTCCATGCGAGGACTTTCCAATGGGATCTACGGAACAAGTGGTCCGGATCACATCTACAGATGCATCAGTTAATCACCCTGTCCCTCCTATGGGGGCTGCAGAGTGCTCACTTTCTGCAGGGTCGCAGGGTCGCCATCCAGGACTGGATTCTGGTAGCCACGGACGCGAGCCTCCGAGGTGGGGGAGCAGCCAGTCACACAGGGAAGAAACTTCCAAGGTCTTTGGGCCAAGTCAAAAAACTTGTATTCAAATCAACATCCTGGAGCTGAGGGCTATATACAACGCCCTTCGGCAAGCGGAAACATTGCTTCGCGACCTACCGGTTCTGATCCAGTCAGACAACATCACCGCAGTGGCTCATGTAAACCGCCAAGGCGGCACAAAGATCAGAGTGGAAATGGCAGAAGCCACCAGGATTCTCCGCTGGGCGGAAAATCATGGAAGCGCATTTTCAGCAGTTCATTCCGGGAGTGGACAACTGAGAAGCAGACTTCCTCAGCAAACATGACCTGCATCCAAGAGAGGACTTCTTTAGGAAGCCTTCGCACAGATTGCAAGTCAGTGGGAACTGCCACAGATAGACATGATGGCGTCCAGCCTCAACAAGAAGCTACAGAGGTATTGCACCAGGTCAAGAGACCCTCAGGCAGTAGCTGTAGATGCCCTAGCGACACCGTGGGTGTTCCAGTCGGTCTATGTATTTCCCCCTCTTCCTCTCATACCCAAGGTGTTGAGAATGGTAGGAGGGAGAGGAATGAGAACAATCCTCATTGTTCCAGATTGGCCACGAAGGACCTGGTATCCGGATCTGCAGGAAATGCTCACAGAAGATCCGTGGCCTCTTCCTCTAAGACAGGACCGGTTGCAACAGGGGCCATGTCTATTCCAAGACTTACCGCGGCTGCGTTGGACGGCATGGCGGTTGAACGCCGGATCCTAGCGGATAAGGGTATTCCGGATGAGGTCATTCCTACGCTAATAAAGGCTAGGAAGGACATGACATCTAAACATTATCACCGTATATGGCAAAAATATGTTTCTTGGTTGAGGCCAGGAATGCTCCTACGGAAGAATTCCATCTGGGCCGTTTCCTTCACTTCCTGCAAACTGGAGTGAATTTCGGCCTAAAATTAGGTTCTATTAAGGTTCAGATTTTGGCCTTATCCATTTTCTTTCAAAAGGAATTGGCCTCTCTCCCTGAAGTACAAACTTTTGTGAAGGGAGTACTGCATATTCAGCCTCCTTTTGTACCTCCGGTGAAGCCTTGGGACCTTATCGTGGTGTTAAGTTTCATTAAGTCACACTGGTTAGAACCACTTAAAATGGTGGAGTTGAAAAATCTCACTTGGAAGGGGGTCAAGTTATTAGCCTTGGCTTCGGCTAGGCGAGTGTCGGAATTAGCGGCTTTATCACATAAAAGCCCCTATCTGGTTTTCCATATGGATAGGGCGGAATTGCGGAGCCGTCCTCAATTCCTGCCAAAAGTGGTTTCATCCTTTCATATGAACTATTGTGGTGCCTGTGGCTACGCGTGACTTGGAGGATCCCGAGTCCCTTGATGTGGTCAGGGCTTTGAAAATTTACGTGGCCAGATCGGCTACAGTCAGAAAAACAGAAGCACTGTTTGTCATGTATGCAACCAACAAGATTGGTGCCCCTGCTTCAAAGTAGACTATTGCTCGCTGGATCTGTAACACGATTCAGCAGGCGCATTCTACGGCGGGATTGCCGTTACCTAAATAGGTCAAGGCCCATTCCACTAGGAAGGTGGGCTCTTCTTGGGCAGCTGCCAGAGGGGTCTACTACTTGGTCGGGTTCAAACTCCTTTGCAAAGTTCTATAAGTTTGAAACCCTGGCTGAGGAGGACCTCCTGTTTGCTGAATCGGTGCTGCGGAGTCATCCGCACTCTCCCGCCCGTTTGGGAGCTTTGGTATAATCCCCATGGTCCTTACGGAGTCCCCAGCATTCTCTAGGACGTAAGAGAAAATAAGATTTTAAACCTACCGGTAAATCTTTTTTTCGTAGTCCGTAGAGGATGCTGGGCGCCCGTCCCAAGTGCGGACTACTTCTGCAAGACTTGTTTATAGTTATTGCTTAAATAAGGGTTATGTTATAGTCTCATCGGTCTTGGACTGATGCTATGTCGTTTTCATACTGTTAACTGGATAGTATATCACAAGTTATACGGTGTAATTGATGTGGCTGGTATGAATCTTGCCCTTGGATTAACAAAAATCCTTTCCTGGTACTGTCCGTCTTCTCTGGGCACAATTTCTCTAACTGAGGTCTGGAGGAGGGGCATAGAGGGAGGAGCCAGTGCACACCAGATCTAAAGTCTTTCTTAAAGTGCCCATGTCTCCTGCGGTGCCCGTCTATCCCCCATGGTCCTTACGGAGTCCCCAGCATCCTCTATGGACTACGAGAAAAAGATTTACCGGTAGGTTTAAAATCTTATTTTTTGTATTGTCTTGGATGGTGGCTTGACACTAAAACTTCAGATATCAGCCACAATCAAATCCTCATTCTTTCATCCTAGGAACATATCCAGAATCAAATGCTTAATTCCCTCCGAAGACACATCAAAAGTTATACATGCATTTTTATAATCTCGATTAGACTACTGCAATGTCCTTTAGACTGGGCTCCCAGCAAAAGAATTACACCGCATACAGCTGGTACAAAACACAGCTGACAGGCTCATAACCAACCAGATCCAATCCAGACACATAACACCCATTCTCTACTCCCTTCACTGGCTGCCTGTAAGATGGCAAATTATTTTCAAGATTGGCTTACTGACTATCAAAGCCCTACATTGCCAGGATCTAGGTACCTGAAGCATACTCACTGGCATCATAAGGGGGGTGCGGGCCACACCCGGGTGTCACCCGCCAAGTGGTGACACCAAAATGCTGTCTCTTGCTCATTGACAGGAGCCGGGTCCTGTACTAAACATTACGTGCAGCACCTGGGTCCTGTCACCTTGTAGGAGCCGGCCATAGCACTTCCCGGGGCAGCCTGTATCTCCCAAACCCCTGGAATGCTGAAAAATGGGGGTTCAGGCCGTGAGGCCACGCCGTTCATGCTAAGCCATGCCTCTCTCATGTGGCTACACCCCGTTTCACGGCCGCCCACACCGGGTGTCATCAGGGGCAGTAACACCCCTGTCCATTCTACCCCATTCAATTATTGCGATCTGTAGATGAGGGACATTTAGCAGAGTACGTAGAATCTATCGTAATTCATCTGCGACTCCAACTCTATGGAACTCACTTCCTTGCACAGTTTAAGAGGCCCCCACTCTAGAATCTCTCAAAAATAGACTCAAGACTTTCCTGTATACTCAAGCATTCCCTTAATGTCCCTTTAGTATCTCCATGCACTCTGTATGATTGACAGGTAAAAGGTTAACTGTGTCTAAGGTCGACAGGTTCAAAAGGCCTATATGTACAAAACATTAACATGACAATGGTCAACACAGAAATGGTCAACACAAAAACAGTGATAGGAGGGGCATTTAAGAATGATACGGGGAGGCTAGTGCCTTTCATTGATAAGTATGCCACTGGGGGTATCCGAACAATAGTGTTGGGAAGTACAGTATGCTTAACACATCATGTGCACTTCCGTTAAACACACAATTGCATTTTCTTGTAAACCCCCCCCCCCCCCGATTAGGTTTCCTAATGTATGTTAAGTAAAAGCAGTGGCGCACGAGCTCCAGGCGCTGGAAATGTTTGAGGGTGCACAGCCACCTGACTTCCCTCTTCCCTCCGTCCGCTATACCACGGACAAATATACCGGCAGCCACCAGAGCAGGAGGAGAAGCAGAGGGGGTGCACACTGACTCAAACTCAGAGACTAGGTAGCGAACAGGGTAGCCCAAGGCAACAGCAGGAGACACTGACAACCGGCACATGGGCGTAACTGGGGTGGGGGGGTGGGGTGGCTAAGGGGGCATGCGCCCTTGGTGCAGAATATGAGAGGGTGCAAAGATGGGCCAGGTACAAGAACCCTTGCTGCAGGTACCAGCTCCCCAGCACCACCAATGTGGACTCCTGAGAAACTCTCCCCTCCCCAGCAACTAGAACGCTAATGAATAGAGCAGTGGCAATGTCCAGCTGACAACTTTCATTTACCGAGCGCTGGTTCATGGCATCTCACACACTCCTGTGCCTGTGAAGCGATGTCTGCCCCCAAGCTTGTTCCCCAGCACCTCCCCCTTCCCACACACAGCTCCACCAGAGGATGACAGGGCCCTAAGGGGCTACCTACTGCTGGGTCCCAGACAGAACCCATGCTGCAGGTCCCCGCTCCTCAGCACCATCAATGTGGACTCCTGGGACTACCCCCCGGCAACTAGAACACTTATGAATGGGGCGGGGTGGCCGTTCACAAACTCCTGTGCCTGTGCAAACTATGTCTGCCCCCGGCACCCTGTTCCTCAACGCCTCCCCATTCCTGCACGGCAGCTCCACCAGAGGAAGAAAGGGCGAGAGGAAGCAGCAGTGCTGATAATCGTTCTCTGCACTGAGGTGAGGTCTCTATATGCCAGGACAACTGCTGCCTCCCAAAGAGTAGTCCTAGGTCCCGTCTGGCATGCAGGGCTTTATAGTCCCAAATAGAGATGAGCGGGTTCGGTTCATCAAGATCCGAAACCCCCCGAACTTCACGTATTTTACACGGGTCCGAGGCAGCCTCAGATCTTCCCGCCTTGCTCGGTTAACCCGAGCGAGGCTGAACGTCATCATCCCGCTGTCGGATTCTCGCGAGATTCGTATTCTATATGAAGAGCCGTGCGTCGCTACCATTTTCACTCGTGCATTGGAGATTGAACGGAAAGGATGTGGCTATGTTCTCTGCCTGAAAAGCTCCATATCTGTGCTCAGTGTGCTGCAAATATCTACGTTCTCTGCCTGAAAAGCTCCATATCTGTGCTCAGTGTGCTGAAAATATCTACGTTATCTACCTGAAAAGCTCCATATCTGTGCTCAGTGTGCTGCAAATATCTGTGCTCAGTGTGCTGCATTGTGGGGACCACCAGTATATAATTATAGTAGTGCAGTACAGTAGGCCATTGCTGTATCTTGCAGCTCCGAGTCAGACTCAGTTCTAGACAGTATCCTGATCATCATTGCTCAATATCTGCTGCATTGTGTAACCAGTATATAGTATAATATATATATATATATATATATATATATATGAGTACAGTGCAGCATTTTGGTGACCACCAGTATAGTAGTACAGTACAGTAGGCCATTGCTGTATCTTGCAGCTCCGTGTCACTTCAAGTATCAATATCTGTGCTGCATTGTTGTGAGCAGTATATATATATATATATAGTACAGTGCAGCATTTTGGTGATCAACAGTGTAGTAGTACAGTACAGTAGGCCATTGCTGTATCTTAATGTAACAAAAAAAGGGTAGGATCAGTTCACTCCTTTGGCGCATAGGGAAGGGGAGGGAAAAGGGTTTATGTAAGACTTTCCTATATCCAAATTACTTTCCCATATATTAATAGAAATAGTAATTTTGGAAGGGTTATCTGCGTACCCCCACTCACACTAACAGGGGGTAAGTTGTACACATAAAGGTATCTTTTTCCTTATTCAATTGGACGACGGTATCACTTCAGATAGATCAAGAAAGCCTGGGTATCGTACCCCAACTCACACAAAGCTGGAAATGATGACTCCTATCAAGGTATCTTTTGATGAATATTCAGTATGGCTCTTAATGTATCTCCACGTCATATGGTAATCTCATAAAGTCGGGAAACAAAAGGAAAGCAACCAATGTGTGGAACCGTGGATAGCTACAGCCTTATATAAATTAAGTACTTGGTAAGGTACATAAGTGTCTCACTTACACCATGAAATAGTGCTTGTATATATATAACAGTTTATTAATTTGCAATAATCCAAGTATACACCCTTCACCGTACTTAATCAATGCGTACCCCTGACTCACACAGTGATCGATAGGGTAACTCCTATCATGGTATCTTTAAGTGACTAGTCGCGTTTAGATAGCGTACCCCAACTCACAGCTTGGTGTGTAGAGAAACTCCCATCAAGGTTTCTTTACTGGATTCATGCTTTATTGACAATATACAGGGCAAGAGACTCTTGCACTCCAAAAATTGTCTGGTTAATTTTTATTCCTCAGAGAGTAATATCAATCGATAAAAAACATGTGCAAAAAATGCAATAAGATACAATGAAAGAAGTTCCACAGAAAAATTCATCCAAAAATAAAAAATAACAAAAAAATATAAAATCTATATTTAAAAGTCCATAAATAGTCTCTGTTGGAAAAAATAAAAAGCTACTCACACAGCGGTCTGTCGACGCATTTCGGTCCTGGGACCTTTGTCAAGACATGACCTGCTGTGTGGGGAGCCAGGTATTTATGATGCCAGTAGCCAATGTTGTGCTGACAGGAAATTCATCCACAGGAAGTGATGTCATCCTGAAGTCACGCACTTCTAAAATATCAATAACAACATGATCCTATTCATATTCCTCAATCTTAAACCTAATTTGAAGTACCAGAAACCAAACGTCTGTAATGATGATGTATAGGATAGGACCCGTTCCATGCAGATTGCGGAGGTGTAAATCAAGTTGATAGAGAATGCGCTCAGGATAAGTCAATGACCCGATTGTTTCATCATATGGACATTCATATATGGTGTAAAAAAAAAAATACATAAAAAAACACAATATTAAAAAGATGAAACATAAATTCAGGGTATCAATTCTATACATAGTGTTCAGATGTCATATGGGTATGTCCCAGAGACAATACACTCCTCATTCAAAATTACAAAAACCACTTAAGTTCAAAGTCAGAGTTAAGGCCTTTTGGTAACAGAGTTTTACATTGATAAATCAATTTCATTTCTGCCTTTGCTAACCTTGAGCTATATCTCTATTCCTTAGATTAGGTTTGATGTGCTTGATACCATAAAAACCTGTGATTTCTGACGGGGAACAATTATGATGTTCCTTAAAGTGTGAAGATAATGAATGTGTACTTAATCCTTTTTTTTTTTTTTTTATTTAATATTTTTATTGAAGATAAGTCGAATATGCTGGTACAAGATAAACAGGAGATGATGACTCCAAATGATATATTCAAAATCACATACATGTTATCCCATGGGGAATAACCAAATGTAACATCAACAGGGAAGTACATCATCCATACCATATATATATATATCGACAACAATTTTTCTGTGATTGAACGAAAAGTAAAGAGAAGGATAGAAGGAGAGAGGAAGAGAATAAGAGAGAGAGGAAGAAAGGGGAAGGGGGGATGGGAGATTGGGGGATCATCATAGCAACATACGAGGTAGAGTCATGTAATGGGAGGTAGCACCCCCTAACTGTACTCTTTACCAACTTTTCAACTGTAGACAGTATAATACCTCATTTACTTATTGAGGTCCATTTGTCAGGGGGTATCACACTCCGGCAGTAGAGGGCATAGTATAGGTGAACCAAGGATCCCATATCCTCCTATATTTCTCTGACCTGTCCCGTAAGGAGGCCGTGATTTTCTCCATCATGGAAATATGCCATATTTTAGCTATCAACATGCTCCAGGGGGGGGGAGTGGTTTTTTTCCAATTTTTAGCTATCACACATCTGGCGGCGTGTAGAATTTGGAGTACCAGACTGCTCGCCTGGGTGTCTAAGTTGGACAAAGGTAGGCCCAGGAGGGCCGACCAAGGGCCCAAAGTTACTTGCGAGTGGAACATGGAGCCAATGAGGGTTTCCACCTGGGCCCAGAACGTGCATATTTTGGGGCAGGACCACCAGATGTGCTTAAAGTCTCCAGTCTGGCCGCACCCGCGCCAACATAATGGGGATGACCCGGGAAAAATCTTATGCAATGTTGCAGGGACCCGATACCATCTAGTATATACTTTATAGGAATTTTCCTTCACTAAGGAGGAAATTGAGGACTGGGCTACATTTTGCCTGATGATTTCCCATGAGTCCTCTGCAGGGGGTGGGCCAAGGTCCTGTTCCCATTTACGCTCATGGGGAAGTATGTTCGCTGCCTTCAGAGAACGTAGTAAACCATAAAGTATGGAGATAATACCCTGTCGCATGGGAGAATAAATACACAAACGCTCCAGGGGGGTGAGTTGACGTATAACTTGGGATTTTGGAAGGGAGCTCAAAAAAGAACGAATTTGTAAGTACTCATAAAATACAGGTTGAGGGATATCATATTTGTCTCGTAGAGAATGAAGGGAGCGCCAGGTGGAACCTTCTATGAAATCAAACACCAGTCCCGGGCGCGGGCTCAGGTGGAACCACGGATGGGACCGTAAGGTGGAACCAGGGGGGAAATCCTGGTTATCCCAAATGGAGGTGATGGGCGAAGGGAAAGAGGATAAACCATAATGCCGAATGCAGAAACACCACAGGGAGCAGGTGAATTTAGTGGAAGGGGGACACGCTTGCATTGTCCGTATTGATTTGGTCGGCGTAAGTAGGGAAACCAAAGTGGAGACCCCAGCCGCCAGGCGTTCGATACGAATCCAGGGTAGGTGGGGCGTTGGGGAGAACCAGGCGACTGCCTGGCTCAGGTGGGTTGCATGGTAGTATTTACGAATGTCCGGCAAACCTCTGCCTCCAGCTAGTGGGTCACGTACTAGAGTAGAGGTCCTAATTCTAGGAGGCTTACCAGACCATATAAATTTTAAGAAGAGTCTCTGCATTCGGCAAAGAGCCTCAGCGGGGATGCGTACTGGAATTGTTTGGATCAAATATAAGAGCCTGGGTAGGATGTTCATCTTTACTGAGACTATCCGTCCAAACCAGGCTATAATCTGCTTGTTCCATGCCTGGAGGTCCGACTCTATACACTTAAATAAGGCTGGAAAATTCTCAGAGTATAGAGAGTCGTAGGAGTTCGTGATGAACACGCCTAAGTATTTAATTTTCTTGGAGCGCCAAGCAAAATTAAAGTTAACAGCTAGGAGAGATCTGGCATCCTCATTAAGATGCAAGGGAAGGGCCTCCGATTTGGAATAATTAATACGATATCCTGAATAATGAGAGTATGACGATAGGGTTTTAAATAGGTTGGGGATAGAAATGTTGGGGGAAGACAGAGTTAATAGGACGTCGTCTGCAAATAATGACAATTTGAACTCCTCGTCGCCGACAGTGATACCCTTAATATCGGGATTAGCCCTAACCATACACGCCAGGGGTTCGATGGTCATAGCAAAAATTAACGGAGACAAAGGACACCCCTGACGTGTACCGTTATTGATGTGGAAGAGGTGTGAATCTTTACCATTAACCCGAACCCTGGCAGAAGGGTTGGAATAGAGTGCCTGAATGCCCTGGAGTAGGCTTCCCCCCAGGCCGAACCTACGCAAAGTGGCGAACATAAAGGGCCAAAGTATTTTATCAAAAGCCTTCTCTGCATCAAGCGAGAGAAGGACAGAGGGCAATTTAGCTTTGTTGATCAGATGGACCAAATCAATGGTTCTGCGGGTGTTATCCCTAGCTTGTCGGCCTGGGACGAAGCCCACCTGGTCAGCATGAATCAAGTGCGGGAGAACTGAATTTAGTCTCAAGGCAAGAATTTTGGCAAAGATTTTAATGTCGTTGTTTAGTAAAGAGATGGGGCGGTAACTAGCACAGGAGTTGGGATCCTTCCCAGGTTTATGAATTAAAACTATCCGAGCCTCTAGTGTCCGGGACGACAGTGGGTTACCTCTAAGAAAACCATTAAAGAGCCTACAGAGATGGGGTAATAGGATCCCTTTAAATTTCTTGTAATACATAATTGACATCCCGTCAGGGCCAGGGGCTTTACCAGATTTCTGAGTTTTGAGTGCATTATCTAATTCCTCTACAGTTATATCTGAGCCTAACTGAGAGACTGTCGCATTGCTCAGTGATGGTAGGTTACACTTATCTAAAAGGGATTCGATCCCCTCATTAAATCTCAAAGAAGAAGATGAAGGGACCGCTTCCGAGTTATATAATAGCTTATAAAATTCCTCAAATTCACCCAGAATGCGATCAGGGTCATGAGTTAGTGTTCCCTGTTTGGTGCGAATAGATAAGATATTTTTTGAGGAGATTTGAGCCCTCAATTTCCTAGCCAGAATTTTATCTGCTTTATCCCCTTTTTCATAATAAATCTGGTTAAGGCGTCTAAGACATTGTTCAGTCTTATGAGATAACAGCATATTGAGTTCACCCCTAATTTTAATTAGCTTGTCAAAATCGGCCGGGTTTAGAGAAGATTTGTGAACCTCCTCCAGATGGTGGAGTTGATCAGTCAGCTCCAAGATCTTTTGGGAGCGTTGTTTAGTGAGCCTGGCCGTGATCTGAATAAATTGGCCTCTAAGGACCGCCTTATGCGCCTCCCACAAGGTCATGTCCGATATACCAAGGGTTTGGTTCTCATTAAAATAATCATTTAGTGCCTGAGTGATTTGCTGCGGCACATCGGACTGTTGAAGAAGGGCATCATTAAGGGACCAAGAGGGGGGGGAAAGAGTACGAGCCAGCCCAGATAGGGATAGGGAAATCGGGGCGTGGTCGGACCACGTAATTGGATGAATACAGCACTTCTGGATTCGAGAAGTGAGGTCTCTACCCACCATAATCATATCAATTCTAGTGTATAGATTATGCACTGGGGAGAAGAATGTGTAATCTTTAACTAAAGGGTCAACAACCCTCCAGGAATCGAATAGTAAGTGATTTTTAAGTAGGGATTGCAGGGCTCTGGAGTTGCGAGTATGTGTATTGGACTGGGATGTTGGTAGGGAGCTAGAACGATCAAGACTCTGATGGAGTATAGTATTGAAATCTCCTGCCATTAAAATATCGCCTTTCCTATACTGAGCAATTTTGGAGTCTAAGGAGGCGAAAAAAGAGGCTTGATTAACATTAGGGGCATAAATATTGACCAATGTGATGGGGACATTATTAAGCTTGCCTACTATTATGAGAAATCTTCCGCGTTTGTCCCTAACGATTTTTTCTGATTCTAAGTGTAAATGGGCGGGGATCAATATGGCCACCCCTCTTTTCTTCTGGGAGCGATCACAGGCATGTATGGCGACAGGATGGCGTCTAGAGCGTAGTTCAGGGTGGGAAGTACCTTTGAAATGTGTCTCCTGGAGGAATACCAGATCTCCCCCCACCTGTTTCAAAAAAAGAAATAATTTGGTCCTCTTTTGGGGACTATTGAGACCCTTCACATTATAGGATATTACGTTAACAGACATGACAGTACAGGTGGAAGTAAAACTCCAATGGCCCTAAGAGCCCATAGATGATCTCCCTGGGGAACGAGGGGAAGAAGAAGAGTGAGCAATAGAGAAAGAAAAGGAAAAAAGGAAGATAGAAACATAAAGAACAATGTAAAATGAAATAAAATGAACATGTATAACGCACCGAGCCAATGACCCATTGTACTGATCGTACGGGTCCGAATGTTTGAGCTCCCGTATGGGGTATTAAGGGAGAGGAGTTCTCCCCTATGCTCAAAACTGACTATAATGGCTCGATGGGGGGTATGGCCCCGAGTATCAAGGGGCCCACCAAGCAATCAAGTGGGGGGGGGGGGGGGCGACCCAAGGGGACATAACATCAGATAGCCATAGAGAACCATTTTTAAGTCTTATAAACCTCTTAACTAATATGCACAACAATATAAATGACATGTAATGTAATAACCCGTCAGTGCAGCTGTGAAGAAATGCTCATGGAGGGTCATTTCTCGTAGAGGTTTTTGCCGGGACTGTCAACCACAGGCGTCGAGGTGCTCGCTGCGGGAGGGGTGAGACTGGAGTGCGTTGAAGAGCTGGTGCATCCCGTGGGGAGTCAGGTTTATCGGACTCTGGGGGAGAAAGGTTAAGTTTCAAAAGAAGCCGGTGAGCCTCCTCCTTAGAGCGTGCCAGCAGTCTCTTCCCATCTAGTTGTACGATGAGGGCAAAAGGGTAACCCCATCTGTAGCGGATTTGATTGTCCCTGAGGATTTGGGTGTACTCCCGCAAGTCGAAGCGTCTCTTAAGAGTGGTAGGGGATAAGTCCTGAAACACCATTAGCTTGTGCGAATCGAACAGACAAAGGTCTCTATTCCGTGCCGCTGTTAGAATTTTTTCTTTGGTTTTGAAGTAGTGACACCGGAGAACTACGTCTCTTGGGGGAGACGAAGTTGAGGGTTTTTGGCGCAAGGACCGGTGAGCCCTGTCCAGGAGGAACTGCTCGCGTGGGACGTCCGGGAGCAGGTGTTGGAAGAATCTGAGGAGGAAATCTTCCAGTTGTGTTGGTTCCACCGATTCCGGAATGTATTTAATACGCAAGTTATTACGTCGAGCGCGATTATCTGCGTCTTCCTGTTGGTCTTGGAGCAGATAGATATCTTCCTGCATAACGTGGACTGAGTGTTCCAGTTCCTGCTGGAAGGAGATGACTTCGTCAATTTTCTGTTCAACGTCATTAGTGCGGGTTCCAAGATCAGATATCTCCGCCTTGAGCCCGGAGATGGCTTTATGGATCTCCGAATGAAAAGCCTGTTTCAGCGATTTCATCTCCGCCAGGATGGAGGAAATGCAATCTTTCATGGAAGGGTCTGGGGCAGATGAGTCTTCCTCAGAATCTGAAACCGGGGCGGGAGTAGGGACGGTCGGTACTTTGGTGGAACTAGACTTCATCTTAGAAATAAATGAAGAGATTTCCGCAGAAGACGTCGTTTTCTTGGACTTGGATTTGGACTTAGGCATGGTGTGTGACAGTCCCGGAACTAAGAGAGGTCACAGGGCCGAGCTGAGTAATAGCATAAATAGTTAGCGATCCATCATGAGGCAGAAGTGGAGAATTCACATGAAGAAGACCCCCAGGGTCGCTCCCACAGGCCCTCAGCAGCACATTTCCTTGCTAGGTGGTATCATAGAAGACTGGAGTGTAATGTAGATGTGATCACCGACAGAGGCCAGGAGATGGCGCCCTCGGGCTTTGTAGGTTGTAATACAGAGAAATCCAGCACAGTGGGGTAATATCAGAAAACTTCAGCAGGTTATATGAAAGTTTAATGCTGGGGGGGCATTAGATCAAATATAGAGCCCCTGTGGTGTGAGAAGATGGCATCCTGTTCAGCCCAATTGTGCCCAAAAGCAGGGGGGGGGGAGGGCAGACGCCAGCATCCGTGAGAATGGATGAGTGGGGCACCCCAGCGACCAGGTGGGGACCGCGGGTCGGGGGCCACCCGACAGGTCAGATCAGAGGAGGGTCGAGGGTTGTAGGGGCCCCACCGCCAGGCGCCAGTGACAAGGCAGCAGGTGTAGGTGCTGTGGTGCTGCGTTGCCGCGTTCCCCTCCGGCGTTCAGCACGGAGTGTCCCGCAGCAGCCTCCAGCTGGCGTCGAGCGCGGATAACGGTGGGGGAGATGATGTGTTGGGGGAGCAGCTCACCTCAGGGTGTATTGAAGGCCGCCGAGTCCCGGGTCCGCCGCTCTGCCTCAGGGTCCGAAAACCAAAATGGCCGCCGCTCCCAGAGCTCCGGGTCCCCGGCGTCTGTGCTCCGGCCGATTCCCCTTCTCCTCTGCCACCTCTGATGCAGCGTCAGTCTCTGGAAGCGTGTGTCAGCTCCCAGGGGATCCACTCCAGGGCGCTGGAGAGCACTGTAGGGCTAGGGCTGAGGCTCCGTACGGTCCGCCGCTGGACCATCCAAAATTTAGGCCCCGGCTTCGGAGTGGTGGGTAGGCCGCAACCCGCAGGAGCCGGTAAACCGGCTCCCCGATTCCGCAACACTATCCCACCACCGCTGAGTGTTCCCTCCGTCAGGGGGAACAAGTTTGGAGGGGTCTTCTGAGGCAGGGAGTAGTTTTTGAGGGCAAATCACCTCAGTTTCTACAGAGCTCTGAATATGTGCTGCCTATCGATTCAGCCTCCAGGCCACGCCCCCTCTACTTAATCCTTTTTTGACATTTCTTATATGTTCTCCGATGCAGATTTTTAAAGAACGTGAAGTACGTCTGATGTAAAACAGACCGCAACTGCAGCTGATGGCATATACCACATTTTTGGTCTCACATGTGATAAAGTCTGTAATCTTAATGGTCTGGTTGTTAATGCAGATTTCATTAATTTTATTTTTCCCTTCACTGTTTCTACAACCCATTTAATTTAGACACCTATAGAATCCCTTAGATAAAATTTTAGGATATGCTGGGATCACTGCTAATGCACTGGATACTAATTTCGATTTGATATTTGGTGCTTTCATATAAATATGCCTCGGTCTATCTGGAATCAATGAACCGATCACTGGATCTCTTTTAAGTATACTCCAATGTTTCCTAAAGATATTTTCCACCTGTTTATGATGTGTGCCATATTCAGTGATAAACGCCCATTCATAACTATTATCTTGTCTAGATTGTACATTTTTTTGTAGTAATTCCTGATGAGGTATTGCATCAGTGTTAGTTTTGGCTTTTTCTACAGATTGCTTAGTATATCCAATGGCTATAAATCTATCTGTCAATCCACTGGCTTGAGTCTGAAACGTGGTGTTGTCTGTGCAGTTTCTCTTCAGCCGTTTGAATTGCCCACCTGGGATTGACTGTAACCAATTGCGGTGGTGACAGCTGTCCGCCGGGATATAACACTGTTAATCTGTGGGTTTTGTGAAAGTCCTAGTATTGATCTTCCCTGTTTCTATATATATAGTAATATCTAGGAAATTCACCAAATTCTTGCTAGATTCAAAGCTCAATCTGATATTTCTATCATTGTTGTTAAGGCTGGTACAGAAATCATTTAGAGTCTCACTGTCTCCTCTCCAAATGAAAAATATGTCGTCTATATACCGTACATAGGACACCAGGTTCGCGCCATAGGGATTGTTGGACCAGATGTTTTCCAACTCCCATGCCCCCATAAAAAGGTTAGCGTAACTTGGAGCGAACCTGGTGCCCATAGCAGTACCGTTTTTTTGTATATAAAATTGATCCTTGAAGAGAAAAAAGTTGTTGTCCAAAATAAAATGAATTCCTTCCAGAATCAATGTTTGGAGATTCTTATTTAAATCTGAAAGTCCTAAGAAGTGTTTGACCGCTCCTATACCTTGTGTGTGGTCAATTATGGTATAAAGAGAACTGACGTCTGCAGTAACCATAATACAGTTCTCTTCCCAGTGTAATTGTTCCAGAAGTATTAAGAAATCCTTTGTGTCTTTCAAACGAGATTTATTAAGCATGACTAATGGTTGTAAATAAAAGTCAATAAATTTGGACAAATTTGCTGTAATTGAGTTCACCCCTGAAATTATAGGTCTCCCCGGGGGATTATGGGCATCTTTATGAATTTTGGGGAGTATATAGATAACTGGTGTCGTGGGGGTCTCGTTCACAATGAATTTCGCTTCTTTGGTATTTAAAGTGCCATTTTTTTCATAAGGATCGATCCATGCTTTGAGTTTGGAAATGGTTGTTTCCGTAGGGTCGTTCCTAAGCTTTTTGTAGGTCGTCTCCTCATTTAATTGTCTCATAATTTCCAATTCATAGTTGGTCACATCCATAAGAATGACCCCCCCTCCCTTGTCTGCTGGCTTAACAATAAGCGATTTGTCCTGTCTAAGATCCTGTAATGACTTCCGTTCCTTAAATGTAAGATTTGACTTCTTTTTGTTGTTTTTTTCTATCTGTTCTAGGTCCCCAATAACTAGTGATCCAAAGGTCTCAATAAAGGGACCCTGTATGTGCTTCGGGAAGAAAACTGATTTTGGTCTAAAGCACAGGTTCTCAAACTCGGTCCTCAGGACCCCACACAGTGCATGTTTTGCAGGTCTCCTCACAAAATCACAAGTGAAATAATTAGCTCCACCTGTGGACCTTTTAAAATGTGTCAGTGAGTAATTAATATACCTGTGCACTTGCTGGGTTACCTGCAAAACATGCACTGTGTGGGGTCCTGAGGACCGAGTTTGAGAACCACTGGTCTAAAGGATGTTGATGAACATTCCTGCTCCAAATCTAAATTTTCTTGATTGGCAAAAAATGTCTTTAAAGTTAATTTACGTAAGAATGTCTGGACATCCAGATACATATCAAATGAATTTGGAATGTAACTGGGGGCAAACTTCAGTCCTGAACTTTCACTGTCTGTGAGGGGGTGAAAACTTAAATTAAAAATCTTTACTTTAGGTATTGAACCAATAGGTTCAACACTCTTAGGCTTTCTGATTTTCCCCCTCTTCTTTTTCCGCTTTTTTCCTATTATGCGTTTGTGTACTTTTTTTGCACCCCCTCTCTAACCCCTATATTTCCTGTGGGTTATCTGTATCTAACTGGTGGTCTGTCCTTCCCCAAAAAACGTGTAGATCACCGTAAGTTGTTCAAAGGTGAAAACTGATTGGCTAAGACCACAGGATCCCTATCCTGGTAAAGTGATCTATTACCAGGTTCTTTGAAATGTACACCCCTCCATTCAAGTGTCCGGTCTCTATGAGTTCTACTGAAATATGGTTCTACCGAGGGTTCTCGTCGTTGAGTTCTGATTGTGGGTCTTATTCTCTCCGTTTGTGGTATATATCGGGGAGGACTCCTCTTTCTCTCTTCACTTCTTCTTCCAGTGGTGCCAGGTGGTCTATTTCTCTTATTCACCATTCGTTGTCTTCTAACGGGGGTTTGCTCTTCAATAACCTCCTCCGATGTTTCCCCGTGTGTAGTGTCTTCTTGTTGTTCCCTAAAATCAATTTTGTATCTGATATTTTTTTACCTTTTTATCAATAAGGAGTTTTTGTGATTTCCTTAGGTTGAGTTCAATTTTGCTTTCTAGAGCTTTATATTCATTAGAATTATCATAACGATCAAATAGAGATTTGTAGGTAGCTATCTCACCATCTAACCTCTCTAATTCCCGTTTTCTGTCTTTAATAATTAATTTAATCAGGGAAAGGGAACATGTTTTTATAATCTCGTCCCATTCCTTTTTGAAATCATTATTGGAGGATGTGGACGTGGAGGTTTTGTTAATTTTAAGACCCTTGGGGATTAGATTATCCGCTACATATTTTTCTAGGATCATGACCTCCCACCATATTTTACATTCTTTGGTCAGGATTGATGATAATTTATTCATCATCCCTTCCATGTCATCATCATGGAGATCATCATATGTGGCCTCAATGCCAAATGCTCTCTCCAATATCGCATTTCTCTGTTCTCTACAGGAAAACATGATTGTTTAAAGTAAGGGATGGAGTGCTGCCTGTATAGATATATATTCACAAACTAGGTGAAGAAAAACAATGGAAAAGACAAATGGAGGGTGTCTGTGAAACACATACAAAGGCACAAGGGAAGTGCTGCCTGTGGAGCAGACTGATCCAATTTGGATTTCACCTTTTATCCAAAAAATGAACTAAATGTAACAAAAAAAAAGGGTAGGATCAGTTCGCTCCTTTGGCGCATAGGGAAGGGGAGGGAAAAAGGTTTATGTAAGACTTTCCTGTATCCAAATTACTTTCCCATATATTAATAGAAATAGTAATTGTGGAAGGGTTATCTGCGTACCCCCACTCACACTAACAGGGGGTAAGTTGTACACATAAAGGTATCTTTTTCCTTATTCAATTGGACGACGGTATCACTTCAGATAGATCAAGAAAGCCTGGGTATCGTACCCCAACTCACACAAAGCAGGAAATGATGACTCCTATCCAGGTATCTTTTGATGAATATTCGGTTTGGCTCTCGATGTATCTCTACGTCATATGGTAATCTCATAAAGTCGGGAAACAAAAGGAAAGCAACCAATGTGTGGAACCGTGGATAGCTACAGCCTTATATAAATTAAGTACTTGGTAAGGTACATAAGTGTCTCACTTACACCATGAAATACTGCTTGTATATATATATATAACAGTTTATTAATTTGCAATAATCCAAGTATACACCCTTCACCATACTTAATCAATGCGTACCCCTGACTCACACAGTAATCGATAGGGTAACTCCTATCATGGTATCTTTAAGTGACTAGTCGCGTTTAGATAGCGTACCCAACTCACAGCTTGGTGTGTAGAGAAACTCCCATCAAGGTTTCTTTACTGGATTCATGCTTTATCGACAATATACAGGGCAAGAGACTCTTGAACTCCAAAAATTGTCTGGTTCATTTTTATTCCTCAGAGAGTAATGTCAATCGATAAAAAACATGTGCAAAAAATGCAATAAGATACAATGAAAGAGGTTCCACAGAAAAATTCATCCAAAAATAAAAAATAACAAAAAAATATAAAATCTATATTTAAAAGTCCATAAATAGTCTCTGTTGGAAAAAATAAAAGGCTACTCACACAGCAGTCTGTCGACGCGTTTCGGTCCTGGGCCCTTTGTCAAGACATGACCTGCTGTGTGGGGAGCCAGGTATTTATGATGCCAGTAGCCAATGTTGTGCTGACAGGAAATTCATCCACAGGAAGTGATGTCATCCTGTAGTCACGCACTTCTAAAGTATCAATAACAACATGATCCTATTCATATTCCTCAATCTTAAACCTAATTTGAAATAATAACAAATAGTCCATATAACACGTCCATTCCCTATCTTTAAAAGGAACTTTTCTGCCTCAGTGTTTCCATTCATTTCCGGTCCCGCAAAGTATTATGGGAAATGTTGTCTTATCCACATTGCGGGACTTCAATACAATGATACAATCCCCCCATCAATCCTTAGTATTCTACTAAAGATAATGACACAATGTCCCTGGAATGATTGCCTCTCCATAATATCAAAGTAGTCCAAATATAGAAAAGAGCTGTCTCCTCCGCGATCCGTCGCTAAGTATACTGGGAGATGTAGTTGAAATCCTCTCCTGTCGAGGACGCATGCGTCCACTCATCTCATCCGTCATCCTGTTAGACGTCACTTGTTCTGGAATTTAGCCCCGCTGATATGTGGGAGATGTAGTACCAGAAACTAAACGTCTGTAATGATGATGTATAGGATAGGACCCGTTCCATGCAGATTGCGGAGGTGTAAATCAAGTTGATAGAGAGCGCGCTCAGGATCAGTCAATGACCCGATTGTTTCATCATATGGGCATTCAAATATGGTGTAAAAAAAATAATACATAAAAAAACACAATATTTAAAAAGATGAAACATAAATTTAGGGTATCAATTCTATACATAGTGTTCAGATGTCATATGGGTATGTCCCAGAGACAATACACTCCTCATTCAAAATTACAAAAAACCACTTAAGTTCAAAGTCAGAGTTAAGGCCTTTTGGTAACAGAGTTTTACATTGATAAATCAATTTCATTTCTGCCTTTGCTAACCTTGAAGCTATATCTCTATTCCTTAGATTAGGTTTGATGTGCTTGATACCATAAAAACCTGTGATTTCTGGCGGGGAACAATTATGATGTTCCTTAAAGTGTGACGATAATGAATGTGTACTTAATCCTTTTTTGACATTTCTTATATGTTCTCCGATGCAGATTTTTAAAGAACGTGAAGTACGTCCAATGTAAAACAGACCGCAACTGCAGCTGATGGCATATACCACATTTTTGGTCTCACATGTGATAAAGTCTGTAATCTTAATGGTCTGGTTGTTAATGCAGATTTCATTAATTTTATTTTTCACTTCACTGTTTCTACAACCCATACAATTTAGACACCTATAGAATCCCTTAGATAAAATTTTAGGATATGTTGGGATCACTGCTAATGCACTGGATACTAATTTCGATTTGATATTTGGTGCTTTCTTATAAATATGCCTCGGTCTATCTGGAATCAATGAACCGATCACTGGATCTCTTTTAAGTATACTCCAATGTTTCCTAAAGATATTTTCCACCTGTTTATTATGTGTGCCATATTCAGTGATAAACGCCCATTCATAACTGTTATCTTGTCTAGATTGTACATTTTTTTGTAGTAATTCCTGTCGAGGTATTGCATCAGTGTTAGTTTTGGCTTTTTCTACAGATTGCTTAGTATATCCACTGGCTATAAATCTATCTGTCAATCCACTGGCTTGAGTCTGAAACGTGGTGTTGTCTGTACAGTTTCTCTTCAGCCGTTTGAATTGCCCACCTGGGATTGACTGTAACCAATTGCGGTGGTGACAGCTGTCCACCGTGATATAACACTTGAATCTGTGGGTTTTGTGAAAGTCCTAGTATTGATCTTCCCTATTTCTATATATACAGTAATATCTAGGAAATTCACCAAATTCTTGCTAGATTCAAAGCTCAACCTGATATTTCTATCATTGTTGTTAAGGCTGGTACAGAAATCATTTAGAGTCTCACTGTCTCGTCTCCAAATGAAAAATATGTCGTCTATATACCGTACATAGGACACCAGGTTCGCGCCATAGGGATTGTTGGACCAGATGTTTTCCAACTCCCATGCCCCCATAAAAAGGTTAGTGTAACTTTGCGCGAACCTGGTGCCCATAGCATTACCGTTTTTTTGTATATAAAATTGATCTTTGAAGAGAAAAAAGTTGTTGTCCAAAATAAAATGAATTCCCTCCAGAATCAATGTTTGGAGATTCTTATTTAAATCTGAAAGTCCTAAGAAGTGTTTGACCGCTCCTATACCTTGTGTGTGGTCAATTATAGTATAAAGAGAACTGACGTCTGCAGTAACCATAATACAGTTCTCTTCCCAGTGTAATTGTTCCAGAAGTATTAAGAAATCATTTGTGTCTTTCAAATGAGATTTATTAAGCATGACTAATGGTTGTAAATAAAAGTCAATAAATTTGGACAAATTCGCTGTAATTGAGTTCACCCCTGAAATTATAGGTCTCCCCGGGGGATTATGGGCATCTTTATGAATTTTGGGGAGTATATAGAAAACTGGTGTCGTGGGGGTCTCGTTCACAATGAATTTTGCTTCTTTGGTATTTAAAGTGCCATTTTTTTCATAAGGATCGATCCATGCTTTGAGTTTGGAAATGGTTGTTTCCATAGGGTCGTTCCTAAGCTTTTTGTAGGTCGTCTCCTAATTTAATTGTCTCATAATTTCCAATTCATAGTTGGTCATATCCATAAGAATGACCCCCCCTCCCTTGTCTGCTGGCTTAACAATAAGCGATTTGTCCTGTCTAAGATCCTGTAATGACTTCCGTTCCTTAAATGTAAGATTTGACTTCTTTTTGTTGTTTTTTTCTATCTGTTCTAGGTCCCCAATAACTAGTAATCCAAAGGTCTCAATAAAGGGACCCTGTATGTGCTTAGAAAAGAAAATTGATTTTGGTCTAAAGGATGTTGGTGAACATTCCTGCTCCCGATCTAAATTTTCTTGATTGGCAAAAAATGTCTTTAAAGTTAATTTACATAAGAATCTCTGGACATCCAGATACATATCATATGAATTTGGAATGTAACTGGGGGCAAACTTCAGTAGTTTTTCAAGGACTGAACTTTCACTGTCTGTGAGGGGGTGAGAACTTAAATTAAAAATCTTTACTTTAGGTATTGTACCGATAGGTTTAACATTCTTAGGGTTTCTGATTTTCCCCCTCTTTTTTTTCCGCTTTTTTCCTGTTATGCGTTTGTGTACTTTTTTTACACCCCCTCTCTTACCCCTATATTTCCTGTGGGTTATCTGTATCTGACTGGTGGTCTGTCCTTCCCCAAAAAAGTGTAGATCGCCATAAGTTGTTCAAAGGTGAAAACTGATTGGCTAAGACCACAGGATCCCTATCTATTACCAGGTTTTTTGAAATGTACACCGCTCCATTCAGGTGTCCGGTCTCTATGAGTTTTACTGAAATATGGGTCTACCGAGGGTTCTCGTCGTTGAGTTCTGATAGTGGGTCTTATTCTCTCCGTTTGTGGTATATATCGGGGAGGACTCCTCTTTCTCTCTTCACTTCTTCCAGTGGTGCCTGCTGGTATATTTCTCTTATTCACCTTTCATTGTCTTCTAACGGGGGTTTGCTCTTCAATAACCTCCTCCGATGTTTCCCCGTGTGTAGTGTCTTCTTGTTGTTCCCTAAAATCAATTTTGTCTCTGATATTTTTTTACATTTTTATCAATAAGGAGTTTTTGTGATTGAGTTCAATTTTGCTTTCTAGAGCTTTATATTCATTGGAATTAGCATAAGGATCAATCAGAGATTTGTAGGTAGCTATCTCACCATCTAACCTCTCTAATTCCCGTTTTTTGTCTTTAATAATTAATTTCATCAGGGAAAGGGAACATGTTTTTATAATCTCGTCCCATTCCTTTTTGAAATCACTATTGGAGGATGTGAAGGTGGAGGTTTTGTTAATTTTAAGACCCTTGGGGATTAGATTTTCCGCTACATATTTTTCTAGGGTCATGACCTCCCACCATATTTTACATTCTTTGGTCAGGATTGATGATCATTTATTCATCATCCCTTCCATGTCATCATCATGGAGATCATCATATGTGGCCTCAATGCCAAATGCTCTCTCCAATATCGCATTTCTCTGATCTCTACAGGAAAACATGATTGTTTAAAGTAAGGGATGGAGTGCTGCCTGTATGTATATATATATATATATATATATATATATTCACAAACTAGGTGAAGAAAAACAATGGAAAAGACAAATGGAGGGTGTCTATAAAACACATACAAAGGTGTAAGGGAAGTGCTGCCTGTTGAGCAGACTGATCCAATTTGGATTTCACCTTTTATCCAAAAAATTAACTAAATGTAACAAAAAAAGGGTAGGATCAGTTCGCTCCTTTGGCGCATAGGGAAGGGGAGGGAAAAAGGTTTATGTAAGACTTTCCTGTATCCAAATTACTTTCCCATATATTAGTAGAAATAGTAATTGTGGAAGGGTTATCTGCGTACCCCCACTCACACTAACAGGGGGTAAGTTGTACACATAAAGGTATCTTTTTCCTTATTCAATTGGACGATGGTATCACTTCAGATAGATCAAGAAAGCCTGGGTATCATACCCCAACTCACACAAAGCTGGAAATGATGACTCCTATCAAGGTATCTTTTGATGAATATTCGGTTTGGCTCTCGATGTATCTCCACGTCATATGGTAATCTCATAAAGTCGGGAAACAAAAGGAAAGCAACCAATGTGTGGAACCGTGGATAGCTACAGCCTTATATAAATTAAGTACTTGGTAAGGTACATAAGTGTCTCACTTACACCATGAAATAGTGCTTGTATATATATAACAGTTTATTAATTTGCAATAATCCAAGTATACACCCTTCACCGTACTTAATCAATGCGTACCCCTGACTCACACAGTGATCGATAGGGTAACTCCTATCATGGTATCTTTAAGTGACTAGTTGCGTTTAGATAGCATACCCCAACTCACAGCTTGATGTGTAGAGAAACTCCCATCAAGGTTTCTTTACTGGATTTATGCTTTATCGACAATATACAGGGCAAGAGACTCTTGAACTCCAAAAATTGTCTGGTTCATTTTTATTCCTCAGAGAGTAATGTCAATCGATAAAAAACATGTGCAAAAAATACAATAAGATACAATGAAAGAGGTTCCACAGAAAAATTCATCCAAAAATAAAAAATAACCAAAAAATATAAAATATATATTTAAAAATATATATTTAAAAGTCCATAAATAGTCTCTGTTGGAAAAAATAAAAGGCTACTCACACAGCGGTCTGTCGACGCGTTTCGGTCCTGGGACCTTTGTCAAGACATGACCTGCTGTGTGGGGAGCTAGGTATTTATGATGCAAGTAGCCAATGTTGTGCTGACAGGAAATTCATCCACAGGAAGTGATGTCATCCTGTAGTCACGTACTTCTAAAGTATCAATAACAACATGATCCTATTCATATTCCTCAATCTTAAACCTAATTTGAAATAATAACAAATAGTCCATATAACACGTCCATTCTCTATCTTTAAAAGTAACTTTTCTGCATCAGTGTTTCCATTCATTTCCGGTCCCGCAAAGTATTATGGGAAATGTAGTCTTATCCACATTGCGGGACTTCAATACAATGATACAACCCCCCCATCAATCCTTAGTATTCTACTAAAGATAATGACACAATGTACCTGGAATGATTGCCTCTCCATAATATCAAAGTAGTCCAAATATAGAAAAGAGCCGTCTCCTCCGCGATCCGTCGCTAAGTATAACGGGAGATGTAGTTGAAATCCTCCGGAATTTAGCCCCGCTGATATGTGGGGGATGTAGTACCAGAAACCAAACGTCTGTAATGATGATGTATAGGATAGGACCCGTTCCATGCAGATTGCGGAGGTGTAAATCAAGTTGATAGAGAACGCGCTCAGGATGAGTTAATGACCCGATTGTTTCATCATATGGACATTCATATATGGTGTAAAAAAAAAAAAATACATAAAAAAACACAATATTAAAAAGATGAAACATTAGGTCGACGTGGACAAAAGGTTGACAGGAACAAGGTCGACATGGAAAATGGTCGACATGAGTTTTTAATGTTTTTTTTTGGTGTCGCTTTCTTCGTAGAGTGACCGGGAACCCCAATTAGTGCACCGCGTCCCCTCGCATGGCTCGCTTCGCTCGCCATGCTTCGGGCATGGTGCCTTCACTCCGCTACCGCTTCGCTCGGCACACTTTACCATTCCAATTGTAGTCCACGTGGATCGTTAAGTATGAAAAGGTTCAAAAAAAGAAAAAAAATCGTGAAAATATCATGTCGACCTTTTCCATGTCGACCTTGTTCCTGGCGACCTTTTGTCCATGTCGACCTTTTGTCCATGTCGACCTAAGGTGTGTCGACCAATTGGCATCGACCTAAAGTGTGTCGACCTTTGTGCTGTCGACCTGGAGTCTGGATACCGTCCCAGAGACAAAACACTCCTCATTCAAAATTACAAAAACCACTTAAGTTCAAAGTCAGAGTTAAGGCCTTTTGGTAACAGAGTTTTACATTGATAAATCAATTTCATTTCTGCCTTTGCTAACCTTGAGCTATATCTCTATTCCTTAGATTAGGTTTGATGTGCTTGATACCATAAAAACCTGTGATTTCTGACGGGGAACAATTATGATGTTCCTTAAAGTGTGAAGATAATGAATGTGTACTTAATCCTTTTTTGACATTTCTTATATGTTCTCCGATGCAGATTTTTAAAGAACGTGAAGTACGTCCGATGTAAAACAGACCGCAACTGCAGCTGATGGCATATACCACATTTTTGGTCTCACATGTGATAAAGTCTGTAATCTTAATGGTCTGGTTGTTAATGCAGATTTCATTAATCTTATTTTTCCCTTCACTGTTTCTACAACCCATTTAATTTAGACACCTATAGAATCCCTTAGATAACATTTTAGGATATGTTGGGATCACTGCTAATGCACTGGATACTAATTTCGATTTGATATTTGGTGCTTTCATATAAATATGCCTCGGTCTATCTGGAATCAATGAACCGATCACTGGATCTCTTTTAAGTATACTCCAATGTTTCCTAAAGATATTTTCCACCTGTTTATGATGTGTGCCATATTCAGTGATAAACGCCCATTCATAACTATTATCTTGTCTAGATTGTACATTTTTTTGTAGCAATTCCTGATGAGGTATTGCATCAGTGTTAGTTTTGGATTTTTCTACAGATTGCTTAGTATATCCACTGGTTATAAATCTATGTGTCAATCCACTGGCTTGAGTCTGAAACGTGGTGTTGTCTGTGCAGTTTCTCTTCAGCCGTTTGAATTGCCCACCTGGGATTGACTGTAACCAATTGCGGTGGTGACAGCTGTCCGCCGGGATATAACACTGTTAATCTGTGGGTTTTGTGAAAGTCCTAGTATTGATCTTCCCTGTTTCTATATATATAGTAATATCTAGGAAATTCACCAAATTCTTGCTAGATTCAAAGCTCAATCTGATATTTCTATCATTGTTGTTAAGGCTGGTACAGAAATCATTTAGAGTCTCACTGTCTCCTCTCCAAATGAAAAATATGTCGTCTATATACCGTACATAGGACACCAGGTTCGCGCCATAGGGATTGTTGGACCTGATGTTTTCCAACTCCCCATGCCCCCATAAAAAGGTTAGCGTAACTTGGCGCGAACCTGGTGCCCATAGCAGTACCGGTTTTTTGTATATAAAATTGATCCTTGAAGAGAAAAAAGTTGTTGTCCAAAATAAAATGAATTCCCTCCAGAATCAATGTTTGGAGATTCTTATTTAAATCTGAAAGTCCTAAGAAGTGTTTGACCGCTCCTATACCTTGTGTGTGGTCAATTATGGTATAAAGAGAACTGACGTCTGCAGTAACCATAATACAGTTCTCTTCCCAGTGTAATTGTTCCCGAAGTATTAAGAAATCCTTTGCGTCTTTAAAATGAGATTTATTAAGCATGACTAATGGTTGTAAATAAAAGTCAATAAATTTGGACAAATTCGCTGTAATTGAGTTCACCCCTGAAATTATACAGTAGGTCTCCCTATTTTATTATGGGATTATGGGCATCTTTATGAATTTTGGGGAGTATATAGATAACTGGTGTCTTGGGGGTCTCGTTCACAATGAATTTTGCTTCTTTGGTAATTAAAGTGCCATTTTTTTCATAAGGATCGATCCATGCTTTGAGTTTGGAAATGGTTGTTTCCGTAGGGTCGTTCCTAAGCTTTTTGTAGGTCGTCTCCTCATTTAATTGTCTCATAATTTCCAATTCATAGTTTGTTATATCCATAAGAACGACCCCCCCTCCCTTGTCTGCTGGCTTAACAAGCGATTTGTCCTGTCTAAGATCCTGTAATGACTTCCGTTCCTTAAATGTAAGATTTGACTTCTTTTTGTTGTTTTTTTCTATCTGTTCTAGGTCCCCAATAACTAGTGATCCAAAGGTCTCAATAAAGGGACCCTGTATGTGCTTCGGAAAGAAAATTGATTTTGGTCTAAAGGATGTTGATGAACATTCCTGCTCCCGATCTAAATTTTCTTGATTGGCAAAAAATGTCTTTAAAGTTAATTTATGTAAGAATCTCTGGACATCCAGATACATATCAAATGAATTTGGAATGTAACTGGTGGCAAACTTCAGTCCTTTTTCAAGGACTGAACTTTCACTGTCTGTGAGGGGGTGAGAACTTAAATTAAAAATCTTTACTTTAGGTATTGAACCGATAGGTTTAACATTCTTCATATACTTCCTGTGGGTTATCTGTATCTGATTGGTGGTCTGTCCTTCCCCATAAAACGTGTAAATCACCGTAAGTTGTTCAAAGGTGAAAGCTGATTGGCTAAGACCACAGGATC
Organism: Pseudophryne corroboree; assembly: GCF_028390025.1. Classification (NCBI taxonomy): domain Eukaryota; kingdom Metazoa; phylum Chordata; class Amphibia; order Anura; family Myobatrachidae; genus Pseudophryne; species Pseudophryne corroboree. The sequence continues at coordinate 580,052,521 of NC_086449.1, forward strand.
CCTATCCTGGTAAAGTGATCTATTACCAGGTTCTTTGAAATGTACACCCCTCCATTTAGGTGTCCGGTCTCTATGAGTTCTACTGAAATATGGGTCTACCGAGGGTTCTCGTCGTTGAGTTCTGATAGTGGGTCTTATTCTCTCCGTTTGTGGTATATATCGGGGAGGACTCCTCTTTCTCTCTTCACTTCTTCCAGTGGTGCCTGGTGGTATATTTCTCTTATTCACCTTTCATTGTCTTCTAACGGGGGTTTGATCTTCAATAACCTCCTCCGATGTTTCCTCGTGTGTAGTGTCTTCTTGTTGTTCCCTAAAATCAATTTTGTCTCTGATATTTTTTTACTTTTTTATCAATAAGGAGTTTTTGTGATTTCCTTAGGTTGAGTTCAATTTTGCTTTCTAGAGCTTTATATTCATTGGAATTAGTATAAGGATCAATCAGAGATTTGTAGGTAGCTATCTCACCATCTAACCTCTCTAATTCCCGTTTTCTGTCTTTAATAATTAATTTCATCAGGGAAAGGGAACATGTTTTTATAATCTCGTCCCATTCCTTTTTGAAATCACTATTGGAGGATGTGAAGGTGGAGATTTTGTTAATTTTAAGACCCTTGGGGATTAGATTATCCGCTACATATTTTTCTAGGGTCATGACCTCCCACCATATTTTACATTCTTTGGTCAGGATTGATGATAATTTATTCATCATCCCTTCCATGTCATCATCATGGAGATCATCATATGTGGCCTCAATGCCAAATGCTCTCTCCAATATCGCATTTCTCTGATCTCTACAGGAAAACATGATTGTTTAAAGTAAGGGATGGAGTGCTGCCTATATATATATATATATATATATATATATATATATAGATATTCACAAACTAGGTGAAGAAAAACAATGGAAAAGACAAATGGAGGGTGTCTATGAAACACATACAAAGGCGCAAGGGAAGTGCTGCCTGTGGAGCAGACTGATCCAATTTGGATTTCACCTTTTATCCAAAAAATGAACTAAATGTACCAAAAAAAGGGTAGGATCAGTTCGCTCCTTTGGCGCATAGGGAAGGGGAGGGAAAAAGGTTTATGTAAGACTTTCCTATATCCAAATTACTTTCCCATATATTAATAGAAATAGTAATTGTGGAAGGGTTATCTGCGTACCCCCACTCACACTAACAGGGGGTAAGTTGTACACATAAAGGTATCTTTTTCCTTATTCAATTGGACGACGGTATCACTTCAGATAGATCAAGAAAGCCTGGGTATCGTACCCCAACTCACACAAAGCTGGAAATGATGACTCCTATAAAGGTATCTTTTGATGAATATTCGGTTTGGCTCTCGATGTATCTCCACGTCATATAGTAATCTCATAAAGTCGGGAAACAAAAGGAAAGCAACCAATGTGTGGAACCGTGGATAGCTACAGCCTTATATAAATTAAGTACTTGGTAAGGTACATAAGTGTCTCACTTACACCATGAAATAGTGCTTGTATATATATAACAGTTTATTAATTTGCAATAATCCAAGTATACACCCTTCACCGTACTTAATCAATGCGTACCCCTGACTCACACAGTGATCGATAGGGTAACTCCTATCATGGCATCTTTAAGTGACTAGTCGCGTTTAGATAGCGTACCCCAACTCACAGCTTGGTGTGTAGAGAAACTCCCATCAAGGTTTCTTTACTGGATTCATGCTTTATCGACAATATACAGGGCAAGAGACTCTTGAACTCCAAAAATTGTCTGGTTCATTTTTATTCCTCAGAGAGTAATGTCAATCGATAAAAAACATGTGCAAAAAATGCAATAGGATACAATGAAAGAGGTTCCACAGAAAAATTCATCCAAAAATAAAAAATAACCAAAAAATATAAAATATATATTTAAAAATATATATTTAAAAGTCCATAAATAGTCTCTGTTGGAAAAAATAAAAGGCTACTCACACAGCAGTCTGTCGACGTGTTTCGGTCCTGGGACCTTTGTCAAGACATGACCTGCTGTGTGGGGAGCCAGGTATTTATGATGCCAGTAGCCAATGTTGTGCTGACAGGAAATTCATCCACAGGAAGTGATGTCATCCTGTAGTCACGCACTTCTAAAGTATCAATAACAACATGATCCTATTCATATTCCTCAATCTTAAACCTAATTTGAAATAATAACAAATAGTCCATATAACACGTCCATTCCCTATCTTTAAAAGGAACTTTTCTGCCTCAGTGTTTCCATTCATTTCCGGTCCCGCAAAGTATTATGGGAAATGTAGTCTTATCCACATTGCGGGACTTCAATACAATGATACAATCCCCCCATCAATCCTTAGTATTCTACTAAAGATAATGACACAATGTCCCTGGAATGATTGCCTCTCCATAATATCAAAGTAGTCCAAATATAGAAAAGAGCCGTCTCCTCCGCGATCCGTCGCTAAGTATACCGGGAGATGTAGTTGAAATCCTCCGGAATTTAGCCCCGCTGATATGTGGGAGATGTAGTACCAGAAACCAAACGTCTGTAATGATGATGTATAGGATAGGACCCGTTCCATGCAGATTGCGGAGGTGTAAATCAAGTTGATAGAGAGCGCACTCAGGATGAGTCAATAACCTGATTGTTTCATCATATGGACATTCATATATGGTGTAAAAAAATAAATACATAAAAAAACACAATATTAAAAAGATGAAACATAAATTCAGGGTATCAATTCTATACATAGTGTTCAGATGTCATATGGGTATGTCCCAGAGACAATACACTCCTCATTCAAAATTACAAAAACCACTTAAGTTCAAAGTCAGAGTTAAGGCCTTTTGGTAACAGAGTTTTACATTGATAAATCAATTTCATTTCTGCCTTTGCTAACCTTGAAGCTATATCTCTATTCCTTAGATTAGGTTTGATGTGCTTGATACCATAAAAACCTGTGATTTCTGACGGGGAACAATTATGATGTTCCTTAAAGTGTGAAGATAATGAATGTGTACTTAATCCTTTTTTGACATTTCTTATATTTTCTCCGATGTGGATTTTTAAAGAACAGGAAGTACGTCCGATGTAAAACAGACCTCAACTGCAGCTGATGGCATATACCACATTTTTGGTCTCACATGTGATAAAGTCTGTAATCTTAATGGTCTGGTTGTTAATGCAGATTTCATTAATTTTATTTTTCCCTTAACTGTTTCTACAACCCATACAATTTAGACACCTATAGAATCCCTTTGATAAAATTTTAAGATATGTTGGGATCACTGTTAATGCACTGGATACTAATTTCGATTTGTTATTTGGTGCTTTCTTATAAATATGCCTCGGTCTATTTGGAATCAATGAACCGATCACTGGATCTCTTTTAAGTATACTCCAATGTTTCCTAAAGATATTTTCCACCTCCTGACGAGGTATTGCATCAGTGTTAGTTTTGGCTTTTTCTACAGATTGCTTAGTATATCCACTGGCTATAAATCTATCTGTCAATCCACTGGCTTGAGTCTGAAACGTGGTGTTGTCTGTACAGTTTCTCTTCAGCCGTTTGAATTGCCCACCTGGGATTGACTGTAACCAATTGCGGTGGTGACAGCTATCCGCCGGGATATAACACTGTGAATCTGTGGGTTTTGTGAAAGTCCTAGTATTGATCTTCCCTGTTTCTATATATACAGTAATATCTAGGAAATTCACCAAATTCTTGCTAGATTCAAAGCTCAATCTGATATTTCTATCATTGTTGTTAAGGCTGGTACAGAAATCATTTAGAGTCTCACTGTCTCCTCTCCAAATGAAAAATATGTCGTCTATATACCGTACATAGGACACCAGGTACGCGCCATAGGGATTGTTGGACCTGATGTTTTCCAACTCCCCATGCCCCCATAAAAAGGTTAGCGTAACTTGGCGCGAACCTGGTGCCCATAGCAGTACCGGTTTTTTGTATATAAAATTGATCCTTGAAGAGAAAAAAGTTGTTGTCCAAAATAAAATGAATTCCCTCCAGAATCAATGTTTGGAGATTCTTATTTAAATCTGAAAGTCCTAAGAAGTGTTTGACCGCTCCTATACCTTGTGTGTGGTCAATTATGGTATAAAGAGAACTGACGTCTGCAGTAACCATAATACAGTTCTCTTCCCAGTGTAATTGTTCCCGAAGTATTAAGAAATCCTTTGCGTCTTTCAAATGAGATTTATTAAGCATGACTAATGGTTGTAAATAAAAGTCAATAAATTTGGACAAATTCGCTGTAATTGAGTTCACCCCTGAAATTATACAGTAGGTCTCCCCGGGGGATTATGGGCATCTTTATGTATGAATTTTGGGGAGTATATAGATAACTGGTGTCTTGGGGGTCTCGTTCACAATGAATTTTGCTTCTTTGGTAATTAAAGTGCCATTTTTTTCATGAGGATCGATCCATGCTTTGAGTTTGGAAATGGTTGTTTCCGTAGGGTCGTTCCTAAGCTTTTTGTAGGTCGTCTCCTCATTTAATTGTCTCATAATTTCCAATTCATAGTTTGTTATATCCATAAGAACGACCCCCCCTCCCTTGTCTGCTGGCTTAACAAGTTATTTGTCCTGTCTAAGATCCTGTAATGACTTCCGTTCCTTAAATGTAAGATTTGACTTCTTTTTGTTGTTTTTTTCTATCTGTTCTAGGTCCCCAATAACTAGTGATCCAAAGGTCTCAATAAAGGGATCCTGTATGTGCTTCGGAAAGAAAATTGATTTTGGTCTAAAGGATGTTGATGAACATTCCTGCTCCCGATCTAAATTTTCTTGATTGGCAAAAAATGTCTTTAAAGTTAATTTACGTAAGAATCTCTGGACATCCAGATACATATCAAATGAATTTGGAATGTAACTGGTGGCAAACTTCAGTCCTTTTTCAAGGACTGAACTTTCACTGTCTGTGAGGGGGTGAGAACTTAAATTAAAAATCTTTACTTTAGGTATTGAACCGATAGGTTTAACATTCTTAGGGTTTCTGATTTTCCCCCTCTTCTTTTTCCGCTTTCTTCCTATTATGCGTTTGTGTACTTTTTTTACACCCCCTCTCTTACCCCTATACTTCCTGTGGGTTATCTGTATCTGATTGGTGGTCTGTCCTTCCCCATAAAACGTGTAAATCACCGTAAGTTGTTCAAAGGTGAAAGCTGATTGGCTAAGACCACAGGATCCCTATCCTGGTAAAGTGATCTATTACCAGGTTCTTTGAAATGTACACCCCTCCATTCAGGTGTCCGGTCTCTATGAGTTCTACTGAAATATGGGTCTACCGAGGGTTCTCGTCGTTGAGTTCTGATAGTGGGTCTTATTCTCTCCGTTTGTGGTATATATCGGGGAGGACTCCTCTTTCTCTCTTCACTTCTTCCAGTGGTGCCTGGTGGTATATTTCTCTTATTCACCTTTCATTGTCTTCTAATGGGGGTTTGATCTTCAATAACCTCATCCGATGTTTCCCCGTGTGTAGTGTCTTCTTGTTGTTCCCTAAAATCAATTTTGTCTCTGATATTTTTTTACTTTTTTATCAATAAGGAGTTTTTGTGATCTCCTTAGGTTGAGTTCAATTTTGCTTTCTAGAGCTTTATATTCATTGGAATTAGCATAAGGATCAATCAGAGATTTGTAGGTAGCTATCTCACCATCTAACCTCTCTAATTCCCGTTTTCTGTCTTTAATAATTAATTTAATCAGGGAAAGGGAACATGTTTTTATAATCTCGTCCCATTCCTTTTTGAAATCACTATTGGAGGATGTGAAGGTGGAGATTTTGTTAATTTTAAGACCCTTGGGGATTAGATTATCCGCTACATATTTTTCTAGGGTCATGACCTCCCACCATATTTTACATTCTTTGGTCAGGATTGATGATAATTTATTCATCATACCTTCCATGTCATCATCATGGAGATCATCATATGTGGCCTCAATGCCAAATGCTCTCTCCAATATCGCATTTCTCTGATCTCTACAGGAAAACATGATTGTTTAAAGTAAGGGATGGAGTGCTGCCTATATATATATATATATATATATATATAGATAGATATTCACAAACTAGGTGAAGAAAAACAATAAAAAAGACAAATGGAGGGTGTCTATGAAACACATACAAAGGCGCAAGGGAAGTGCTGCCTGTGGAGCAGACTGATCCAATTTGGATTTCACCTTTTATCCAAAAAATGAACTAAATGTACCAAAAAAAGGGTAGGATCAGTTCGCTCCTTTGGCGCATAGGGAAGGGGAGGGAAAAAGGTTTATGTAAGACTTTCCTATATCCAAATTACTTTCCCATATATTAATAGAAATAGTAATTGTGGAAGGGTTATCTGCGTACCCCCACTCACACTAACAGGGGGTAAGTTGTACACATAAAGGTATCTTTTTCCTTATTCAATTGGACGACGGTATCACTTCAGATAGATCAAGAAAGCCTGGGTATCGTACCCCAACTCACACAAAGCTGGAAATGATGACTCCTATAAAGGTATCTTTTGATGAATATTCGGTTTGGCTCTCGATGTATCTCCACGTCATATAGTAATCTCATAAAGTCGGGAAACAAAAGGAAAGCAACCAATGTGTGGAACTGTGGATAGCTACAGCCTTATATAAATTAAGTACTTGGTAAGGTACATAAGTGTCTCACTTACACCATGAAATAGTGCTTGTATATATATAACAGTTTATTAATTTGCAATAATCCAAGTATACACCCTTCACCGTACTTAATCAATGCGTACCCCTGACTCACACAGTGATCGATAGGGTAACTCCTATCATGGCATCTTTAAGTGACTAGTCGCGTTTAGATAGCGTACCCCAACTCACAGCTTGGTGTGTAGAGAAACTCCCATCAAGGTTTCTTTACTGGATTCATGCTTTATCGACAATATACAGGGCAAGAGACTCTTGAACTCCAAAAATTGTCCGGTTCATTTTTATTCCTCAGAGAGTAATGTCAATCGATAAAAAACATGTGCAAAAAATGCAATAAGATACAATGAAAGAGGTTCCACAGAAAAATTCATCCAAAAATAAAAAATAACCAAAAAATATAAAATATATATTTAAAAATATATATTTAAAAGTCCATAAATAGTCTCTGTTGGAAAAAATAAAAGGCTACTCACACAGCAGTCTGTCGACGTGTTTCGGTCCTGGGACCTTTGTCAAGACATGACCTGCTGTGTGGGGAGCCAGGTATTTATGATGCCAGTAGCCAATGTTGTGCTGACAGGAAATTCATCCACAGGAAGTGATGTCATCCTGTAGTCACGCACTTCTAAAGTATCAATAACAACATGATCCTATTCATATTCCTCAATCTTAAACCTAATTTGAAATAATAACAAATAGTCCATATAACACGTCCATTCCCTATCTTTAAAAGGAACTTTTCTGCCTCAGTGTTTCCATTCATTTCCGGTCCCGCAAAGTATTATGGGAAATGTAGTCTTATCCACATTGCGGGCTTCAATACAATGATACAATCCCCCCATCAATCCTTAGTATTCTACTAAAGATAATGACACAATGTCCCTGGAATGATTGCCTCTCCATAATATCAAAGTAGTCCAAATATAGAAAAGAGCCGTCTCCTCCGCGATCCGTCGCTAAGTATACCGGGAGATGTAGTTGAAATCCTCCGGAATTTAGCCCCGCTGATATGTGGGAGATGTAGTACCAGAAACCAAACGTCTGTAATGATGATGTATAGGATAGGACCCGTTCCATGCAGATTGCTGAGGTGTAAATCAAGTTGATAGAGAGCGCACTCAGGATGAGTCAATAACCTGATTGTTTCATCATATGGACATTCATATATGGTGTAAAAAAATAAATACATAAAAAAACACAATATTAAAAAGATGAAACATAAATTCAGGGTATCAATTCTATACATAGTGTTCAGATGTCATATGGGTATGTCCCAGAGACAATACACTCCTCATTCAAAATTACAAAAACCACTTAAGTTCAAAGTCAGAGTTAAGGCCTTTTGGTAACAGAGTTTTACATTGATAAATCAATTTCATTTCTGCCTTTGCTAACCTTGAAGCTATATCTCTATTCCTTAGATTAGGTTTGATGTGCTTGATACCATAAAAACCTGTGATTTCTGACGGGGAACAATTATGATGTTCCTTAAAGTGTGAAGATAATGAATGTGTACTTAATCCTTTTTAGACATTTCTTATATGTTCTCCGATGCCGATTTTTAAAGAACGGGAAGTACGTCCGATGTAAAACAGACCGCAACTGCAGCTGATGGCATATTCCACATGTTTGGTCTCACATGTGATAAAGTCTATAATCTTAATGGTCTGGTTGTTAATGCAGATTTCATTAATTTTATTTTTCCCTTCACTGTTTCTACAACCCATACAATTTAGACACCTATAGAATCCCTTAGATAAAATTTTAGGATATGTTGGATCACTGTTAATGCACTGGATACTAATTTCGATTTGATATTTGGTGCTTTCTTATAAATATGCCTCGGTCTATCTGGAATCAATGAACCGATCACTGGATCTCTTTTAAGTATACTCCTATGTTTCCTAAAGATATTTTCCACCTGTTTATGATGTGTGCCATATTCAGTGATAAACGCCCATTTATAACTGTTATCTTGTCTAGATTGTACATTTTTTTGTAGTAATTCCTGATGAGGTATTGCATCAGTGTTAGTTTTGGCTCTTTCTACAGATTGCTTAGTATATCCACTGGCTATAAATCTATCTGTCAATCCACTGGCTTGAGTCTGAAATGTGGTGTTTGTCTGTGCAGTTTCTCTTCAGCCGTTTGAATTGCCCACCTGGGATTGACTGTAACCAATTGCGGTGGTGACAGCTGTCCACCGGGATATAACACTGTGAATCTGTGGGTTTTGTGAAAGTCCTAGTATTGACCTTCCCTGTTTTTATATATATACAGTAATATCTAGGAAATTCACCAAATTCTTGCTAGATTCAAAGCTCAGTCTGATATTTCTATCATTGTTGTTAAGGCTGGTACAGAAATCATTTAGAGTCTCACTGTCTCCTCTCCAAATGAAAAATATGTCGTCTATATACCGTACATAGGACACCAGGTTCGCGCCATAGGGATTGTTGGACCTGATGTTTTCCAACTCCCCATGCCCCCATAAAAAGGTTAGCGGAACTTGGCGTGAACCTGGTGCCCATAGCAGTACCGTTTTTTTGTATATAAAATTGATCCTTGAAGAGAAAAAAGTTGTTGTCCAAAATAAAATGAATTCCCTCCAGAATCAATGTTTGGAGATTCTTATTTAAATCTGAAAGTCCTAAGAAGTGTTTGACTGCTCCTATACCTTGTGTGTGGTCAATTATGGTATAAAGAGAACTGACGTCTGCAGTAACCATAATACAGTTCTCTTCCCAGTGTAATTGTTCCAGAAGTATTAAGAAATCCTTTGTGTCTTTCAAATGAGATTTATTAAGCATGACTAATGGTTGTAAATAAAAGTCAATAAATTTGGACAAATTCGCTGTAATTGAGTTCACCCCTGAAATTATACAGTAGGTCTCCCCGGGGGATTATGGGCATCTTTATGTTATGCACACCAGTGCCTGCAGGAAAGTACTGGTGTCAGGACTGTTATGCACTCCAGTGCCTGCAGGAATGTACTGGTGTTTGAACTGTTATGCAAAACAAATGGACTTACAGACAGACTGGGGAATATGACATAACGTACACAGAAGGTGATAGGGTAACAAAATACACACAAAGTGAACAGAGAAGCCCAGAGGCTAAGGAACTGGGTATCTCCCTTGTATTAGAACTGCTCAGATGGGAAAAGCAAGATGTTGTGTTTTAATACGTAGAGAACCCGAAATGCTGTTGCTAAGGGCAACAGCAAAACCCTAAAGGGTTACCAACGGGTGTGGCAGTAAACTCCTTGGTCAGAGATGGAATGATAGACACAAGGAGAGTCTCCACAATCCTAATTCTCACTTGCAGTGCACAGGTTCAGCTTACTGCCACTAAACTGACCCCTGACACCTAGCACAGTGAGACAGGATTAGACAGGCAAGTCTTAGAATACAGCCGCAAACTTGCTAAGTTCACAGAGTAGTAACAGAACCCCAGCAAGCTAAACGACTGACTCCAGTCTTACTGCTAGGTCTGGATTGGCAGAGTGTAATACCAAATCCCCAGGCCTAATTGCAGTAAGCAACAAACAAATACAAAGCTACACAGTACTGGCTAACTTTCAGAAACTGACTAACCAACAAAGATTCAGCAGCATCGGCTTACCCTGAGAAGAGGCCTTATAAAGCAGGTGCTGTCCACGCCCCACTCAGACCTCACAGACTGTGAGCACAAAAACCAGCACCGGATCCCCTGCCATGCACAGAGCCTATAACCACTGCACAGCAAAAGACCCGAACCGGAGTATCAGCTGCGCTCAGGTCACTCCGCTAGCACTTGTCTCCCGGTTGCCATGACGACGTGGCAGCACAGGGCAGGAGACCCTAACAGTACCCCCCCTCTGACGAGGGGTCAAAGAACCCCTACCACCGGGTTTATCGGGGAACTGCGAGAAGAAAGAGCGTATCAGTCTGGGGGCATGAAGATCACAACTGCGCACCCACGACCGCTCCTCCGGGCCATACCCCTTCCAGTGCACCAAAAATGACAGCCGACCCCGAACCACCTTGGAGTCAAGAATCCTTTCAACAACAAACTCCCTCTGGCCACGTATCAGAAGAGGGGAAGGTCTTCCACTGGAAGAAGGATTACTAATCGCCCGTTTTAAAAGGGAACAATGAAATGTTTTATTGATACCCAAAGAACGGGGCAGACCTAACTGAAATGCCACCGGATTGATAACCCTGGTGATCTTATAAGGGCCGATGAACCGGGGGCCTAACTTATGAGATGGCTGTCTCAACTTCAAATTCTTGGTAGACAACCAGACGAAGTCTCCTAATTTGAAGCTGCAGGGTCTTTTCCGCTTATCAAAAACCCTTTTGGTCACTAATGACACAGACACAAGGGCTTTCTTCACTTTCCGCCAAATACCTCTAAGGACCGAAACCACAGAGGAACCACCAGGCGTGGAGTCCAGGGGGTCAAAAGAATTGGCCTTAGGATGATGCCCATACACACAAAGGAAGGGAGAGATCCCTGTAGCAGAGTGAGCCGCGTTGTTATAGGCAAACTCCGCCATGGACAGATGAGCAACCCAGTCAGTCTGACACTTGGAGACATAACACCTGAGGAACTGCTCCAAGGACTGGTTCACCCTTTCAGTCTGCCCATTAGACTGCGGATGGTAGCCCGACGACAAGCTGACAGAAATCTGGAGATCGGAACAAAATGCCCTCCAGAATTTGGCCACAAACTGGGATCCGCGGTCAGAGACCACATCAAGTGGCAACCCGTGGAGACGCACAACATGCAGCATAAATAATTCAGACAGGCGTCTGGCCGATGGCAGCCCAACCAGTGGAACGAAGTGCGCCATCTTCGAAAACCTGTCAACGACAACCCAGATGGCTGTCATCCCCGAGGATTTGGGCAAGTCCACCACAAAATCCATTGAAATGTGGGTCCATGGCTTAGATGGGATAGAGAGTGGATGTAATGGGCCAACAGGAACCCCTCTAGGAGTCTTATTTCGGGCACAGATGTCACATGCCCGAACCCACTGATCCACATCCTTAGCCACCGAGGGCCACCACACCGCCCTAGATAGCAACTCCCGAGTTCTGGCAATACCCGGGTGACCTGCAGACTTCTTGGCATGGAATTCCAGGAACACTCGCTGTCTTAACCTAGGAGGCACAAACAAAAGACCTACCGGAAGGTCTGGAGGAGCCTGCTCCTGTGCTCTAAGGACTAATGATAAGAGGTCCTGGGTAATGCCCACTTTAATACATGATGGGGAAACAATGGGCAACGGCTCCTCGGTGGTCTCCTGGATTGGAGCAAAACTCCGCGAGAGCGCATCAGCCTTGATGTTTTTGACCCAGGGCGATATGTTATCAAAAAATTAAAGCGAGCAAAAAACAAAGCCCATCGTGCCTGCCTGGCATTGAGACGCTTCGCTGGCTCTAAATATGCCAGATTCTTATGGTCAGTGAGAATTGAGACCACAAACTTAGCCCCCTCAAGCCAGTGTCTCCACTCCTCGAGTGCATCCTTAATAGCCAACAATTCCCGGTTACCCACGTCATAATTCATCTCGGCAGGCGAAAATTTACGGGAAAAGTAAGCACAGGGATGAAGGCGATTATCAGACACTCCCATCTGAGAAAGCACTGCCCCAATACCCATCTCAGAGGCATCCACCTCCACCACAAAAGGACGCCCTGGATCTGGGTGTCGCAGCACCTTGGCCGAAACAAATGCCCTTTTGAGATGGGCAAAAGCCGCTTTAGCCTCACAAGACCAGTGAGCAACATCCGCCCCTTTCTTAGTGAGTGCCACCAAGGGCGCCACTATAGACGAAAATCCAGCGATAAATCGTCTATAAAAATTCGCAAAGCCCAGGAAACGCTGAAGCGCCTTCAAACTAGTGGGCTGCACCCAATCCAGGACTGCCTGTACCTTGGAACCCTCCATTTGGAAACCTTCTGGGGAGATAATATATCCTAGAAATGCGATTTGCTGAACTTCAAATTCGCACTTCTCCAGCTTCGCCCCAAGCCGGTGGTCTCTGAGTTTCTGGAGGACTAAGCGTACATGCTTCCGATGTTCCTCCAGGGAATGGGAGAAGATTAGGATGTCATCTAAGTATACAACTAAGAATCTATCCAAATATTCCCTGAGCACATCATTCATGAAATCCTGGAAGACTGCCGGGGCATTACAGAGCCCAAAAGGCATCACCAAATATTCATAATGCCCTGAGTGGGTATTAAAGGCAGTCTTCCATTCATCCCCCTCTCTTATTCGGATTAGATTGTACGCACCGCGTAGGTCAATCTTAGAAAAAATGGTGGCAGTACGAAGCTGGTCAAACAAGACCGAAATGAGAGGCAGTGGGTATGAGTTTTTAATCGTGATACGGTTCAATTCCCTGAAGTCGATGCAGGGTCACAACGAACCGTCCTTTTTACCCACGAAGAAGAACCCCGACCCAACTGGAGACTGTGAAGGTCTGATAAATCCCTTAGCCAAGTTCTCCTGAATGTACTCTGCCATAGCCTGAGTCTCAGGACGTGACAGGGAGTACAACCTGCTCTTGGGAAGCTTAGCATTTGGCAACAAATCAATGGCACAGTCATAGGGGCGATGGGGAGGTAGTACCTCTGCAACTTTTTTGGAGAACACGTCCGCAAAATCTGCATAACACCCTGGCAATCCTGGCAAACTTAGCTGCGAGAGCCTGACTGGAAGGCTCAAGCAACTCCTGAAACAATCAGTACCCCAACTAAGAATCTCCCCAGAGACCCAGTCAAATTGAGGATTGTGGGCCCTTAACCAGGGTAACCCCAACACCAATGGGGCAAAAGTACAGACAGTCACATAAAAGGACAATTTTTCAGAGTGTGTGGCTCCAATAAACAAAGAAATCTGGCTAGTGCAAGAGGTAATTTTACCTTGGGATAATGGTTCCCCGTTTAACCCACAAATCTCAATTTCCAATGCCAAGGGTACTAAGGGAACAGAGTGTTTCAGGGCGAATTGGCGGTCCATAAAAACCCCGTCGGCCCCACTGTCCACAAAGGCCTCAGTCTTGACAGTTTGACCGAGGATCTTCAAGGTCACCGGAATGATAAAAGTCTTCTTTGGGAATTTTTTATTCTGGCCTGACAGGATATTTCCCATCACCCTCAGGCCCTGAAGTTTTCCGGCTTTTCTGGGCATGATTCTACCACATGACCTTTATTCCCACAGTACAAACACAACCCCTGCTGTCTCCTCCGCGTCTTCTCACGCGAGGAGAGGCGGGTAGCCCCAATCTGCATAGGCTCCTCGGAAAATTCCTGAGTCTGAGGTTCCCTTGGGAAGGAAGGAAATCTCAGTCTCCCTTTCAAGCCTACGCTCTCTCAGCCATCTATCCACCCGGATGGATAACTGCATGAGCTGATCCAAGCTATCAGGCAAGGGATATTGTACCAGTTGGTCCTTTATCTGGTTAGAAAGACCTCTTCGGTACTGGTGTCTCAGGGCTGGGTCATTCCACTGGGTATCATGGGCCAACCTCCGAAACTCCGTACAGTAAACCTCAACTGGCCTTCGCCCTTGCTTAAGGATCGAAATCTGAGCCTCGGCTGAGGCCGTCTTGTCAGGGTCATCATACAACATGCCCAGTGCCGTAAAAAAAGCATCAACACTTTTAAGCGACGGACAGTCAGGCTGCAACCCATATGCCCAGACCTGTGGGTCTCCTTGTAGCAAGGAAATCACTATGCCCACCCGCTGAATCTCCGACCCAGAAGACTGAGGCCTAAGCCGGAAGTATAGCATGCAGCTCTCCTTGAAACAAAAGAACTGCGAGCGATCTCCAGAAAAACGATCCGGGAGATTTACTTTCGGCTCCTTAACCCCTGCAGGTGCTGCTGCTGCGGGAGCTCCGCCAGCAGCCTATGAGGTGTGCATTTTAATGGACAAATCATTAAATTGTCGAGTCTGGACCTGCACCTGATCGACCACCTGTTGCAACGTATTTTGAGGGGTATGCTCCATATTCCCACAAAATTTCAACAGGAGTATTAGGCTGCTGAATATGTTATGCACACCAGTGCCTGCAGGAAAGTACTGGTGTCAGGACTGTTATGCACTCCAGTGCCTGCAGGAATGTACTGGTGTTTGAACTGTTATGCAAAACAAATGGACTTACAGACAGACTGGGGAATATGACATAACGTACACAGAAGGTGATAGGGTAACAAAATACACACAAAGTGAACAGAGAAGCCCAGAGGCTAAGGAACTGGGTATCTCCCTTGTATTAGAACTGCTCAGATGGGAAAAGCAAGATGTTGTGTTTTAATACGTAGAGAACCCGAAATGCTGTTGCTAAGGGCAACAGCAAAACCCTAAAGGGTTACCAACGGGTGTGGCAGTAAACTCCTTGGTCAGAGATGGAATGATAGACACAAGGAGAGTCTCCACAATCCTAATTCTCACTTGCAGTGCACAGGTTCAGCTTACTGCCACTAAACTGACCCCTGACACCTAGCACAGTGAGACAGGATTAGACAGGCAAGTCTTAGAATACAGCCGCAAACTTGCTAAGTTCACAGAGTAGTAACAGAACCCCAGCAAGCTAAACGACTGACTCCAGTCTTACTGCTAGGTCTGGATTGGCAGAGTGTAATACCAAATCCCCAGGCCTAATTGCAGTAAGCAACAAACAAATACAAAGCTACACAGTACTGGCTAACTTTCAGAAACTGACTAACCAACAAAGATTCAGCAGCATCTGCTTACCCTGAGAAGAGGCCTTATAAAGCAGGTGCTGTCCACGCCCCACTCAGACCTCACAGACTGTGAGCACAAAAACCAGCACCGGATCCCCTGCCATGCACAGAGCCTATAACCACTGCACAGCAAAAGACCCGAACCGGAGTATCAGCTGCGCTCAGGTCACTCCGCTAGCACTTGTCTCCCGGTTGCCATGACGACGTGACAGCACAGGGCAGGAGACCCTAACACTTTATGAATTTTGGGGAGTATATAGATAACTGGTGTCTTGGGGGTCTCGTTCACAATGAATTTTGCTTCTTTGGTAATTAAAGTGCCATTTTTTTCATAAGGATCGATCCATGCTTTGAGTTTGGAAATGGTTGTTTCCGTAGGGTCGTTCCTAAGCTTTTTGTAGGTCGTCTCCTCATTTAATTGTCTCATAATTTCCAATTCATAGTTGGTCTTGTCCAAATGAACGACCCCCCCTCCCTTGTCTGCTGGCTTAACAAGCGATTTGTCCTGTCTAAGATCCTGTAATGACTTCCGTTCCTTAAATGTAAGATTTGACTTCTTTTTGTTGTTTTTTTCTATCTGTTCTAGGTCCCCAATAACTAGTGATCCAAAGGTCTCAATAAAGGGACCCTGTATGTGCTTCGGAAAGAAAATAGATTTTGGTCTAAAGGATGTTGATGAACATTCCTGCTCCCGATCTAAATTTTCTTGATTGGCAAAAAATGTCTTTAAAGTTAATTTACTGTTATGCACACCAGCGCCTGCAGGAATGTACTGGTGTCTGAACGGATAGGGATGCAAAACAAATGAACTCACAGACAGACTGGGGAATATGACATTACGTACACAGAAGGTGATAGGGTAACAAAATAAACACAAAGTGAACAGAGAAGCCCAGAGGCTAAGAAACTGGGTGTCTCCCTATTATTAGGAATGCTCAGATGAAAAAAGCAAGATGTTGTGTTTTAATACGTAGAGAACCCGAAATGCTGTTGCTAAGGGCAACAGCAAAACCCTAAAGGGTTACCAACGGGTGTGGGCAGTAAACTCCTTGGTCAGAGATGGAATGATAGACACAAGGAGAGTCTCCACAATCCTAATCCTCACTTGCAGTGCACAGGTTCAGCTTACTGCCACTAAACTGAATACCTGAACACCTTGCACAGTGAGACAGGATTTAGGCAGGCAGTCTGAGAATACAGCCGCAAACCTGCTAAGTTCACAGAGTAGCAAAAGAACCCCAGCAGGTTAAACGACTGACTCCAGTCTTACTGCTAGGTCTGGATTGGCAGAGTGTAGTACCAAATCCCCAGGCCTATTTGCAGTAAGCAACAACAAATACAAAGCTACACAGTACTGGCTAACTTTCAGGAACTGACTAACCAACAAAGATTCAGCAGCATCTGCTTAACCTGAGAAGAGGCCTTATAAAGCAGGTGCTGTCCACGCCCCACTCAGACCTCACAGACTGTGAGCACAAAAACCAGCACCGGATCCCCTGCCGTGCACAGAGCCTGTAACCACTGCACAGCAAAAGACCCGAACCGGAGTATCAGCTGCGCTCAGGTTACTCCGCTAGCACTTGTCTCCCGGTTGCCATGACGACGTGGCAGCACAGGGCAGGAGACCCTAACAGTACCCCCCCTCTGACGAGGGGTCAAAGAACCCCTACCACCGGGTTTATCGGGGAACTGCGAGAAGAAAGAGCGTATCAGTCTGGGGGCATGAAGATCACAACTGCGCACCCACGACCGCTCCTCCGGGCCATACCCCTTCCAGTGCACCAAAAATGACAGCCGACCCCGAACCATCTTGGAGTCAAGAATCCTTTCAACAACAAACTCCTTCTGGCAACGTATCAGAAGAGGAGAAGGTCTTCCACTGGAAGAAGGATTACTAATCGCCCGTTTTAAAAGGGAACAATTAAATGTTTTATTGATACCCAAAGAACGGGGCAGGTCTAACTGAAATGCCACCGGATTGATTACCCTGGTGATCTTATAAGGGCCGATGAACCGGGGGCCTAACTTATGAGATGGCTGTCTCAACTTCAAATTCTTGGTAGACAACCAGACAAAGTCTCCTAATTTGAAGCTGCAGGGTCTTTTCCGCTTATCAAAAACCCTTTTGGTCACTAATTCACAGACACAAGGGCTTTCTTCACTTTCCTCCAAATACCTCTAAGGACAGAAACCACAGAGGAACCACCAGGCGTGGAGTCCAGGGGGTCAAAAGAATTGGCCTTAGGATGATGCCCATACACACAAAGGAAGGGAGAGATCCCTGTAGCTGAGTGAGCCGCGTTGTTATAGGCAAACTCCGCCATGGACAGATGAGCAACCCAGTCAGTCTGACACTTGGAGACATAACACCTGAGGAACTGCTCCAAGGACTGGTTCACCCTTTCAGTCTGCCCATTAGACTGCGGATGGTAGCCTGACGACAAGCTGACAGAAATCTGGAGATCGGAACAAAATGCCCTCCAGAATTTGGCCACAAACTGGGATCCGCGGTCAGAGACCACATCAAGTGGCAACCCGTGGAGACGCACAACATGCAGCATAAATAATTCAGACAGGCGTCTGGCTGATGGCAGCCCAACCAGTGGAACGAAGTGCGCCATCTTCGAAAACCTGTCAACGACAACCCAGATGGCTGTCATCCCCGAGGATTTGGGCAAGTCCACCACAAAATCCATTGAAATGTGGGTCCATGGCTTAGATGGATAGAGAGTGGATGTAATAGGCCAACAGGAACCCCTCTAGGAGTCTTATTTCGGGCACAGATGTCACATGCCCGAACCCACTGATCCACATCCTTAGCCACCGAGGGCCACCACACCGCCCTAGATAGCAACTCCCGAGTTCTGGCAATACCCGGGTGACCTGCCGACTTCTTGGCATGGAATTTCAGGAACACTCGCTGTCTTAACCTAGGAGGCACAAACAAAAGACCTACCGGAAGGTCTGGAGGAGCCTGCTCCTGTGCTCTAAGGACTAATGACAAGAGGTCCTGGGTAATGCCCACTTTAATACATGATGGGGACACAATGGGCAACGGCTCCTCTGTGGTCTCCTGGATTGGAGCAAAACTCTGCGAGAGCGCATCAGCCTTGATGTTTTTTGACCCAGGGCGATATGTTATCAAAAAATTAAAGCGAGCAAAAAACAAAGCCCATCGTGCCTGCCTGGCATTGAGACGCTTCGCTGACTCTAAATATGCCAGATTCTTATGGTCGGTGAGAATTGAGACCACAAACTTAGCCCCCTCAAGCCAGTGTCTCCACTCCTCGAGTGCATCCTTAATAGCCAACAATTCCCGGTTACCCACATCATAATTCATCTCGGCAGGCGAAAATTTACGGGAAAAGTAAGCACAGGGATGAAGGCGATTATCAGACACTCCCATCTGAGAGAGCACTGCCCCAATACCCATCTCAGAGGCATCCACCTCCACCACAAAAGGACGCTCTGGATCTGGGTGTCGCAGCACCTTGGCCGAGACAAATGCCCTTTTGAGACGGGCAAAAGCCGCTTTAGCCTCACAAGACCAGTGAGCAACATCCGCCCCTTTCTTAGTGAGTGCCACCAAGGGCGCCACTATAGACGAAAATCCAGCGATAAATCGTCTATAAAAATTCGCAAAGCCCAGGAAACGCTGAAGCGCCTTCAAACTAGTGGGCTGCACCCAATCCAGGACTGCCTGTACCTTGGAACCCTCCATTTGGAAACCTTCTGGGGAGATAATATATCCTAGAAATGCGATTTGCTGAACTTCAAATTCGCACTTCTCCAGCTTCGCCCCAAGCCGGTGGTCTCTGAGTTTCTGGAGGACTAAGCGTACATGCTTCCGATGTTCCTCCAGGGAATGGGAGAAGATTAGGATGTCATCTAAGTATACAACTAAGAATCTATCCAAATATTCCCTGAGTACATCGTTCATGAAATCCTGGAAGACTGCCGGGGCATTACAGAGCCCAAAAGGCATCACCAAATATTCATAATGCCCTGAGTGGGTATTAAAGGCAGTCTTCCATTCATCCCCCTCTCTTATTCGGATTAGATTGTACGCCCCGCGTAGGTCAATCTTAGAAAAAATGGTGGCAGTACGAAGCTGGTCAAACAAGACCGAAATGAGAGGCAGTGGGTATGAGTTTTTAATCGTGATACGGTTCAATTCCCTGAAGTCGATGCAGGGTCGCAACGAACCGTCCTTTTTACCCACGAAGAAGAACCCCGACCCAACTGGAGACTGTGAAGGTCTGATAAATCCCTTAGCCAAGTTCTCCTGAATGTACTCTGCCATAGCCTGAGTCTCAGGACGTGACAGGGAGTACAACCTGCTCTTGGGAAGCTTAGCATTTGGCAACAAATCAATGGCACAGTCATAGGGGCGATGGGGAGGTAGTACCTCTGCAACTTTTTTGGAGAACACGTCCGCAAAATCTGCATAACACCCTGGCAATCCTGGCAAACTTAGCTGCGAGAGCCTGACTGGAAGGCTCAAGCAACTCCTGAAACAATCAGTACCCCAACTAAGAATCTCCCCAGAGACCCAGTCAAATTGAGGATTGTGGGCCCTTAACAAGGGTAACCCCAACACCAATGGGGCAAAAGTACAGACAGTCACATAAAAGGACAATTTTTCAGAGTGTGTGGCTCCAATAAACAAAGAAATCTGGCTAGTGCAAGAGGTAATTTTACCTTGGGATAATGGTTCCCCGTTTAACCCACAAATCTCAATTTCCGATGCCAAGGGTACTAAGGGAACAGAGTGTTTCAGGGCGAATTGGCGGTCCATAAAAACCCTGTCGGCCCCACTGTCCACAAAGGCCTCAGTCTTGACAGTTTGACCGAGGATCTTCAAGGTCACCGGAATGACAAAAGTCTTCTTGGGAAATTCTGACTTCTGGCCTGACAGGATATTTCCCATCACCCTCAGGCCCTGAAGTTTTCCGGCTTTTCTGGGCATGATACTACCACATGACCTTTATTCCCACAGTACAAACACAACCCCTGCTGTCTCCTCCGCGTCTTCTCACGCGAGGAGAGGCGGGTAGCCCCAATCTGCATAGGCTCCTCGGGAAATTCCTCAGAGTCTGAGGTTCCCTTGGGAAAGAAGGAAACCTCGGTCTCCCTTTCAAGCCTACGCTCTCTCAGCCGTCTATCCACCCGGATGGATAACTGCATGAGCTGATCCAAGCTATCAGGCAAGGGATATTGTACCAGTTGGTCTTTTATCTGGTTAGAAAGACCTCTTCGGTACTGGTGTCTCAGGGCTGGGTCATTCCACTGGGTATCATGGGCCAACCTCCGAAACTCCGTACAGTAAACCTCAACTGGCCTTCGCCCTTGCTTAAGGATCGAAATCTGAGCCTCGGCTGAGGCCGTCTTGTCAGGGTCATCATACAACATGCCCAGTGCCGTAAAAAAAGCATCAACACTTTTAAGCGACGGACCGTCAGGCTGCAACCCATATGCCCAGACCTGTGGGTCTCCTTGTAGCAAGGAAATCACTATGCCCACCCGCTGACTCTCTGACCCTGAAGACTGAGGCCTAAGCCGGAAGTACAGCTTGCAGCTCTCCTTGAAACAAAAGAACTGCGAGCGATCTCCAGAAAAACGATCCGGGAGATTTACTTTCGGCTCCTTAACCCCTGAAGGTGCTGCTGCTGCGGGAGTTCCGCCAGCGGCCTGGGAGGTGTGCATTTTAATGGACAAATCATTCAATTGTCGAGTCAGGACCTGCACCTGATCGACCACCTGTTGCAACGTATTTAGGGGTATGCTCCATATTCCCACAAAATTTCAACAGGAGTATTAGGCTGCTGAATATGTTATGCACACCAGTGCCTGCAGGAATGTACTGGTGTCTGAACGGATAGGGATGCAAAACAAATGAACTCACAGACAGACTGGGGAATATGACATTACGTACACAGAAGGTGATAGGGTAACAAAATAAACACAAAGTGAACAGAGAAGCCCAGAGGCTAAGAAACTGGGTGTCTCCCTATTATTAGGAATGCTCAGATGAAAAAAGCAAGATGTTGTGTTTTAATACGTAGAGAACCCGAAATGCTGTTGCTAAGGGCAACAGCAAAACCCTAAAGGGTTACCAACGGGTGTGGAAGTAAACTCCTTGGTCAGAGATGGAATGATAGACACAAGGAGAGTCTCCACAATCCTAATCCTCACTTGCAGTGCACAGGTTCAGCTTACTGCCACTAAACTGAATACCTGAACACCTTGCACAGTGAGACAGGATTTAGGCAGGCAGTCTGAGAATACAGCCGCAAACCTGCTAAGTTCACAGAGTAGCAAAAGAACCCCAGCAGGTTAAACGACTGACTCCAGTCTTACTGCTAGGTCTGGATTGGCAGAGTGTAGTACCAAATCCCCAGGCCTATTTGCAGTAAGCAACAACAAATACAAAGCTACACAGTACTGGCTAACTTTCAGGAACTGACTA
This sequence comes from Pseudophryne corroboree, assembly GCF_028390025.1. Lineage (NCBI taxonomy): Eukaryota > Metazoa > Chordata > Amphibia > Anura > Myobatrachidae > Pseudophryne > Pseudophryne corroboree. The sequence goes on from NC_086449.1 coordinate 580,074,409, forward strand.
ACCAACAAAGATTCAGCAGCATCTGCTTAACCTGAGAAGAGGCCTTATAAAGCAGGTGCTGTCCACGCCCCACTCAGACCTCACAGACTGTGAGCACAAAAACCAGCACCAGATCCCCTGCCGTGCACAGAGCCTGTAACCACTGCACAGCAAAAGACCCGAACCGGAGTATCAGCTGCGCTCAGGTTACTCCGCTAGCACTTGTCTCCCGGTTGCCATGACGACGTGGCAGCACAGGGCAGGAGACCCTAACATTTACATAAGAATCTCTGGACATCCAGATACATATCAAATTAATTTGGAATGTAACTGGTGGCTAACTTCAGTCCTTTTTCAAGGACTGAACTTTCACTGTCTGTGAGGGGGTGAGAACTTAAATTAAAAATCTTTACTTTACGTATTGATCTGATAGGTTCAACATTCTTAGGGTTTCTGATTTTCCCCCTCTTCTTTTTCCGCTTTTTTCCTATTATGCGTTTGTGTACTTGTTTTACACCCCCTCTATAACCCCTATATTTCCTGTGGGTTATCTGTATCTGACTGGTGGTCTGTCCTTTCCCAAAAAACGTGTAGATTGCCGTAAGTTGTTCAAAGGTGAAAGCTGATTGGCTAAGATCACATGATCCCTATCCTGGTAAAGTGATCTATTACCAGGTTCTTTGAAATGTACACCCCTCCATTCAGGTGTCCGGTCTCTATGAGTTCTACTGAAATATGGTTCTACCGAGGGTTCTCGTCGTTGAGTTCTGATAGTGGGTCTTATTCTCTCCGTTTGTGGTATATATCGGGGAGGACTCCTCTTTCTCTCTTCACTTCTCTTTCCTAGATATTACTGTATATATAGAAACAGGGAAGATCAATACTAGGACTTTCACAAAACCCACAGATTCACAGTGTTAAATCCCGGCGGACAGCTGTCACCACCGCAATTGGTTACAGTCAATCCCAGGTGGGCAATTCAAATGGCTGAAGAGCAACTGTACAGACAACATCACGTTTCAGACTCAAGCCAGTGGATTGACAGATAGTTTTGGCTTTTTCTACAGATTGCTTAGTATATCCACTGGCTATAAATCTAACACTGATGCAATACCTCGTCAAGAATTACTACAAAAAAATGTACAATCTAGACAAGATAACAGTTATGAATGGGCGTTTATTACTGAATATGGCACACATCATAAACAGGTGGAAAATATCTTTAGGAAACATTGGAGTATACTTAAAAGAGATCCAGTGATCGGTTCATTGATTCCAGATAGACCGAGGCATATTTATAAGAAAGCACCAAATATCAAATCGAAATTAGTATCCAGTGCATTAGCAGTGATCCCAACATATCCTAAAATTTTATCTAAGGGATTCTATAGGTGTCTAAATGAAATGGGTTGTAGAAACAGTGAAGGGAAAAATAAAATTAATGAAATCTGCATTAACAACCAGACCATTAAGATTACAGACTTTATCACATGTGAGACCAAAAATGTGGTATATGCCATCAGCTGCAGTTGCGGTCTGTTTTACATCGGACGTACTTCCCGTTCTTTAAAAATCCGCATCGGAGAACATATAAGAAATGTCAAAAAAGGATTAAGTACACATTCATTATCTTCACACTTTAAGGAACATCATAATTGTTCCCCGTCAGAAATCACAGGTTTTTATGGTATCAAGCACATCAAACCTAATCTAAGGAATAGAGATATAGGCCCTCATTCCGAGTTGTTCGCTCGCAAGGCGATTATAGCAGAGTTACACACGCTAAGCCGCCGCCTACTGGGAGTGAATCTAAACATCTTAAATGTGCGACCGATGTATTCGCAATATTGCGATCAAAACCGAGTTAGCAGTTTCTGAGTAACTCCAGACTTACTCTGCCTGTGCGATCAATTCAGTGCTTTTCGGTCCCGGCTGACGTCATAAACACACCCAGCGTTCGCCCAAGCACTCCCACCGTTTCTCCAGACACGCCTGCGTTTTTTCCGGAAACGGTAGCGTTTCCTGCCACACGCCCCTAAAACGCCGTACATCCGCCCAGTAACACCCATTTCCTGTCAATCACAATGCGTTCTCCGGAGCGACGAAAAAGCCGTGAGTAAAATTACTTTCTTCTTAGTAAAGTTACTTGACGCATGCGCAGTGCGAACATTACGCATGCGCACTAAGAGAATTCTCACTGCGATGCGATGAAAAATACCGAGCGAACAACTCGGAATGAGGGCCATAGCTTCAAGGTTAGCAAAGGCAGAAATGAAATTGATTTATCAATGTAAAACTCTGTTACCAAAAGGCCTTAACTCTGACTTTGAACTTAAGTGGTTTTTGTAATTTTGAATGAGGAGTGTATTGTCTCTGGGACATACCCATATGACATCTGAACACTATGTATAGAATTGATACCCTGAATTTATGTTTAATCTTTTTAATATTGTGGTTTTTTATGTATTATTTTTTTTACACCATATATGAATGCCCATATGATGAAACAATCGGGTCATAGACTCATCCTGAGCGCGCTCTCTATCAACTTGATTTACACCTCCGCAATCTGCATGGAACGGGTCCTATCCTATACATCATCATTACAGACGTTTGGTTTCTGGTACTACATCTCCCACATATCAGCGGGGCTAAATTCTGGAACAAGTGACGTCTAACAGGATGACGGATGAGATGAGTGGACGCATGCGCAGACCGTTCGACAGGAGAGGATTTCAACTACATCTCCCAGTATACTTAGCGACGGATCGCGGAGGAGACGGCTTTTTTCTATATTTGGACTACTTTGATATTATGGAGAGGCAATCATTCCAGGGACATTGTGTCATTATCTTTAGTAGAATACTAAGGATTGATGGGGGGATTGTATCATTGTATTGAAGTTCCGCAATGTGGATAAGATTACATTTCCCATAATACTTTGCGGGACCGGAAATGAATGGAAACACTGAGGCAGAAAAGTTCCTTTTAAAGATAGGGAATGGACGTGTTATATGGACTATTTGTTATTATTTCAAATTAGGTTTAAGATTGAGGAATATGAATAGGATCATGTTGTTATTGATACTTTAGAAGTGCATGACTACAGGATGACATCACTTCCTGTGGATGAATTTCCTGTCAGCACAACATTGGCTACTGGCATCATAAATACCTGGCTCCCCACACAGCAGGTCATGTCTTGACAAGGGTCCCAGGACCGAAACGCGTCGACAGACCGCTGTGTGAGTAGCCTTTTATTTTTTCCAACAGAGACTATTTATGGACTTTTAAATATATATTTTATAGTTATTTTTTTATTTTTTTATGAATTTTTCTGTGGAACCTCTTTCATTGTATCTTATTGCATTTTTTGCACGTTTTTTATCGATTGGCATTACTCTCTGAGGAATAAAAATGAACCAGACAATTTTTGGAGTTCAAGAGTCTCTTGCCCTGTATATTGTCGATAAAGCATGAATCCAGTAAAGAAACCTTGATGGGAGTTTCTCTACACACCAAGCTGTGAGTTGGGGTACGCTATCTAAACGCGACTACCATATCTGTGCTGCATTGTTGTGAGCAGTATATATATATATATATATATATATATATATATAGTACAGTGCAGCATTTTGGTGACCAACAGTATTTAGTTGTTCAGTACAGTTGGCCATTGCTGTATCTTGCAGCTCCGTGTCACTTCAAGTATCCATATCTGTGCTGCATTGTTGTGAACAGTATATATAGTAGTACAGTGCAGCATTTTGGTGACCACCAGTATATAGTTGTTACAGTACAGTAGGCCATTGCTGTATCTTGCAGCTCTGTGTCACTTCAAGTATCCATATCTGTGCTGCATTGTTGTGAGCAGTATATATATATCAGTTCTCCGTAGTATCATCAGTGCTCAGTGAAATTAGTGCTCAGTATAATCAGTGATTGATCAGTATATTTAGTTCTCAGTATAATCAGTGCGCTGTTAGACGTGCGCCCGTTTTCCGCCATTAGTGCATTGGGATTTAGACAATTGATGAAGTTATTGTGTCCCCGGTACAAAATCCCATCTAGATTCCACTTCACTAAGCAGGCGATAGCGAGATTTTACCAATTAATATCAGTGATTTATAATTAATTATTAATTACAGTGATCTTGCCAAATGATTCCAGTGATTTTGTAATTTTCTTCCAGTGATTTGGACCAATAATACCATTGATTAGAACGAATAATTCCTGTTATTTTGTCATTTTCTTCCAGTGATTTGGACCAATAATACCATTGATTAGAATGAATAATTCCTGTGATTTTGTCATTTTCTTCCAGTGATTTGGCCTAATAATACCATTGATTAGAACGAATAATTCCTGTGATTTTGTCATTTTCTTCCAGTGATTTGGACCAATCATACCATTGATTAGAATGAATAATTCCTGTGATATTGAGGTGTTTGTGTCACTTAGCTTAGCCGTCCAGCGACCACAGTGCACCTCTTTTTCTCTTTTCTTTGCATTATGTGCTGTTTGGGGCCAATTTTTTTTAAGTGCCATCCTGTCTGACACTGCAGTGCCACTCCTAGATGGGCCAGGTGTTTGTGCCGCCCTCTTGGGTCGCTTAGCTTAGTCATCCAGCGACCTCGGTGCAAATTTTAGGACTAAAAACAGTATTGTGAGGTGTTCAGAATAAACTGGAAATGAGTGGAAATTATGGTTATTGAGGTTAATAATACTATAGGATCAAAATGACCCCCAAATTCTATGATTTAAGCTGTTTTTGAGGGGTTTCTGAAAAAAAACACCCAAATCCGACAAAATTTTTTAAGGGAGATTTTGCCAAAACGCGTCCGAATCCAAAACATGGCAGCGGAACCGAATTCAAAACCAAAACACAAAACCCGAAAAATTTCCGGTGCACATCTCTAGTCCCAAAGCAGTTGGCCAATTGGAGTTATTCCCCCCCGTGTGTGTGATACAATGACTGCATGACTTACATCAGGCATATAACACCACCCAGCGCTAGGGACTCCTATCTGCAGCCAGTATAACCCACATTGTGTGTCCCCCTTCCTCCGAAAGTTGGTACTCCACCTCTTTAATTGGCCCTAGGTCCTGACTGGCATGCTGGGCTTTGTAGTCCTACAGCAGTTGGACAGTCAAAGTCCTCCACAATACTGTATCTGAGGTGCATGTTAGTTTCTTGTGTTCCTATCCATTTTCCTAGGGAATGTGTGCTGGATGCACCCTGACGGTGCTGGTTGTCACTTTGCCAACTGTTTATTACTGTGTTTACTGTGTCTTTGACATGGTTCCAAAGTGTGTGTGCGCATGTGGGGCGCCAAATTACTTCCTCGCCCCGGGTGCCAAAAATCCTAGTTTTGGCCCTGTCTACCACCCTCTTTATATGTCTCACTGCTTGTAGCTCTGCAGTAGGGTTAATTCTGTCCTGTTACACCTCTCTCTGCCTTGACTGCTGCAGCACTTCTCTCTGCCCTGGCTGTTGCAGCACCACTCTCTACATTGATGCTGTAGCACTTTTCTCCGCCCCAGCTGCTGCGGTGGCACCTCTCTCTGCCCCGGTTGTTGCAGCACCACTCTCTGCCCCGGCTGCTGCAGCACCTCTCTCTACATTGATGCTGCAGCACCTCTCTCTGCCCCAGCTGCTGCTGCAGCACCTCTCTCTGAATTAGAAACTGCAGAGTAACATGTATAAGTGGCTCTACTGTGGCCTAACGTGTATAAGGGGCTCTACTGTGTGGTGTAATCTGTATAGAGGGGGCTACTGTGTGGTGTTAAGTGTATAAGGGTTACTAATGTGTGGTGTAATGGGAATTGGTACTATACTGTGGCCACACCCCTATATTTTTGGAGTGCACTGTCCCTATTTTAAACGTTTAAACATGAGGGCCACCCAAAGGAAACTTTCTCCCTGAGCTCCACAATGTCTAGAACTGGCCCTGTCACCAATTTTATTTTTTCTTAAGCAATTTCAATTTATTGAAGCATGTAAAAGTTACATATCAAAAGCTATTCTGACATATATAACAGTGGTATTATGTGACATTACTTATAAAAAACAAATTTGATATGCATGAAAATGGTATCATGTGATGTATTACATTATTAATCACAAATGTAACATGCACCCAATTCTGTATAGGGGAGGGTGCACCAAAACTTACCCTTGCTCTGGGCACCATGGCACCAGCTACACCTCTGGTTATAGCATTGAATTATTGGTATTTTCTCATTTTTGCATAGAATGCTTACTTTCAGGAATTCTCAACTCTAGTCCTCGAGTAACATCATTAGACAAAAACACAAGTACCATAGTTATATTGTTATACAGTATAAGCTGAAATCGAGTTCTTTAATCATTCACAGGTGAGTCAGTCTATTTTGCTATGTCAAACAGACAGAAGCTGCTTCTACAGACAGAAATCTTAAAAACTTGACCTGCTGGGAAAACTTGATTTCAACTTATACTGTATAACAACTTTTGTTTTTGTCTAGTGATAGGGAAAGTCTTGAAAATGGTTTGATTCTGATTGATCAAATACTTACAGCCAGAAGTCAAATCCTAAGGACTCAGAAAACGTTATTTGACTAGGCAATAATATAGCATTTTATCTGTTTAGTTCCATATAAGCAGACCATACAATATGACCCCTTCCTTTAGGTACAAAATGCTCTGTGTCATGACTGTAGTTTTGTGAACCCGGCGTGTATGTGAAGTCCGTGCAGGTAACTGGAGGACTGTGTGTATATTGGCTGGTCTGTGGGAATCAGTGAGATAAGGAGCTCAAGGAAAACTATGGACGATGAAGTAGGTACAAACAGTAAGATTTAATAGAGTAACAATAATTGACAGAAGCTGAGGTTACCCCAATGACTGAACTAAAGAATGGAGTTAATTGTAAAACAATGCTGTAGCACTCTATATGAAGAACAATGACTGTGGCTGTGATTTTAAGACGAGGTTGAAGACGAACTTAAGACTGTGGCTGTGTCTTTAAGACGAGACTGAAAAATACTGTGGCTGTGTCTTTAAGACAAGACTGAAGAGTACTGTGACTGTGTCTTTAAGATGAGACTGAAGAATACTGTGGCTGTGTCTTTTAGACGAGACTGATACTGGATATAATTGGTAACACAACTGTAATCTGGACGGGTAGCAAAAGAGCAGAGTTTCACAAGAACTAAGATAATAGTGTTACCTCTTAGGGAGCTCAGCTACTAAGCTCATACTTAGCTGTGTGACTCAAGGAACTGGCAGCTTCTGTAACACAAGTCTCTTTACTTATACTTCCTGGTCCTTGGTGATTGGTGAACAGGGTCAGGTGATTCAGGGAGTCTCAGTCTGGCACAGGACTGGATAGCTCATGGTCAGGTGATCAGACTCTGTCATTTCATTACTCCAGGTTAGGCTCTGATGTTGAGTGAGGCTTAGCAGGCCAAAAAAACACTGAAGCCTGAACTTCTTAAAATGAATAGAGGATGCTGACTTTAGGCCTAAACTCCAGATTGCTGAACACAGTGAAGAATCAAATGCTGCTCACAGCTGACTACTGATTACTAAGAGAAATTCCTACCTAGATGGCTTAATCAAGAAAGCAACACAAATTTGCAGTCTTCATGCTGAGCTGAAACAGATGCAGGTTACCGGATATACTGAGGTAAGCCACAGAATATGAGAAATACAGTCAGGATCATGACAGTACCCCCCTCTTCAAGGGTGAACTCCGGACACCCATCTTGAAGCTTAGAGGAACTTGAAAATTTCATACAGAAGAACTTAGGACCTTTGTTGATGCCTCTTCTTCTTACGGGAACATCTGGATTTGACTAGGGAGAGCGGAATTTCCTGTAAAGAAAAAACTTCCTCAGAAAACACAGGACCTCTCAGGAAAGGAGTAGCATCATAAACCAGATCAAATTCTGAAAGTCTATTGGAAGATATGAATCTCCCTTAGATACACAGTTTGGAGATGACAGAGAAGTGCGCTGGAGTTTTAAATTCTTTGGCGGAGAACTTAGTATCAGGCTAGGAGTGACTTTGTAGCAGACTGTGGTGAAGAAGATCTAGAATTCTTTTTGGAGTATGATTTCTTAGTACAGTCGAGTTTCAAGGGTTTGGGACTAAATTCTTTGATCACTGCATTACTAAAAGTCCATAAATCATGGAGTACAGGACTCATTACTCTCGAAAAGCATGTTAGCCCACTCCAAAGCTCTTCCTCTGAATGCCAGGAACAGATATCCATTAGAGGCTGGAGCTGATGACACACTCTAAGAAGCTGGAATGGAATTAGTTTGAGGAACGTCAGACTGATGTGAGAATATCCTTTCTGAAGTTGTCTGGTTGAAATCCTCAGCTGAGACTGAGAAATCACTTGAAATCTCCTTCTGGATAGAGATGCTAGTAATTATCCCTGAAGCTGCGACACTTGCATCTGCGACCAATTTCTTGCGCTCATCAAACACTATGTCACCATTATGCAGTCTAGACCATCTTTGGGCATCACTTCGGAGAAGTTTGTGCTCTATCTGATATATTCCTTTAGAGGGGAGCCTTTTGAATGGGCGTCCAACTTAATTAAAACCGAAGATCCCATTCTTCAGGATGTCCGGGCATTCAGTGATACTGTCTTTAAGAAATATGGTCCCAAAGAAATTGGTTCAGGTTCCTTTAAGTCACTTGTCTTATCTGCTGAGAGTCCACCGAATATTTCAAAGTCGGCACAAAGATCTCAGCCTATTGTATTGACTACGGGATGTGCTATTCTATCTTCTTCTAGCAGTAATCTCAATTATACTCATGGGAAGAAGAATAAAAATAAAAATTGCTGACTCTTGCCTTGTTTGTTTTGAAAATGTTTCTTATCTTGTTGCGTCCAGTGGCCACCTTCAAGGGGGGGCACTGTTACAAGCTGTAGCCACAGCTTATTTCTGTCTTCTTGCCGTTGTCTCTTTGTACCAGCATGCCAGGTTTTTTTTAAATGTATCCCTTGTTTCGGAGGGTCCTTTGACCCTCTTCAAGAGGGGGGTACTGTTACAAGCCACCTCTGGTGGGTCTGTGTAGTTGCAGCCTGACTCCTATGTCTTCTGTGTGCAGTCCAGCTGCTGCATAATTAGGCCATTAGCACTAGGCCTTGTGTGTCAGGTTGCTCACCTGCAGTGACTCTCCTCATTAAGGGGGCTTGTCCTTTTTGGCTTTCCTGATTGGATATTGTGTCTTTTATTACCCAGCCTGCCTAGGACCTAGTGGCTGGTTATACTCAGTCCTTATCCTGATTCTGTACAACCCTGATCTACTCAGTCTATCTTGACAAACCCTGATGAACCCTGAACAGTTCATGTAAATCCTGTCATGCTCTGAGCCTGCTGTTTCCCTGCAAGTTCCTGATCCTGGGTGTTCCAGTCTACACTGTCTCTGTTAAGGGCTTCTGTTTATGTACCTGATTCTGTGCACAATCCGGAGTACTCCAGTATGTATTTGCTCAACTAGAGCTTTTTTTTGTTTTGTTTAGTCTGGTCCCACAGTATGTTTTTCTGTGTAACTTGTAGCATCTATTCCACCATGTTATACATGTACCGTTGGTGTCGCTATTAGCGGTCACTTCAATATTCCAGCCCTGCCTGTTTGTACGTCTGTAGCCGGCGCCGCTCTGCGGTCTGGTCCTGTATTTGTCTGCCAGTGCCGGTGCTGCTCCGCAGCCCAGTCCAGCAAGTCCATTTGTGAGTTCCTGTATTTCTGTCTGCCTGTACTATATTTAGACGCAACCCGGGACTGCACAGCTATCACCTTGGCCATTATGGTTCAGCACCCAGTGCTTGGTTTCCCATCTCCAGTACTGTGGCACTAGTGAGTACCATCTGCCGCAGTGATCCCGGTAGTGTACTGAAGTTATTGTTTGTCCTGTGTGTCTGGTCCTTCCTTTTGTGTCCCAGTCTGACTCCAGTTCTGTACTTGCCTTGCCCAGCCTCCCCCAGCAGCCTTGTCTATCATAAAAAACCTGGGGGCATCTGAGTACTGGGCGGACCTAATCCTCCTGGGAAAGGCGGCTGCTAGAGGTGAAGTCTTTGACTGCAGGAGGCTGAATGACTGCTGAGCAAGAGCAACAGTGGCCTCTAGTACCATCCTGGTGGCACCCCTAACAGTTAGGCTCCATACCTCCCAACATGAGCCTCTCCAGGAGGGACAGAATGCTCTGCACCTGAACGTCCCTCTTAATTTATGATTACCATCACCTGTGCTGAAACACCTTTCTTATCCATTAACAAAACAGGTGCCGACAATCATACAGTAAGAAAAAAAAGTCCAGAAGCAGAGCATTGTGTTCCTCCTGGAGGGAGTCATGTTGGGAGGTATGGGGCTCTGATGTTGAGTGAGGCCTAGCAGGCCTAAAAAACACTGAAGCCTGAACTTCTTAAAATGAACAGAGGATGCTGACTTCAAATACTTACAATCAAATATTGCTCACAGCTGACTACTGATTACTCAGATGAGTTTTTACTCAGGTGGCTTAGGTGGTCATTCCGAGTTGATCGCTAGCTGCTTTCATTCGCTGTGCAGCGATGATGCAAAAAAATCGGCACTTCTGTGCATGCGTATGCAGCGCAATGCGCATGCGCTTTGTACTATTACAAAGAACGATGTAGTTTCACTCAAGGTCTAGCAAAGCTTTTCAGTCGCACTGCTGGCTGCAGAGTGATTGACAGGAAGAGGGCGTTTCTGGGTGTCAACTGACCGTTTTCTGGGAGTGTTTGGAAAAACGCAGGCGTGCCAGAAAAAACGCAGGCGTGGCTGGGCGAACGCAGGGCATGTTCGTGACGTCAAAACAGGAACTGAACAGTCTGAAGTGATCGCAAGCGCTGAGTAGGTATTGAGCTACTCTAAAACTGTACAAAGAAAAAGTTTCGTTCGCACTTCTGCTAAGCTAAAATACACTCCCATTGGGAGGCGGCATAGCGTTTGCACGGCTGCTAAAAACTGCTAGCGAGTGAACAACTCGGAATGACCCCCTTAATCAAGAAAGCAACACAGATTTGCAGTCTTCATGCTGAGCTGAAACAGATGCAGGATACCGGATATACTGAGGTAAGCAACAGAATATGAGAAATACAGTCAGGATCCTGACACTACGCTCCTGGACCTAGTTTATGATACTGTTTTGAACTCATTGGGCGGTATTCTATTCTTTTCACCACCTTCCATACCCGTTCTGTTTCTGCTGACTGGCGTGGTATAATCATTTAAGTTCGCTACCCCTGGAGTCAGAGCCGGCCATAGGCATAGGCAAACTAGGCAATTGCCTAGGGCATTTGATATGCCTAGGGGCATCAGCAGCTTCTGATTAAAATGATATGCGGCATGCCTATATTCTGTGTGTAGCATTTCTTATGCAGATACAGCCACAGTCTCACACAATATATAGGCATGCTGCATATCGTTTTAATCAGCAGAATCTGCTTATGCATCCTAGCCACATAGCAATGCAAATAAGATGCATTTTCATAAAAAAAAGATGCCCGACGCATTGAGGCAAGATTTATGAGGACACATCTGTATCAAAGCAGAGGCAGAGGTCACAGTGTGAGTGCTGTGTGCATGTGAGTGGGTTGGTTGTGCAGTAGTGTTCGGAATATGTGTATGGAGCATTATGTGTGTCATGTAAAAATGCATTTATAATGTGCAACATATGTGTAAGGGGCACTATGTGTGTCATTATGTGTATAAGGGCATTAATAATGTGCGGCATATGTGTAACAGGGTACTACTGTATGTGTGTCATTATGTGTATAGGGGCACTAATAATGTGCAGCAAATGTGTAGGGGGCACTATGTGTGTCATTATGTGTATAAGGGCATTAATAATGTGCGGCATATATGTAAGGGACATTATGTGTAAAAGAGCATTAATAAAGGTTGTCATAATGTGTAAGGCGCATTATGTTTATAAGGACATTAATAATGTGTAAGGGGCATTACTGTGTGGAATTATGTGTATAAATGCATTACTAATGTGTGGCATATGTGTATAAGGTGCTCTACTATGTGGCGTTGCGTATAGAAAGGGCACTACTGTGTCGTCTAATGTGAATAAAGAGCAATAGGGTGTGGTGTAATGTGAATAAGGAGCAATTCAGTGTGATGTAATGTGAATAAGAGGCTCTACTGTGAGGAGTAACATTTATAAGGTAAAGTGATACTACTGTGGGATGTAATATGAATTATGGACACTATCGCATGATCAAATGTGAATAAAGTTGCAGTACTGTGTGGCGTAATTGGAATTGGGGTTACTATTGTGTGGCCATGCCCCTTGCCAGCAAAAACACACCCCTTTTTGGGCTGTGCGCCAAATGTGCAAACTGTTCCTATTTAAAATATAGGGGGTACAAACACCAAAATAAGGACTGCTATGGATGAGGGGTGATGGTACTGGCAAAGAGGTGCAAGGTCAGAGGCGGAACCAGTGGTGGTGCTAGGAGGCACCAGCCAAATTCTTGCCTAGGGCATCATATTGGTTAGGGCCGGCTCTGCCTGGAGTAGCGGGGGCGCCCAACCCTTTACGCAGCTATACTTGATTACAATGGGTGCAATATGTGGGATAACGGGTATCACTTTAGAAAATAAAATTGGGTGTGATATATTATTTGAATACCGCCCAATAAGAAAGGTGCTTCAACACAGGCAGGGCCGGATTAAGGTCTGTGGGGGCCCCTGGGCAACAAATTTGTGGGGCCCCCACACACTGTCCTCACAACTGCAAAAATAACATTGGAGTAGGAGTACAGCATTTACCTGTCTCCTCTCCGTCCTCCTCTGCAGCTGAGCTGTTCCTTTACTGCTGCGGCCGCCGAGGAGCTTCACTCACAGCAGTGTGAAGACTCGCGAGATAATGTAAAATCTTGCAAGACTTCACACTGCAGTGAGTGAAGCTCCTCGGCGGCCGCAGCTGTAATGAAACATCTCAGCTGCCGAGGAGGACGGAGAGAAGACAGGTAAATGCTCTGTACTCCTACTCCGATGTTTTTTTTTTTTTTGCAGTTGTGAGGATAATGTGTGGGGGCCCCGGGACGACCGCCCTTTCTGCCCCGCCGTTAATCCGGCTCTGAACACAGGTGACTGCGATCATAAATTAAGAGGGAAGTCCAGGAATAGAGCATAATGTACTTGACTGAAGGGATCATGTTGGAGGGTCTGTATAAGTTAAGTTACAGTATATAGGCTTGGAAATATTTATATCCAGGTCACAAAGTAAATGCCCCTATGTGTGCTTATTGTGAGGCACGTTGTATTAACTCAGTTCAACCATGAATAAAATATTTAAATCCCAAATCAGAACATCTCTAACTTTGACTGCAATCATTCACAAGTTATATTTTGTGAACTAACTTGTACTGATCAGAAACCAGCAGAGAGCAGTAATGAGCTAGCTCTGGAACTTATAGATTGCACTGACTGTTCTCCTTACATCTAAAAGGACACAAATTGTGTGATGCAGCTGTTTGACAGTCTTGGTTACAGCAGATAGCGTATAGAGAAAACTAAAGCTGGGCATACACTACACAATTATCTGGCAGATCATCTGCCAGATTTGGCTGGTTGGAATGGAAATCTGGTAAAGTATAGGAGGAAATGGCAATCGACCATTTGCTCCCCAACACTGGAAAATGGACAAACCCTGTCATTCATACAAGTAAGATCAGGATTTATCCAATATGTAATGTATGAATGATAGTTAGTTTTTGGCAGTTTTCCAGTGTTGGGGAGCAAAGGGCGATTGCCATTTGCTCTCATCCATTACCAGATTTTTATTCCAACCAGCCAGATCTGGCAGACTATCTGCCAGATAATTGCCTGCCCAGCTTAAAGCTAGGTACACACTATACAAATATTGGGCCGATTTGCCAATTGGAACAACGACCAAAGTTATTGTATAGTGTGTACGATCATGTCAGCGTTTCGCTGACAATTCGGGAAAATCTTGCACACTATCGATTTTCCGGTCTATCGTCCCAAACCAAAAATATCTGCCACAATCTCCTGATATTGAGCAGTGTGTGTTTACTTTCGATAATCTGCCCATATTTCCTATGTTTTTCTCTCACTACAGCATCATACTTGTGGACGGACATATGCAAATGCCGTGTGATGTGGCAGAAAATTGGTAACTTTAAAATAAAATCTTATAGTGCTGGCCACGCATAGCGGCCAAGCGGGTCCCGCTGGCTGCAAGGAGACTGCACATGGGTGCCTATACAGATGCCCACACATGTGCGGCAGTCCCTCCGCCGCCAGCTACGACCGCGGCATGCTTCGGTCAGGTCAGATGACAGGACGGCTGGATTTCATAGTGAACACATACATTTCAATGTATGTGTTCACACAGTGTGACTGTGCCGCACTGAAATCCTGTGTGTCACTAGGTTTAGGCTGCAGCCAGGGGAGTTGGGCACTACCGAGGAGGGGTTAGGTTTAGGCTGTCACGATCTGGGTATCTGGACGCTATTATTTACCTTTCAGGTGTCTCCTAAGGCTGTCCCAGCGTCCTAGGCCCGGTTCCCAGCTGTGTGGCTAGCATTCATACGTCATGTCTCATCTCTACTGATCCGTGGATGTTGTCCTTCTAATGCCCGGGCGACTGGCATGGCGTCACCTGCCAGCGGGGCCTCAAGCATCATCTCCGTATTCCCAACGCATTACAGGGTATGTCGCACTCCTCACCTACTGCGGCCGCGGCCGTCCGTGCTGAAGGTTTGAGACGCAAGTCGACGTTCTCTGTGTTCACCGCCGCCATTACAGAGGAATCTCCATGTGGTGTTACAAACAAGGTTTCCCTCCACTGGCCGGTATGGGCGCAGCCATCTTAGTTCCAGTCACATGATCCTGACCTCCAATCCATAGCTCCGCTGAAGGCTGCCTAATTGGTCATCCAATCCCTGCATACCTAAGGGTATAAAGGGACTGAGCCTGCACCAGGAAATCGTCAGTACTTTGGTTGTCAAACCTTGTTTCCAGTCTCTCTCTCCTGTGGTTGTTTTGTTCCAGGTTTCCAGCTCCTGTCTCCAGTTACCACTAAGAGACCCGCACCAGCTTACCACCTTGCGGTGCAGCCTGACTCTGCAGTCTTCTATGACTACTCCAGCTTCCAGCTACAGATCCATCTGCTTCCAGCGGTCAGCTTCCAGCAGTAATCAGCTTCCTTAAAGTGCCGGTGTTTCTCCAGCGGATACCTACATACCATCGGTACCCGCAAACCATCGGTACCCGCATATCATAATTTCCTATTTCCTCGCTCCCTAGCTTCATTCTACCATCTGGCTGGTTCCATCCAGCATCCACTCCGTGTTTTCAACACCTGGCTGGTTCCATCCAGCATTCACAGCAGTTACCTCAACTACAGTGCTACCAGCTTCCAGTGATACATCTGCTGGTGTGTTCCTTGGCTATTCTCACTACTACGGACGGGTCTGGTAAGGACATTCCATCTCTGGGACATTAAGAACTGTACCTTATCCTGCCAGTACCCTGTGGCCCTTGCCAAGCTATAGTGATCCAGGAACTGTTTCATTTTAACTACTGCATATCTTTATTCATTTACCACTGCTGTGTATACATGGAGTTCTGTTAATAAACTTTCTCTAACGTCCTAAGTGGATGCTGGGGACTCCGTAAGGACCATGGGGAATAGCGGCTCCGCAGGAGACTGGGCACATCTAAAGAAAGCTTTAGGACTAACTGGTGTGCACTGGCTCCTCCCCCTATGACCCTCCTCCAAGCCTCAGTTAGATTTCTGTGCCCGACGAGAAGGGTGCACACTAGGGGCTCTCCTGAGCTTCTTAGTGAAAGTTTTAGTTTAGGTTTGTTATTTTCAGTGAGACCTGCTGGCAACAGGCTCACTGCATCGAGGGACTAAGGGGAGAAGAAGCGAACTCACCTGCGTGCAGAGTGGATTGGGCTTCTTGGCTACTGGACATTAGCTCCAGAGGGACGATCACAGGCCCAGCCTGGATGGGTCCCGGAGCCGCGCCGCCGGCCCCCTTACAGAGCCAGAAGAGCGAAGAGGTCCGGAAAAATCGGCGGCAGAAGACGTTCCTGTCTTCAATAAGGTAGCGCACAGCACTGCAGCTGTGCGCCATTGCTCTCAGCACACTTCATACTCCGGTCACTGAGGGTGCAGGGCGCTGGGGGGGGCGCCCTGAGACGCAATAAAACATGATAAAAATACCTTACATGGCAAAAAATACATCACATATAGCTCCTGGGCTATATGGATGCATTTAACCCCTGCCAGAATATACAGAAAAACGGGAGATAAGGCCACCGAAAAGGGGGCGGAGCCTATCTCCTCAGCACACTGGCGCCATTTTACCTCACAGCTCAGTTGGAGGGAAGCTCCCTGGCTCTTCCCTGCAGTCACTACACTACAGAAAGGGTTAAAAAAAGAGAGGGGGGCACTAATTAGGCGCAGTATTAAAACATACAGCAGCTATAAGGGGAAAAACACTTATATAAGGTTATCCCTGTATATATATATAGCGCTCTGGTGTGTGCTGGCATACTCTCCCTCTGTCTCCCCAAAGGGCTAGTGGGGTCCTGTCCTCTATCAGAGCATTCCCTGTGTGTGTGCTGTGTGTCGGTACGTTTGTGTCGACATGTATGAGGAGAAAAATGATGTGGAGACGGAGCAGAGTGTCTGTAACAGTGATGTCACCACCTAGGGGGTCGACACCTGAGTGGATGTACTGTTGAAAATTACGTGACAGTGTCAGCTCTGTATAAAAAAACAGTGGTTGACATGAGACAGCCGGCTACTCAGCTTGTGCCTGTCCAGACGTCTCATAGGCCGTCAGGGACTCTAAAGCGCCCGTTACCTCAGATGGCAGATACAGACGCCGACACGGATACTGACTCCTGTGTCGACGGTGAAGAGACAACCGTGATTTCCAGTAGGGCCACACGTTACATGATTGAGACAATGGAAAATGTTTTATACATTTCTGATAATACGAGTACCACCAAAAAGGGGTATTATGTTCGGTGAGGGAAAAACTACCTGTAGTTTTCCTGAATCTGAGAAATAAAATGAGGTGTGTGATGATGCGTGGGTTTTCCCCCCGATAACAATTGATAATTTCTTAAAAAGTATTGGCTGTATACCCTTTCCCGCCAGAGGTTAGGGTGCGTTGGGAAACACCCCCTAGGGGGGATAAGGCGCTCACACGCTTGTAAGAACAAGGGCTCTACCCTCTCATGAGATGGCCGCCCTTAAGGATCCTGCTGATAGAAAGCAGGAGGGTATCCAAAAATGTATTCACACACATACTGGTGTTATACTGCGACCAGCAATCGCCTCAGCCTGGAGGTGCAGTGCTGGGTTGGCATGGTCGGATTCCCTGACTGGAAATATTGATATCCTAGATAAGGATAGTATATTATTGCCTATAGAGCAGGGGTTCTCAAACTCGGTCCTCAGGACCCCACACAGTGCATGTTTTGCAGGTAACCCAGCAGGTGCACAGGTGTATTAATTACTCACTGACACATTTTAAAAGGTCCACAGGTGGAGCTAATTATTTCACTTGCAATTCTGTGAGGAGACCTGCAAAACATGCACTGTGTGGGGTCCTGAGGACCGAGTTTGAGAACCAGTGCTATAGAGCATTTAAAAGATGCATTTCTATATATGCATGATGCACAGCGGAATATTTGCCGACTGGCATCAAGTATAAGTGCGTTGTCCAATTCTACCAGTAAAATGGTCAGGTGATGCGGATTCCAAACGGCATTTGGAAGTATTGCCTTTGAAAGGGGACATTTGGGGTCTTTTAGACCTGGTGGCCACGGCAACAACTGGGAAATCCACGTTTGTACCCCAGGTCGCCTCTCAAAATAAGACGCCGTATTATCAGGCGCAGTCCTTTGTTGGCAAGCGGACAAAAGGTTCCTCTTTTCTGCTCGTGACAGAGGGAGAGGAAAAAGGCTGAAGAGATTACCCAGTTCCCAGGAACAGAAATCCTTTCCCGCCTCTGCAAAGCCCTCAGTATGACGCTAGGGCCTTACAAGCTCAGGCACGGTGGGGGCCCGTTCTCAATGAATTTCAGTGCGCAGTGGGCTCACTCGCAAGTAGACCCCTGGATCCTTCAGGTAATATCTCAAGGGTACATATTGAAATTCGAGACGTCTCCCCCTCGCCGTTTCCAAAAGTCGGCTTTACCGACGTCTCCCTCTGACAGGGAGGCAGTTTTGGAAGCCATTCACAAGCTGTATTCCCAGCAGGTGATAATCAAGGTACCCCTCCTGCAACAGGGAACGGGGTATTATTCCACACTATTGTGGTACCGAAGCCAGACGGCTCGGAGAGACCGATTCTAAATCTAAAATCTAAAATCTTTGAACACTTACATACAGAGGTTCAAATTCAAGATTGAGTCACTCAGAGCAGTGATTGCGAACCTGGAAGAAGGGGACTACATGATGTCTCGGGACATCAAGGATGCTTACCTTCATGTCAAAATTTACCCTTCTCACCAAGGGTACCTCAGGTTATGGTACAGAACTGTCACTATCAGTTCAGACGCTGCCGTAGGGATGGTCCACGGCACCCCGGGTCTTTACCAAGGTAATGGCCGAAATGATATTCCTTCGAAGGAAGGGAATTTTAGTTATCCCTTACTTGGACGATTCCCTGATAAGGGTAAGATCCAGGGAACAGTTGGAAGTCGGTGTAGCACTATCTCAGGTAGTGTTGCGGCAGCACGATTGGATTCTCAATATTCCAAAATCGCAGCTGGTTCCGACGACTTGTCTTCTGTTTCCTAGGGATGTTCCTGGACACAGTCCAGAAAAAAGGTCTTTCTCCCGGAAGAGAAAGCCAGGGAGTTATCCGAGCTAGTCAGGAACCTCCTAAAACCGAACCAAGTCTCAGTGCATCAATGCACAAGGGTTCTGGGTAAAAATGGTGGCTTCCTACGAAGCAATCCCATTCGTTAGATTCCACGCAAGAACTTTCCAGTGGAACCTACTGGACAAATGGTCTGGGTCGCATTTTCAAATGCATCAGCGGATAACCCTGTCACCAAGGACAAGGGTATCCATCATGTGGTGGTTGCAGAGTGCTCATCTTCTAGAGGGCCGCAGATTCGGCATTCAGGACTGGGTCCTGGTGACCACGGATGCCAGCCTGCGAGGCTGGGGAGCAGTCACACAGGGAAGGAATATCCAGGGCTTAGGGTCAAGCCTGGATACATCACTTCACATAAATATCCTGAAGCTAAGGGCCATTTACAATGCTCTAAGCTTAGCAAGACCTCTGCTTCAAGGTCAGCCGATGTTGATCCAGTCGGACAACATCATGGCAGTCACCCACGTAAACAGACAGGGTGGCACAAGAAGCAGGAGGACAATGGCAGAAGCTGCAGGGATTCTTCGCTGGGCGGAAAATCATGTGATAGCACTGTCAACAGTATTCATTCCGGGAGTGGACAACTGGGAAGCAGACTTCCTCAGCACGACCTCCACCCGGGAGAGTGGGGACTTCACCCAGAAGTCGTCCACATGATTAAAAAACTCGACAGGTATTGCGCCAGGTCAAGAGACCCTCAGGCAATAGTTGTAGACGCTCTGGTAACACCGTGGGTGTACCAGTCAGTGTATGTGTTCCCTCCTCTGCCTCTCATACCCAAGGTACGGAGATTGATAAGATGGAGAGGAGAAAGCACTATATTCGTGGCTCCGGATTGGCCAAGAAGGACTTGCTAACCGGAACTTCAAGAGATGCTCACGGAGGATCCGTGGCCTCTACCTCTAAGAAGGGACCTGCTCCAGCAAGGACCCTGTCTGTTCCAAGACTTACCGCGGCTGCGTTTGACGGCATGGCGGTTGAACGCCGGATCCTGAAGGAAAAAAGGCATTCCGGATGAAGTCATCCCTATCCTGATCAAAGCCAGGAAGGATGTAACCGCAAAAACATTATCACCGCAATTGGCGAAAATATGTTGCGTGGTGCGAGGCCAGTAAGGCCCGACGGAGGAAATTCAACTGGGTCGATTCCTACATTTCCTGCAAACAGGAGTGTCTATGGGCCTGAAATTGGGGTCCATTAAGGTTCAAATTTCGGCCCTGTCAATTTTCTTCCAAAAAGAACTAGCTTCAGTCCCTGAAGTTCAGACGTTTGTAAAAGGGGTACTGCATATACAGCCTCCTTTTGTGCCTCCAGTGGCACTTTGGGATCTCAATGTAGTTTTGGGTTCCAAAAGTCACATTGGTTTGAACCACTTAAATCTGTGGAGTTAAAATATCTCACATGGAAAGTGGTCATGCTGTTGGCCCTGGCCTGGGCCAGGCGCGTGTCAGAATTGGCGGCTTTATCCTGAAAAAGCCCTTATCTGATTTTCCATTCGGACAGGGCGGAATTGAGGACTCGTCCTCAGTTTCTCCCCAAGGTGGTTTCAGCGTCTCACCTGAACCAACCTATTGGTGGTGCCTGCGGCTACTAGGGACTTGGAGGCCTCCAAGTTGCTAGACGTTGTCAGTGCCCTGAAAATATATGTTTCCAGGACGGCTGGAGTCAGGAAATCTGACTCGCTGTTTATCCTGTGTGCACCCAACAAGCTGGGTGCTCCTGCTTCTAAGCAGACTATTGCTCGTTGGATTTGTAGTACAATTCAGCTTGCACATTCTGTGGCAGGCCTGCCACAGCCAAAAATCTGTAAATGCCCACTCCACAAGGAAGGTGGGCTCATCTTGGGCGGCTGCCCGAGGGGTCTCGGCTTTACAACTTTGCCGAGCAGCCACTTGGTCAGGAGCAAATACGTTTGTAAAATTCTACAAAATTGATATCCTGGCTGAGGAGGACCTGGAGTTCTCTCATTTGGTGCTGCAGAGTCATCCGCACTCTCCCGCCCGTTTGGGAGCTTTGGTATAATCCCCATGGTCCTTACGGAGTCCCCAGCATCCACTTAGGACGTTAGAGAAAATAAGAATTTACTTACCGATAATTCTATTTCTCATAGTCCGTAGTGGATGCTGGGCGCCCATCCCAAGTGCGGATTGTCTGCAATACTTGTACATAGTTATTGTTACAAAAATCGGGTTATTATTGTTGTGAGCCATCTTTCAGAGGCTCCCCTGTTATCATGCTGTTAACTGGGTTCAGATCACAGGTTATACGGTGTGATTGGTGTGGCTGGTATGAGTCTTACCCGGGATTCAAAATCCTTCCTTATTGTGTACGCTCGTCCGGGCACAGTATCCTAACTGAGGCTTGGAGGAGGGTCATAGGGGGAGGAGCCAGTGCACACCAGTTAGTCCTAAAGCTTTCTTTAGATGTGCCCAGTCTCCTGCGGAGCCGCTATTCCCCATGGTCCTTACGGAGTCCCCAGCATCCACTACGGACTATGAGAAATAGAATTATCGGTAAGTAAATTCTTATTTTTATTGACTTTTAAATCCTGGTTGTCTTGGTCACGCCTTCGGGCAATCTTCCTACACCGTACTTACATGTCTAGGGGTCTGATTAAACCTCCCAAGTTTAGTTTCACCTCAGCCCCTACAACTGAGGCTTCCTCCCGTCAGCTCAGGCCCTCAGTTGTGACAGTAAGCACTGACCATATGAATCCAGCCGGAGACCAGGATCAAGCGGCCAGGCAAATGCAAGAATTGGCAGCCAGACTCGAACATCAGGAGGCTGCACAAGGCCACATTATCCGCTGTCTCCAGGATCTCTCTACTCGGTTGGATGGGATCCAAACGACTCTCCGTGGATCAAGGGCGTCCGGTGCGTCCACCACAGTGACACCAGTTGTGACCCCACCCACCTTACCCATTTCTACTCCACGTCTTCATCTTCCAACGCCAGCAAAATGTGATGGATCTCCAAGATCTTGCAGGGGATTTCTCAATCAATGTGAAATTCATTTCGAGCTACAACCTGGCAGTTTCCCTAGTGATCGCACTAAAATTGCTTATATTATTTCCCTCCTCAGTGGCTCAGCCCTTGATTGGGCATCACCTTTATGGGAGAAATCCGATACCCTGTTGTCCTCATATACTGACTTTGTAACGACATTCAGGCGCATCTTCGACGAGCCAGGCCATGTAACTTCAGCTTCTTCTGAGATTCTCCGTTTACGCCAGGGAACACGTACCATGGGACAGTACCTAATACAGTTCAAGATCCTGGCATCCGAACTGGCATGGAACGACGAAGCCCTGTATGCTGCATTCTGGCATGGCTTATCTGAACGCTTCAAGGATGAATTAGCTACCAGAGACTTGCCCTCTAAGTTGGATGAGCTAATATCTATATGTACAAAAGTTGATCTACGGTTCAGAGAAAGAGCAACTGAGCGGGGAAGGTCGTCTATCTCAAAACCTTCTGCTCCTCCTCTTCATCAACCGTCTCCATCCAAAGATGAGCCCATGCAAATTGGTCATTCCCGTCTATCTCCAGCTGAGCGCCGAAGACGTCTTTCTGAGTCCCTATGTCTTTATTGTGCAGCTCCGTCTCATGCAATCAATGCCTGTCCCAAACGTCCGGGAAACTTCAAGTCCTAGCCCGCCAAGGAGAGGGCCGGCAAGGAGTAATGCTCTCCTCTCCATCTCCTCATGATTGTAATCTCCCAGTCTCGCTTCAAATTGCTCAACGTTATAGGAACGTCATTGCCCTCCTAGATTCCGGAGCAGCTGGGAATTTCATAACTGAAGCATATGTTAAACGGTGGTCCCTACCCACTGAGAGACTTTCCTCGTCCATCTCTTTGACTGCCGTGGATGGCAGTAAGATTTTTGATGCAGTTATTTCTTTAAGAACTCTACCAGTCCGTCTGAGAGTAGGAGTTCTTCATTCAGAATTTATTTCCTTCCTAGTGATTCCAAGAGCCACACATCCAGTGGTTTTGGGCCTTCCATGGCTTCGTCTCCATAACCCATCAATTGACTGGATGACTACTCAAATCCTGGCATGGAGTCCTTCCTGTACTGAGACCTGTTTGTCCAAAGTGCTTCCTGTTTGTTCTTCCTCCTCCAAGTCGTTGGATGTTCCCCCTCCTCCGTATCAAGATTACACGGACGTGTTCAGTAAAGCTTCTGCTGATATCCTTCCTCCTCATAGGGAATGGGACTGTCCAATTGATCTCATCCCAGGGAAGGTTCCACCTCGAGGCCGAACCTATCCGTTGTCTTTACCAGAAACGCATTCTATGGAAGAATATATTAAGGAGAATCTGGCGAAGGGTTTCATTCGACCTTCTTCCTCCCCAGCTGGCGCAGGTTTCTTCTTCGTTAAGATGAAAGACGGTGGCCTGCGGCCATGCATCGACTACAGAGGCTTGAACGACATCACCGTCAAGAACCGATATCCTTTACCTTTGATTACAGAACTCTTCGATAGAGTCAGCGGAGCAACCATCTTCACGAAATTAGATTTGAGGGGTGCCTACAACCTCATCCTGTCTGAGAGGGTGACGAGTGGAAGACCGCCTTTAACACCCGTGATGGACATTATGAGTACCCCATCATGCCTTTCGGATTAAGTAATGCTCCAGCTGTCTTCCAGCATTTCGTGAACGAGATCTTCAGAGACATCTTATATCGTCATGTCGTGGTTTATCTAGATGATATACTTATCTTTGCCAATAATCTGGAGGAACATCGTTTCTGGGTAAAGGAAGTTCTGTCCCGTCTCCGTGTCAATCATCTCTATTGCAAATTGGAGAAGTGTGTTTTTGAAGTCAAATCCATTCCGTTTCTAGGCTACATTGTGTCCGGTTCCGGACTAGAAATGGATCCTGAGAAATTACAAGCAATCCAGAATTGGCCGATACCTTTAACCCTCAAAGGGGTCCAGAGGTTTTTAGGTTTCGCCAATTATTACAGAAAGTTTATACGAGACTTTTCCACCATTGTGGCACCTATCACTGCGTTGACCAAGAAGGGTGCTAATCCGTCCAAGTGGTCAGAAGAAGCTATTCAAGCCTTTCATCTATTGAAGCAACGATTCATCTTTGCTCCGGTTTTGAAACAACCCGACGTTGACTCTCCTTTCATCCTGGAGGTGGATGCCTCTTCCATTGGAGTAGGGGCGGTACTTTCCCAGAGAGCTAAAGATGGTCATCTACATCCTTGCAGCTTCTTCTCCCGGAAGTTTTCTCCAGCTGAGCGCAACTATGCCATTGGCGATAAGGAGTTGCTGGCAATCAAACTCGCTCTGGAGGAGTGGAGATACCTGCTGGAGGGAGCTTCTCATTCGATCACCATACTTACCGATCACAAGAATCTTTTGTATTTGAAAGGCGCACAATGTCTTAATCCTCATCAGGCCAGATGGGCACTTTTCTTTTCCAGGTTCGACTTTAAACTCCAGTTCTGTCCGGGCTCTCAGAATCGCAAGGCCGATGCCCTTTCCCACTCTTGGGAGCAAGAAAATGAGTTGGAGTCTTCTGACAAGCATCCTATTATTAATCCGTTGGCATTCTCCACGGTAAGGATGGACTCTATGCCCCCACCAGGGAAAAGTTTTGTGAAGCCGGTGTTAAGGAAGAAGCTCATGCATTGGGCACATGCTTCCCGTTTTACCGGACATACAGGCATTCAGAAAACCCTTGAGTTTATCTCTAGGTCTTATTGGTGGCCAACTCTGAAGAAGGACGTCATGGAGTTTATTGCTTCTTGCCCAAAGTGTGCCCAACACAAAGTATCCCGCCAGTCGCCTGCGGGGCAACTGGTTCCGTTATCTATTTCCCGTCGACCGTGGACCCATTTGTCGATGGACTTTGTTACAGACCTGCCTATGTGCAACAAATTTAATACCATCTGGGTAGTGGTTGACCGGTTTACCAAGATGGCACATTCATTCCTCTCACCGGTCTTCCGTCAGCTTCCAAGTTGGCTCAAGTATTCATTCAAGAGATCTTCCGATTACACGGTATTCCCGAGGAGATCATCTCTGATGGAGTACAATTTGTAGCCAAATTCTGGCGAAGTTTGTGTCAAGCCCTCCAGGTCAAATTAAAGTTTTCTACAGCTTACCATCCTCAGACCAATGGTCAAACTGAGAGGGTGAATCAGGACTTGGAGGCCTTCCTCCGCATCTATGTGTCTTCCTCTCAAGATGACTGGGTTCAACTCCTTCCCTGGGCTGAGTTCAGCCATAACAACCAATATCATTCCTCATCTTCTTCAACACCATTCTTCATCAACTATGGATTCCACCCTAAAGTTACAGAATTCCAGCCGCTTCCAGCGACTTCTGTACCAGCAGTTGATATCACCTTGCGCCAGTTTTCAAATAACTGGAAAAATGTTTGAGCGGCTCTGCTCAAAGCATCATTCAGATACAAGAAGTTTGCAGATAAGAAGCGTAGGGCAGTTCCTGCTCTCAAGGTGGGTGATCATGTGTGGTTGTCTACGAAGAATTTGAGATTAAGAGTTCCAAGCATGAAGTTTGCACCTCGTTACATTGACCCTTTTCAAATTGAACAAGTTATCAATCCTGTTGCTTACAAACTCCAGTTACCCCCATTCTTGAAAATTCCTAGGACATTCCATGTTTCCCTTCTGAAACCGCTGATTCTGAATCGATTCCATTCTGCACTACCTTCGGCTCCTAAAGTCCAGACGCAACGGGGAGTTGAGTATGAAGTTGCCAAGATTCTGGATTCACGTTTTTGCTATGGTCAGTTACAATATCTTATTGATTGGAAGGGCTATGGTCCTGAGGAACGCTCTTGGACCAATGCTTCAGATGTCCATGCTCCTTCTTTGGTCCGGAATTTCCACTCCAGATTTCCTCAGAAGCCTAAGAAGTGTCCTGGGGCCACTCCTAAAGGGGGGTGTGCTGTCACGATCCGGGTATCTGGACGCTATTATTTACCTTTCAGGTGTCGCCTAAGGCTGTCCCAGCGTCCTAGGCCCGGTTCCCAGCTGTGTGGCTAGCATTCATACGTCATGTCTCATCTCTACTGATCCGTGGATGTTGTCCTTCTAATGCCCGGGCGACTGGCATGGCGTCACCTGCCAGCGGGGCCTCAGGCATCATCTCCGTATTCCCAACGCATTACAGGGTATGTGGCACTCCTCACCTACTGCGGCCGCGGCCATCCATGCTGAAGGTTTGAGACGCAAGTCGGCGTTCTCTGTGTTCACCGCCGCCATTACAGAGGAATCTCCATGTGGTGTTACAAACAAGGTTTCCCTCCACTGGCCGGTATGGGCGCAGCCATCTTAGTTCCAGTCACATGATCCTGACCTCCAATCCATAGCTCCGCTGAAGGCTGCCTAATTGGTCATCCAATCCCTGCATACCTAAGGGTATAAAGGGACTGAGCCTGCACCAGGAAATCGTCAGTACTTTGGTTGTCAAACCTTGTTTCCAGTCTCTCTCTCCTGTGGTTGTTTTGTTCCAGGTTTCCAGCTCCTGTCTCCAGTTACCACTAAGAGACCCGTACCAGCTTACCACCTTGCGGTGCAGCCTGACTCTGCAGTCTTCTATGACTACTCCAGCTTCCAGCTATAGATCCATCTGCTTCCAGAGGTCAGCTTCCAGCAGTAATCAGCTTCCTTAAAGTGCCGGTGTTTCTCCAGCGGATACCTACATACCATCGGTACCCGCATATCATCATTTCCTATTTCCTCGCTCCCTAGCTTCATTCTACCATCTGGCTGGTTCCATCCAGCATCCACTCCGTGTTTTCAACACCTGGCTGGTTCCATCCAGCATTCACAGCAGTTACCTCAACTATAGTGCTACCAGCTTCCAGTGATACATCTGCTGGTGTGTTCCTTGGCTATTCTCACTACTACGGACGGGTCTGGTAAGGACATTCCATCTCTGGGACATTAAGAACTGTACCTTATCCTACCAGTACCCTGTGGCCCTTGCCAAGCTATAGTGATCCAGGAACTGTTTCATTTTAACTACTGCATATCTTTATTCATTTACCACTGCTGTGTATACATGGCGTTCTGTTAATAAACTTTTATTGACTTTTAAATCCTGGTTGTCATGGTCACGCCTTCGGGCAATCTTCCTACACCGTACTTACATGTCTAGGGGTCTGATTAAACCTCCCAAGTTTAGTTTCACCTCAGCCCCTACAACTGAGGCTTCCTCCCGTCAGCTCAGGCCCTCAGTTGTGACATAGACAGTAAGGGGGGAAGTTTAAGGTTAGGCTGTGGGGAGTTTAGGCACTAACCAGAGAGTTCAGGGTTAGACACCAATGCGGAAGGTTAGGGTTGGGCTGCGGTAAGGGAAGGGGGATACTATATATTTCAAGTTATCCCCCTCCATCCTGAAAAATGTTTGTTTTCTTGGACTATCCCGCAGATATATAAATAATGAATAGGGCCCTTGGAGAGAGATAAAGTTGAGTAGCTCCCCAAAGCATGTAACTGTTTTATTGTTCATTTTTTCATTTTCATAAATCGTAATATGTGAGAATTATATATCAACAAATTATTCTATTTTTGTGCCATATTTTTTTTTAAATTTAGCACATGTACTGCTTTTATATGTAGTGGTGCCTAAACATTTTATCTAATAGCATTCATATTCACTATAAATGTATGGCTTAGCAAATGCTACATATAATAACTAATATTATATTTTTGGTTATGTTGTATAGTATCTTCATGTATTCAGGTATAAAAATGTACTTTCTCTTAGTACCAATATTTGGGTTGCCATACAAGGCCCTCTTAATAGCATTGTAGGCCCTGGGCAAAGCAACACACTCATTCACAAGAACCAATTAAAAAAAATCATAACATGCCCCTCCTGTGGTACCGTGCAATATCTTCCCATCCTTCCAAATGGAAGGGCCCCAGCAGTAAAAGGGTCCTAGCCTGATAGCTGAGGGTCCCCTTTTTTCAAAATTTTTGAAAAGTGTCCCGGGGAAGCTGGAGATCACTGACTTCAAAGCAGTGGTCCCCATCTGAGCCTGATTATTGCTCTTCCCAGCTAGATATCTCGGGTTTTGTCTGATTTTAGAGTTTTTCTGCGGGTATACTACAAAATCTGGGACTCTCCCCTTTTGGTGGACACTGGCAGCTTGTCTCTACTACTGTATGCCCAGAACAACAAATATCAGCCTTCCAGCAGCCAGTCCCTGCTCCAGCTCCACACACCTGGTATGCAGTTTTATATATTCATTGGTGGATTAGGTGAGACTCTCTAGTTTTTTTTTTTTATCCTATTGAAAGCTAAGAAATCTATTTCCAGAAACTGAAGATATCTGCAATCAAGCAAGCTGCCCTCCCACAGAAAATGATGAATATTAAACCTACTCCACTATCCACCCCTCCCCTGCATTTAAACACCCCTTACCACCCTGGAAGTCATGTACCGGGGCCTCATCATTCAGCCCAATGCCCCCTTCTACAGTTTAGTGCTCTCCCTCCCCATCTACCATCATCTGTGTAGTAAAGGAGACTGCTCAACGTCCTACATGCTGAGTGGAAGATAGAACACCCCCTACCGCCCCTGGGATATCACAGCTGCCACAGACTGCACCCCCCACCCCTACCACTGGAAGAAATGTAGGAGACCCAGTGCATTGCTTTGCCCAGGGGCCTACACTGCTGTTAAGACAGCTCTGCTGGCAGCTGAAGAGCCCAGTGAGCCAGAAGGCCAGCATCCAAGTCTGCAGGAGGCAGAAAGAACCACACATCTCTGTGACTGGGATATTGTGAAGACGCCAGGCCAGTGGACCTTGAATCTGAGAAAGCCAGGAGTCCCTGTCTAAACCTACAAGAGGCAGGGAGGACTATGAGAAGGCTAATAAGCTATACCTGAGAGAGACAGGACTGAGACTTAATCTGTGGCTAGCTGGCCATTATATAGAGGGGTTGTTTTTGTTTTTCATGTACAGTATGCTATAAGTAAAGCTCCATTTGTT
The DNA here is from genome assembly GCF_028390025.1 of Pseudophryne corroboree. Taxonomy (NCBI): domain Eukaryota; kingdom Metazoa; phylum Chordata; class Amphibia; order Anura; family Myobatrachidae; genus Pseudophryne; species Pseudophryne corroboree. Next base: position 580,103,287 of record NC_086449.1, read on the forward strand.
GCATTTACCTGAAAAGCTGTGTGTAGACCTTGATTAAAGCACCCAAACCATTACCGAGCTAAGTATTTCTAGTAAATACATTCAAGCTTTTGACGTTTTGTCTCATTTTATTTCCATGTACAGTTCTGTCCACATTTGAGTAATAATATTCATTTTATATAACAGGAAATATTGCTGACAAATAGGAACAATGATGTTAGAAACAATACAGTGGTAATAAACAGAGTTCAAAGGGAAGTGTAAAATCTGCTGATATTGAATATGACATAACACAAACATATTCTTACTTACAATCAAAGACATTTTGGAATGGAAATAATGTCTACTGTATATACATATGGATCAGTATGTAGAAGTATGTTTTAAAAACACTCGAATGAAAAGATATACATCATAACTGTTAAGTAAACCACCATTATAGTTACCACCACAGGCAGCAAATGTATTCATTTTACTGCTGTTTCTCTGTCACAGAAATCACTGGTGCCTTGTGTCATGTATTGTAGGGAGTACAGTACTTCATATTTATTGCCCACTGTATGTACTATGACAAACGATAATTCTGTTGCCTATCTAAATGAGAGGCTTTCCATATAAGAGGGTGGAGATGGTAATTGTTCTTGCTTATTACCTACAGTTAATGATTGATATATACATAATGAGATGAAGAAGCGAGTAGGATACAAAGGTCCATATGAATATGCTGTTCTTGCTTAGTCTGGCATAGGAAGAGAAACAACTTACTTAGAGAACCAGGTTTGAGCTCTATTCATTTCATACACAAATTGGGCGTTTCATTTAATTTAGTTTTTTTTAAAAGTACAGTTGGAGTCATTTTGTGTGTAAATACTTTGTTGACAACATGCAAATGTATATTATAAAGTGGCTTTCTTTTCAAACTTAAAGTAACCTTATTTATGAAAGTGTACAGTACATTACAATTATTTTTACTTTTTTTTTTTGCCCTATTGGGGGATATTCAATTGCTTGAAAAGTCAGTTGGGTGTCTGTTTTTTCCTATCTAATAGATGGGAAAAAACAGAAACCCAACTGACTTTTCAAACATTTGAATTCCCCCCCATTATGTCTTAATTGTAATTGTTGGTTTCACTTTATAGCACGTATTCAATGTTTGTCTTTTTCTCTTCGCCTATATTTTTGTATATGTTTTCATGATAATTCACAGGTTCTCAAACTTGGTCCTCAGGACCCCAAACAGTTCACATTTTCCAGGTCACCCAGCCAGTGCACCGGTGTACAATTATTTTACTTCTGATTCTGTGAAGAGAACTGGAAAACATGCACTGTTTATGGTCCTGAGGACTGAATTTGAGAACCTGTGTGATACATAAAACAACCATGTTTTGCCTATTTCTTGAATTTTGCACCTTGCTTATTTCTGTAGCTTACAAGGTTACATTATACACACAATCCTCTAATGACTATCAGAGAGAACAGTGTGATTTGTACATGCTTCAACAATGTATGTATAGCAGGGCCAGACTGGCCATCTGGCGCTTCTGGCACATGCCAGAAGGGCCGATGGGCGGGTGGGCCGGTCCGGTCACTCAGAGAGCCAGGAAGGCCGCGCACAGCGCTGCCTCCGGCTCTCTGGTTTAGCCGCCACCCCAGTCTCCATGAAAATGGGGGCGGGCCGCGAGTCCACGCCCACGTACTTGCGGTGCGCCTTCGCCCCCAGTAAGCGTAGCCATAGAAACAGGGGCGTGCCACGAGTCCACGCTCTCTTGACTCGCAGCACGCCTCCGTAAATTGTGACGGGGTCGCCCCCCGCGGCGTGCGCGCGCGCGCCTTCACAAATGCCCGGCCCGAAACATAGGCCCAGTCCGTCACTGATGTATAGAATTTTATTATTTTATTATTAGACTAGGCAGTAGTATATTATTATTATTATTATTATTATTTTTTTTTACAGTTTCACAAGTACATGATCATAATTACTTTACTGTGTAACAAATATTGGGGGTAATTCCAAGTTGATCGCAGCAAGAAATTTTTTAGCAGTTGGGCAAAACCATGTGCACTGCAGGGGAGGCAGATATAACATGTGCAGAGAGAGTTAGATTTGGGTGTGGTGTGTTCAATCTGCAATCTAAATAGTGTAAAAATAAAGCAGCCAGTATTTACCCTGCACAGAAACAAAAAAAACCCACCCAAATCTAACTCTCTCTGCAAATGTTATATCTGCCCCTCCTGCAGTGCACATGGTTTTGCCCAACTGCTAAAAACTTTCCTGCTGTGATCAATTTGGAATTACCCCCATTGTGGAGCAATATTCTATGCATACGTAACTGTATAATGTTTATCAGATATTATTACAAATGTGCATATGTTGTAGTCATTAATTCATGGTAATATAATAATACATCTTAGGAAACATTATAAGAATAGGCCTTTAAAAGTGTATCTGTTGCTATGCAGCTAAATTAATTTAGTACCTATGAGGGTCATTCAGACCCTACACCTGTTGCGGCGAGCAGAGCAGTTTGCTGGTGGCAGCAAACTGCGCATGTGCAGGGGGCAAATCGCGGCTGCTTGGACATACACATTGCGGCTGCATCCGTGAAGGATGTGGCCGCAATGTGATTGACAGTGGAGGGTGTTCGTGGGGCGGCGACGCGGTGTTGGGGAGGTGGGGCGAACAGGGGCGGATCGGGACCATTTTGGGGAGGCTGCAGCTGCTCAAAAAAAAAAAAGTATGGCTGATGACCGCCTGACAGGGCAGCCAGGCTGGGCTGCCAGGTGTCAACCTTAGTTCCGATGTGTCCGCAATCTACTTGCGGACACATCGGGGGCGACCTCGCACATGCTGGGTGGCCTTGACCTGTGCTGGGCGGCCCCCAGCATGTGCAGAGATGAATGCAGATCTGGCTGCGTATGCTGCAATCTGCGTTTATCTCTGGAAAATCTGCGTTCATCTCTGCATAACCCCCTATGTTCCTAGAATTCAGACAAATACCAAATACTGTTAAAATCCTGTATTGAGGTTAAAAAAAATACCCTATGCACAGTTCTTAAAGTGGTCCTAGAGAGGTGGTGGAACTCACCTCTCCCAAAAGGTCGATATGGTTTTTGTTTTGTTTTTTACTTTTTTGGCATTGTTTTCTTTCGTAAAGTGGCGGGGAACCCCAATTAGTGCACCGTGTCCCCTCGCTCGCCATGCTTCGGGCAAGGTGCCTCGCTCCGCTACCTCTGTGCTCGCAACAGGTTACCGTTACAATCGTAGTCCACGTGGATCGTTAAGTATGAAAAAAAATATAATTTTTTTTGTGTGTGAAAAACTCATGTCGACCTTTTGACCTGTCGACCTAGTACATGTCTACCTAATGACCATGTCGACATATTTACCATGTCGACCTAATGCACGTCGACCTTCAGTGGTCGACCTAATGACTGTCTACCTAACGACGGTATCCCCACACATTAGTGCCCCTTATATACAAAGCCCACAGTAGTAGCACCCCAAATACACATAAAGCCCACAGAAGTAGTGCCCTTTATACAATGCCCTCAGTAGTAGTGCCCCTTATGCAATATCCACTGTAGTGGTAGTGCCCATAGTATTGGTGCCCCTTACACTGTGCCCCCAGATGTAGTGCCTCTTATGTCCCCAGGAGTGATGCCCCTTATTAAGTGCACCCTATGCAATGCCCTCATTGCCCCCAGTAGTAATGCCCCAGTAGTTATGCCCTCTGTAGATTTCCCCCAGTCAGAAGTGCCCCCTGTAGTTATGCCCCAGTAGATGTGCCCCCTGTAGTTATGCCCCAGTAGATGTGCCCCCTGTAGTTATGCCCCAGTTGATGTGCCCCCTGTAGTTATGCCCCCAGCAGATGTGCCCCCTGTAGTTATGCCCCCAGTAGATGTGCCCCCTGTAGTTACGCCCCAGTAGATGTGCCCCCTGTAGTTATGCCCCACTTGATGTGCCCCCTATAGTTGTGCCCCCAGCCGATGTGCCTCCAGCAGATGTGCCCCCATTAGTAATGCCTCCAGCAGATGTGCCCCCATTAGTTATGCCCCCAGCAGATGTGCCCCCAGCATATGTGCCCCATAGTAGCGCCACTTAAACACAAACACAACCCCACCCCCAAAAAAAACACTATACTCACTAGCCACGCTCCTGCCTCCGGACCGCGCTGCCCTCCATCTGGCCGCCCGCTCCTTGGAACTATAGGAGAGATATCATGATGTCCCTCCCATAGCACCGCCCAGCCGCACACTGCCTGAGCCGGAAGCTGAAGCTCAGGAGTGAGCTCTAGCCTCCGGCAGTCACTGAATGGAATGAGCCGGGCGCCCGCTGGTAAGTCAGTCTCAACGGGTGCCCGACATCTCCCTCCTGGGTTAGGTGAGCCAGAGGAGGCGGAACTGGTTCAGTCTCCAAATGGAATTGACGGAATGCAGTTCTGCCCCATTCCGGCTCACTTTAACCTCTGACTATACATATATTAAAACTGTTCGAGTTGGGTCTTTACATACTACATAGCAATTTTTTTTTTTTTGAGAAATATACAGTGAAGTCAATGCCTGTGTAGGCACAGGCTAATTAATACCCCCCACCCCACCTAAAAAAAAAAAAAACTTAGGGTTCCCCTTTTTTAACAATACCCAGTACCAGGCTCAATCAGCCAGGGGTATAATGCCATCACATTAACCACCCCTAAATTATTCAGCCATGGGCTGGAATTCCTCGGAAAGTGGTAACCCCCCAAAAATAAAATGGGGTCCCCCGTCATGAGCAACAACCGTGCTGTGCCCCGTATCCCTGGTGGCAGTGGGTGCAGGCAGGGCAGTAGAGAGCCTGGGTGGGCCCAGGTACTTTTCAGGTGGTGTGGCCTAATCATTTAGAAAAAAATACAGAAAATAGAACTTAAAGCGCCCCCAAGGCCACACTGCAGACCAGCACATAGCAGCATCCAGGAAAGCGCTACAGTCAGGTAAGGGGGAGGGGTTACCTGGGCCCTCACGGAGCCCCTCCATCAGACCAGGGCCCGGATAATTAGTACCATCTCTCTCCCACCCTCTCGGCAGCATTGTTTGGGAGTTTTAAACCCCTCTGCTTCTGACTTCCAGCAGGCTGTGAGTGAGCTGTAAAATCCGGATTTCTATTTTTGCATTTGGAGCTGTGAAATCCACAAAGTCTGGAGTTCCACACATCTACTACAGGTGCAGAATGTACAGGTCTTGTTTTCTTCTCCCTTGGAGGGAGCTGATCCCACCAGAATGTGAACAAATCAGGTGGGAGACCACCCCTCTCACCACATCTATAATAAAATAAATGTGTTCACATAATTGATTCAGCATGCCTGATAATTGCAAATACCAAATATATATCAACATATTGCCACTTTATAGGCAGCTTGCTTGTACAACATTTAAAATGGTTAATCACTTCCAGGTACTGTAGGTGATGGTGTCACCTGTCCTCACCCATTTTTTTAATCAACTATGTTATTGATATGCTGTTACCTGCAATACCCTAGATTCACATAACATCTACCTAGGGTGGTGGGAGGGGCCACCGTATTTCGGACCTCATTCAGTAAGGATTGCAGTTTCTGCGATCTAATAGTTGCTGCCCAGAAAGAGAGAAAAAACGTTCATTGCAGAAATTGCGAATGCATCGCAATGTGCATTCTGATTGCAAAACCATACACAATTACCGGAACATTGAAGATTTTTCCCATCTGTGCCAGGCAAGGTTGTTCACAATTCTGGTGACGCAAGAGGCTGGAAGTGGGCATTGCTGACGTCAGAGGCCCTCCTTAAAAACGCCTGGGCACGCCTGCCTTTTTTCGAGGTTTCTGCCCAGAAACGCTGGCTTCCTGTCTGTGAAACTGCAGCTGCATTGCGATTATGATCTGTACGCAATTTCTGTTGCTATTTCCCTCACGCGCACGCAATGCGAATTCTGTGCATGCGCAGTCATTTGATAATCATCCGGATTCCGATTCTCAAATTTTGCAATCCAACCTGAATAAGGCCCCTAGTGCTGATCAAGAAGAATGTACGCTATACATTCTAATTTGGATGAGATATATTGATGATCTTCTCATACTATGGGGTGGTCCTCATCACAAATTTACTGAATTCATTGAGATTCCAAATACCATTGACATGAACCTCAAGTTCGTGGAAATAAAGATACATTGCTATTAAGGGTAAACTTGTAAAAATATAATGGATATTACCAATAAAAATATATATTCAATAAATATAATGGTGCGGCTGTTAAAAAGTAATGATTACACATTATTATAAAATAAAACAATGGTATGTTCCACATAAAAGGGCAATGTAAAAGAGCAAATTAGCACACAATCAACTATGCACAAGAATATACTTGTGCAAATCAGTGACTTCAGGTCTGGCTTATACCCACATATATGAACTGCTAAAGTCCCAACAGTATTAGGTGTCAGTCCAGATCGGCCTTTTCCAGTTACGGATATTTATCCTAATGTGGCTGCCAGCTAACCCTGACGTGGTTGCCATCTAGTCATCTAACATGGCTGCCATTTACCCTAACCGTATCTGCAATCTCTCCAGCCACGAATCCACAGCCAAAACAACTGCAAGTCATCTTGCTTAAGGACTGTCTGGACCTCAGTATCCAAGGACTAGTAAATATCAATAACAGGAAACGGTCTATCATTTTTTTTTTTTATCATCTTTATATGTCACTTATTTTTATTTTATTATTAATATTCACATAAAGTTACATACATGGCACATATTTAACATAAACAACTTGTATCACAATTTAATTTATACTCTAGTTTCCTTACATGATTAAGTTCATTCATAAATGTTTCTATAATTTTTTTTCTGTTGACAATTTCCTAGTTATGGAAGATATCACTAGTACAATTTGGTATGATTAGGTAATATTAAGAGGTAATTGTATATATATCTAGGTACTCATGTGTTCGATCATATATACTATTTATCAGCATGTTATACAAATATTTTTTCCAAAAATGTTTTTATTAAAGCCAAACAGAAGATAGTACAAGATGTTATAAACATGTCATACAATTGTGCCATATTGACAGGGTGCATGTGACATTGTAATAAACAAAGGACAACAACACATAATCCAAGTTATTAAATGACTTTGTGACATATTCAAAGGTGAATAAACAAACTGTAATGTTGTCCATCTTCATAGTCTTTTGGCGTCATCAAATACACAGGCACAGATTTCCATCTTGTGGTGTCTTGTGTTTGAAAAAGGTCAGTTAGGAGCTGGTTGGTTGGTACTTTACCTCTGCCTACTTTATCTCTCTCCATGACTTAGTACATAGGGGTCAAAGTCTGTCAAAACTCGGTGCCAGGTTCTCCTATGACTATGCTGACTGCGAAAAGCGCATCAGGCTTTAACGCTGCTTAGTGTTTCCAGTGTGTTTGAATGGGTGTGGTATGGAAGGTCGACAGTGTCTAGGTTGACCACTATTGGTCGACAGTAACTAGGTCGACAGGGTCTCTAGGAGGACATGGTCTAGGTCGACAGGTCTGAAGGTCGACATGAGTTTTTGATGCAATTTTCTCTGTACAGTGACCGGGAACCCCAATTAGTGCACCGTGTCTTCTTGTATGGCTCGCTTCGCTCGCCATGCTTCGGCCAAGGTGCCTTGCTGCGCTCTGCACAGGTTACTATTCCCATTAGTAGTCCGTGTGGCTTGTTAAGTATGAAAACGTTTTTTAAAAAAAGAAAAAATTGTGGAAAACCCATGTCAACCTTTTGACCTGTCGACCTAGTTACTGTCGACCAATAGTGGTCGACCTAGTTACTGTCATCCTACTGTAGTTCCTGTCGACCTAGAGACCAGAATCCGTTTTAATTGCTGTTATCCTTTATTTAACATCCTTATGCCGAATCTGTTTGACTAATGTGATTTGTTTTATAGATTCTCAATACACTAGCTGCCAGCTTAGGCTGCAAAAGCTACAGTACAATGACTGAGAAGTATATCCAATGTATCACGTGTAAAATATACACCGTGAAACCACCTGTTATATGATCCCACTTATTATGCTATGTAAATGAGTTACTTATTTGTGTAAATAACTGCAGTGAGGTTGTGACACGTCCACAAAGTGTATCCTGGTGTCATCACTATAAAGTGATGGGATAATTAAGTATACATTTCTGGAATTCATGTACTACTATCTTGGATACTACCATCTAATTGATAATAATATGGAATACGCAAGGGGAGACTCTAATATCAGATCTCTTCCAATTACCATTAGTATGCTGAACTAAGGTTAACCCCTAGTATAAGGTACAATTCCAATTACAAGGGCCAATTTGGTTCAGAAATTAACATTATGAATAGGTATTAACTGAGTCAGAAGAAACAGCAGTAACATAGCCACCTGTGCTTATATATTATATGTTCCCAATATCTTGCATATATAACCATGGTGAAATTATATTTAGTATATTATGTTTACACCTTAAAAGGGGAGTACTATGAACGTGAGAACATTAAGATTACATTAGATTGGCATTGAGACAATTACGGAACCTTTGCTGGAGTCTAATTATTGGTGTTGGAATATATTGTGTATTAGGTTTAAGATTTTTAACAAGACACAGGGTATATTCAATTGCTGTCGAAACTGCCGTCCTGTCAGAAAAACGTCAGTTTTTGAATTTTTCAGGTCGAAAGGAGTTCCGACCTATTCAATCCCCGGCTTTTTTTCCAACAAGTCGGGGAATTCGACTTGTCGGAAAGCACGTAGATCGGCGGAATAGCCGCCGATCCGCATCTGTCGGAAACGGGACCAAATTCGACAGGCTTTGGTCCCGTTTCCGACAATCTCAATGCAACTCTAAAAAAAGTAGGATTGAGGTGAGAAGACGGGGCAGCGGGCTATGGGGAGCGGGGCGGCAAGCTATGGGCAGCAGGGCAGGCAGGTACCTTATGAGGAGCGTCCCCCCGGCCAGGCACCTCTCTCCCTGCAGCGTTCCCCTGCCGGCAGAGGGCTACACGGCTGAGTGGCGTGATGTGCAGCTCCCTCCCGCAGCTCCCTGTGATCTCACACACGGGGAGCTGCTGACAGCAGCAGCAGGGACACTGGCCAAATCCGACAGTCTGATTTGGCCACTCAATTGAGTAGGGCTTGTTGGATCCATTCCGACAAATGCATGTTGGAATGGATCCGACAGTAACTGAATATACCCCACGGAGTATTGTATAGTTTCCCGGCAGACCGGGGGCAGGGTAGGGCAGGGCACAGAGGAGACGACAGGGCATTCCCAAAAAGAAGCGTGCCTGATTGGTGAGGGGGCATAGCCTGTCTGGGAGGAGTGTGTCCCTGTGACACGTTCCCATTTCTTCACACTTTGGGGCGTGCCAAGCACTTGCAGAGGTGCTGGGCCTCACCCAAGCTCTCTCCATAATGTGAATAGATGCTGTGCACATGCACACATCGTCTATTCGCCGGGCAGCGATCAGGCCATGCAGCTTTTCCCATCCGTAGGACGCTGCAGCCTGTGGGTGGGAACGGCACTGGGCAGGTTGTCCTAGAAGGGTGTATGTAGGGCAGGGAGCATTTTGCAACCTTAAAATCGGGCACAATAACTTATTGCGGAGCATCTTTTGTAATGTTTCACAGTTCCCAATGGGCTTGCAAGCAGTGTCAGTTGTGTCTTTTAACTTTAACTTCAAACTCTTTTCCTTCAAAATCTTTACTAAAATCTGTTTTTCAAAACTTTTATTTTCCTTGTCCATGTGGCATTTTAGTGAAAGACAGCTTGCTCTATGGGCCTAATTCAGATTTGTTCCCTCGCTAGCGTTTTTCGCTGTGCAGCGATCAAGGCACTACTGTCATGCGTATGCACTGCAATGCGCAGGTGCATCGTATGGGTACAAAGTGGATCGTCGCTGTGCGGTGGATTTAACGAAGAATCCATTTGCACAGCCACTCGCAAGGAGATTGACAGGAAGAAGGCATTTGTGGGTGGCAACTGTCCGTTTTCAGGGAGTGTCTGGAAAAACGCAGACGTGTCTAAGCGTTTGCAGGGCAGGTGTCTGACGTCAATTCCGGCATCGAACAGGCTGAAGTGATCGCAGCAGCTAAGTAAGTTCAGACCTACTCAGAAACTGCACAAACTGTTTTTGTAGTGCTTGGCTGCACATGCGATCGCACACTTGCACAGCTAAAATACACTCCCCTATAGGCGGCGACTATCTGATCGCAGCGCTGCAAAAAATAGCTAGCGAGCGAACAGATCTGAATTAGGCCCCATATGCTTTTAATCATTTGTTGCCACAATATTTTCTCTTCAACACCCTTCTGTTTTAAAGCACACATTTTTTTTTAAAGAATTTCATGCAGAACTTGGTTCATATGATCAAACTCTTTCATAGTCACGTAGGAGGTAATTCAAATCTGATCGCTGGCCTGCAAACTTTGCTGTCCTGCGTTCAAATAGTCACCGCCCCCCAGGAGGAGTGTAAATTCGCCCTGCAAGTGTGCGATCGCATGTGTAGCTGAGCTGCAAAATTCCACTGTTTGCAGTATGTGCACAGCCCAGCCCTGTTCGGGCTGGAGCTGACACCACACACCCTCCCTGAAAACGCTTGGGAATGCCTGCATCTTTCCTGACACTCCCAGAAAATGGTCAGTTGCCACCCACAAATGGTCTCTTCCTGTCAATCTCCTTGCGAACGCCCGTGCGATTGGAATTTTCGTACCATCCCATTGCTGAACCGCGATGCCCTTTGTTGTTGTCCGGCGCGTGTGCGCATTGCAGTGCATACATGTGCGCAGTTAGAACCTGATCACCCGATGCGAAAAAGCACAGCAGCAATCATATCTGAATCACCATCATTGTCCACTCCAATCAGACACAGCACCATTTTTTTGCCTTGACAAGTATTTTTTAAGACTTATTTTATTTTTGTAGTTTGTACATAACTTTCTCTGAAATAAACACACAGAGAATAACTTGGCACCTAATCGATGTGTGGGTTTGGATTCAGCAGCCAACAAGCAGCTTAGACACCAAGATTTCTTTTTAAATATACGAACTAGAGGACAATATTAGAGATGAGCGGGTTCGGTTTCTTTGAATCCGAACCCGCACGAACTTCACTTTTTTTTTCACGGGTCCGAGCGACTCGGATCTTCCCGCCTTGCTCGGTTAACCCGAGCGCGCCCGAACGTCATCATGACGCTGTCGGATTCTCGCGAGACTCGGATTCTATATAAGGAGCCGCGCGTCGCCGCCATTTTCACACGTGCATTGAGATTGATAGGGAGAGGACGTGGCTGGCGTCCTCTCCATTAGAATAGATTAGAAGAGAGAGAGATTGTGCAGACAGAGTTTACCACAGTGACCAGTGCAGTTGTTGTTAAGTTAACTTTTATTTAATATATCCGTTCTCTGCTATATCCGTTCTCTGCCTGAAAAAAACGATACACAGCAGTCACACAGTGTGACTCAGTCTGTGTGCACTCAGCTCAGCCCAGTGTGCTGCACATCAATGTATAAAAGCTTATAATAATTGTGGGGGAGACTGGGGAGCACTGCAGGTTGTTATAGCAGGAGCCAGGAGTACATAATATTATATTAATTTAAAATTAAACAGTGCACACTTTTGCTGCAGGAGTGCCACTGCCAGTGTGACTAGTGGTGACCAGTGCCTGACCACCAGTATAGTAGTATATTGTTGTATACTATCTCTTTATCAACCAGTCTATATTAGCAGCAGACACAGTACAGTGCGGTAGTTCACGGCTGTGGCTACCTCTGTGTCGGCAGTCGGCACTCGGCAGGCAGTCCGTCCATCCATAATTGTATAATTATATACCACCTAACCGTGGTATTTTTTTTTCTTTCTTTATACCGTCGTCATAGTCATACTAGTTGTTACGAGTATACTACTATCTCTTTATCAACCAGTGTACAGTGCGGTAGTTCACGGCTGTGGCTACCTCTGTGTCGGCAGTCGGCAGGCAGTCCGTCCATCCATAATTGTATTATTATAATATATACCACCTAACCGTGGTTTTTTTTCCATTCTTTATACCGTCATAGTGTCATACTAGTTGTTACGAGTATACTACTATCTCTTTATCAACCAGTGTACAGTGCGGTAGTTCACGGCTGTGGCTACCTCTGTGTCGGCAGTCGGCAGGCAGTCCGTCCATCCATAATTGTATTATAATATATACCACCTAACCGTGGTTTTTTTTTCATTCTTTATACCGTCATAGTGTCATACTAGTTGTTACGAGTATACTACTATCTCTTTATCAACCAGTGTACAGTGCGGTAGTTCATGGCTGTGGCTACCTCTGTGTCGGCAGTCGGCAGGCAGTCCGTCCATCCATAATTGTATTATAATATATACCACCTAACCGTGGTTTTTTTTTCATTCTTTATACCGTCATAGTCAGTCATACTAGTTGTTACGAGTATACTACTATCTCTTTATCAACCAGTGTACAGTGCGGTAGTTCACGGCTGTGGCTACCTCTGTGTCGGCACTCGGCAGGCAGTCCGTCCATCCATAATTGTATTATAATATATACCACCTAACCGTGGTTTTTTTTTCATTCTTTATACCGTCATAGTGTCATACTAGTTGTTACGAGTATACTACTATCTCTTTATCAACCAGTGTACAGTGCGGTAGTTCACGGCTGTGGCTACCTCTGTGTCGGCAGTCGGCAGGCAGTCCGTCCATCCATAATTGTATTATAATATATACCACCTAACCGTGGTTTTTTTTTCATTCTTTATACCGTCATAGTGTCATACTAGTTGTTACGAGTATACTACTATCTCTTTATCAACCAGTGTACAGTGCGGTAGTTCACGGCTGTGGCTACCTCTGTGTCGGCAGTCGGCAGGCAGTCCGTCCATCCATAATTGTATTATAATATATACCACCTAACCGTGGTTTTTTTTTCATTCTTTATACCGTCATAGTCAGTCATACTAGTTGTTACGAGTATACTACTATCTCTTTATCAACCAGTGTACAGTGCGGTAGTTCACGGCTGTGGCTACCTCTGTGTCGGAACTCGGCAGGCAGTCCGTCCATCCATAATTGTATTACAATATATACCACCTAACCGTGGTTTTTTTTTCATTCTTTATACCGTCATAGTCAGTCATACTAGTTGTTACGAGTATACTACTATCTCTTTATCAACCAGTGTACAGTGCGGTAGTTCACGGCTGTGGCTACCTCTGTGTCGGAACTCGGCAGGCAGTCCGTCCATCCATAATTGTATTATTATAATATATACCACCTAACCGTGGTTTTTTTTTCATTCTTTATACCGTCATAGTGTCATACTAGTTGTTACGAGTATACTACTATCTCTTTATCAACCAGTGTACAGTGCGGTAGTTCACGGCTGTGGCTACCTCTGTGTCGGCAGTCGGCAGGCAGTCCGTCCATCCATAATTGTATTATAATATATACCACCTAACCGTGGTATTTTTTTCATTCTTTATACCGTCATAGTCAGTCATACTAGTTGTTACGAGTATACTACTATCTCTTTATCAACCAGTGTACAGTGCGGTAGTTCACGGCTGTGGCTACCTCTGTGTCGGCAGTCGGCAGGCAGTCCGTCCATCCATAATTGTATTACAATATATACCACCTAACCGTGGTTTTTTTTTCATTCTTTATACCGTCATAGTCAGTCATACTAGTTGTTACGAGTATACTACTATCTCTTTATCAACCAGTGTACAGTGCGGTAGTTCACGGCTGTGGCTACCTCTGTGTCGGAACTCGGCAGGCAGTCCGTCCATCCATAATTGTATTATTATAATATATACCACCTAACCGTGGTTTTTTTTTCATTCTTTATACCGTCATAGTGTCATACTAGTTGTTACGAGTATACTACTATCTCTTTATCAACCAGTGTACAGTGCGGTAGTTCACGGCTGTGGCTACCTCTGTGTCGGCAGTCGGCAGGCAGTCCGTCCATCCATAATTGTATTATAATATATACCACCTAACCGTGGTTTTTTTTTCATTCTTTATACCGTCATAGTCAGTCATACTAGTTGTTACGAGTATACTACTATCTCTTTATCAACCAGTGTACAGTGCGGTAGTTCACGGCTGTGGCTACCTCTGTGTCGGAACTCGGCAGGCAGTCCGTCCATCCATAATTGTATTACAATATATACCACCTAACCGTGGTTTTTTTTTCATTCTTTATACCGTCATAGTCAGTCATACTAGTTGTTACGAGTATACTACTATCTCTTTATCAACCAGTGTACAGTGCGGTAGTTCACGGCTGTGGCTACCTCTGTGTCGGAACTCGGCAGGCAGTCCGTCCATCCATAATTGTATTACAATATATACCACCTAACCGTGGTTTTTTTTTCATTCTTTATACCGTCATAGTCAGTCATACTAGTTGTTACGAGTATACTACTATCTCTTTATCAACCAGTGTACAGTGCGGTAGTTCACGGCTGTGGCTACCTCTGTGTCGGCACTCGGCAGGCAGTCCGTCCATCCATAATTGTATTACAATATATACCACCTAACCGTGGTTTTTTTATACCACCTAACCGTGGCAGTCCGTCCATAATTGTATACTAGTATCCAATCCATCCATCTCCATTGTTTACCTGAGGTGCCTTTTAGTTCTGCCTATAAAATATGGAGAACAAAAAAGTTGAGGTTCCAAAATTAGGGAAAGATCAAGATCCACTTCCACCTCGTGCTGAAGCTGCTGCCACTAGTCATGGCCGAGACGATGAAATGCCAGCAACGTCGTCTGCCAAGGCCGATGCCCAATGTCATAGTACAGAGCATGTCAAATCCAAAACACCAAATATCAGAAAAAAAAGGACTCCAAAACCTAAAATAAAATTGTCGGAGGAGAAGCGTAAACTTGCCAATATGCCATTTACCACACGGAGTGGCAAGGAACGGCTGAGGCCCTGGCCTATGTTCATGGCTAGTGGTTCAGCTTCACATGAGGATGGAAGCACTCAGCCTCTCGCTAGAAAACTGAAAAGACTCAAGCTGGCAAAAGCACCGCAAAGAACTGTGCGTTCTTTGAAATCCCAAATCCACAAGGAGAGTCCAATTGTGTCGTTTGCGATGCCTGACCTTCCCAACACTGGACGTGAAGAGCATGCGCCTTCCACTATTTGCATGCCCCCTGCAAGTGCTGGAAGGAGCACCCGCAGTCCAGTTCCTGATAGTCAGATTGAAGATGTCAGTGTTGAAGTACACCAGGATGAGGAGGATATGGGTGTTGCTGGCGCTGGGGAGGAAATTGACCAGGAGGATTCTGATGGTGAGGTGGTTTGTTTAAGTCAGGCACCCGGGGAGACACCTGTTGTCCGTGGGAGGAATATGGCCGTTGACATGCCAGGTGAAAATACCAAAAAAATCAGCTCTTCGGTGTGGAGGTATTTCACCAGAAATGCGGACAACAGGTGTCAAGCCGTGTGTTCCCTTTGTCAAGCTGTAATAAGTAGGGGTAAGGACGTTAACCACCTCGGAACATCCTCCCTTATACGTCACCTGCAGCGCATTCATAATAAGTCAGTGACAAGTTCAAAAACTTTGGGTGACAGCGGAAGCAGTCCACTGACCAGTAAATCCCTTCCTCTTGTAACCAAGCTCACGCAAACCACCCCACCAACTCCCTCAGTGTCAATTTCCTCCTTCCCCAGGAATGCCAATAGTCCTGCAGGCCATGTCACTGGCAAGTCTGACGAGTCCTCTCCTGCCTGGGATTCCTCCGATGCATCCTTGCGTGTAACGCCTACTGCTGCTGGCGCTGCTGTTGTTGCCGCTGGGAGTCGATGGTCATCCCAGAGGGGAAGTCGTAAGCCCACTTGTACTACTTCCAGTAAGCAATTGACTGTTCAACAGTCCTTTGCGAGGAAGATGAAATATCACAGCAGTCATCCTACTGCAAAGCGGATAACTGAGTCCTTGACAACTATGTTGGTGTTAGACGTGCGTCCGGTATCCGCCGTTAGTTCACAGGGAACTAGACAATTTATTGAGGCAGTGTGCCCCCGTTACCAAATACCATCTAGGTTCCACTTCTCTAGGCAGGCGATACCGAGAATGTACACGGACGTCAGAAAAAGACTCACCAGTGTCCTAAAAAATGCAGTTGTACCCAATGTCCACTTAACCACGGACATGTGGACAAGTGGAGCAGGGCAGGGTCAGGACTATATGACTGTGACAGCCCACTGGGTAGATGTATGGACTCCCGCCGCAAGAACAGCAGCGGCGGCACCAGTAGCAGCATCTCGCAAACGCCAACTCTTTCCTAGGCAGGCTACGCTTTGTATCACCGCTTTCCAGAATACGCACACAGCTGAAAACCTCTTACGGCAACTGAGGAAGATCATCGCGGAATGGCTTACCCCAATTGGACTCTCCTGTGGATTTGTGGCATCGGACAACGCCAGCAATATTGTGTGTGCATTAAATATGGGCAAATTCCAGCACGTCCCATGTTTTGCACATACCTTGAATTTGGTGGTGCAGAATTTTTTAAAAAACGACAGGGGCGTGCAAGAGATGCTGTCGGTGGCCAGAAAAATTGCGGGACACTTTCGGCGTACAGGCACCACGTACAGAAGACTGGAGCACCACCAAAAACTACTGAACCTGCCCTGCCATCATCTGAAGCAAGAAGTGGTAACGAGGTGGAATTCAACCCTCTATATGCTTCAGAGGTTGGAGGAGCAGCAAAAGGCCATTCAAGCCTATACAATTGAGCACGATATAGGAGATGGAATGCACCTGTCTCAAGTGCAGTGGAGAATGATTTCAACGTTGTGCAAGGTTCTGATGCCCTTTGAACTTGCCACACGTGAAGTCAGTTCAGACACTGCCAGCCTGAGTCAGGTCATTCCCCTCATCAGGCTTTTGCAGAAGAAGCTGGAGGCATTGAAGAAGGAGCTAACACGGAGCGATTCCGCTAGGCATGTGGGACTTGTGGATGCAGCCCTTAATTCGCTTAACAAGGATTCACGGGTGGTCAATCTGTTGAAATCAGAGCACTACATTTTGGCCACCGTGCTCGATCCTAGATTTAAAGCCTACCTTGGATCTCTCTTTCCGGCAGACACAGGTCTGCTGGGGTTGAAAGACCTGCTGGTGACAAAATTGTCAAGTCAAGCGGAACGCGACCTGTCAACATCTCCTCCTTCACATTCTCCCGCAACTGGGGGTGCGAGGAAAAGGCTCAGAATTCCGAGCCCACCCGCTGGCGGTGATGCAGGGCAGTCTGGAGCGACTGCTGATGCTGACATCTGGTCCGGACTGAAGGACCTGACAACGATTACGGACATGTCGTCTACTGTCACTGCATATGATTCTCTCAACATTGATAGAATGGTGGAGGATTATATGAGTGACCGCATCCAAGTAGGCACGTCACACAGTCCGTACTTATACTGGCAGGAAAAAGAGGCAATTTGGAGGCCCTTGCACAAACTGGCTTTATTCTACCTAAGTTGCCCTCCCACAAGTGTGTACTCCGAAAGAGTGTTTAGTGCCGCCGCTCACCTTGTCAGCAATCGGCGTACGAGGTTACATCCAGAAAATGTGGAGAAGATGATGTTCATTAAAATGAATTATAATCAATTCCTCCGCGGAGACATTGACCAGCAGCAATTGCCTCCACAAAGTACACAGGGAGCTGAGATGGTGGATTCCAGTGGGGACGAATTGATAATCTGTGAGGAGGGGGATGTACACGGTGATATATCGGAGGGTGAAGATGAGGTGGACATCTTGCCTCTGTAGAGCCAGTTTGTGCAAGGAGAGATTAATTGCTTCTTTTTTGGGGGGGGTCCAAACCAACCCGTCATATCAGTCACAGTCGTGTGGCAGACCCTGTCACTGAAATGATGGGTTGGTTAAAGTGTGCATGTCCTGTTTTGTTTATACAACATAAGGGTGGGTGGGAGGGCCCAAGGATAATTCCATCTTGCACCTCTTTTTTCTTTTCTTTTTCTTTGCATCATGTGCTGATTGGGGAGGGTTTTTTGGAAGGGACATCCTGCGTGACACTGCAGTGCCACTCCTAGATGGGCCCGGTGTTTGTGTCGGCCACTAGGGTCGCTAATCTTACTCACACAGCTACCTCATTGCGCCTCTTTTTTTCTTTGCGTCATGTGCTGTTTGGGGAGGGTTTTTTGGAAGGGACATCCTGCGTGACACTGCAGTGCCACTCCTAGATGGGCCCGGTGTTTGTGTCGGCCACTAGGGTCGCTAATCTTACTCACACAGTCAGCTACCTCATTGCGCCTCTTTTTTTCTTTGCGTCATGTGCTGTTTGGGGAGGGTTTTTTGGAAGGGCCATCCTGCGTGACACTGCAGTGCCACTCCTAGATGGGCCCGGTGTTTGTGTCGGCCACTAGGGTCGCTAATCTTACTCACACAGCTACCTCATTGCGCCTCTTTTTTTCTTTGCGTCATGTGCTGTTTGGGGAGGGTTTTTTGGAAGGGCCATCCTGCGTGACACTGCAGTGCCACTCCTAGATGGGCCCGGTGTTTGTGTCGGCCACTAGGGTCGCTAATCTTACTCACACAGCTACCTCATTGCGCCTCTTTTTTTCTTTGCGTCATGTGCTGTTTGGGGAGGGTTTTTTGGAAGGGACATCCTGCGTGACACTGCAGTGCCACTCCTAGATGGGCCCGGTGTTTGTGTCGGCCACTAGGGTCGCTTATCTTACTCACACAGCGACCTCGGTGCAAATTTTAGGACTAAAAATAATATTGTGAGGTGTGAGGTATTCAGAATAGACTGAAAATGAGTGTAAATTATGGTTTTTGAGGTTAATAATACTTTGGGATCAAAATGACCCCCAAATTCTATGATTTAAGCTGTTTTTTAGTGTTTTTGGAAAAAAACACCCGAATCCAAAACACACCCGAATCCGACAAAAATAATTCGGTGAGGTTTTGCCAAAACGCGTTCGAACCCAAAACACGGCCGCGGAACCGAACCCAAAACCAAAACACAAAACCCGAAAAATTTCAGGCGCTCATCTCTAGACAATACAGGTTATGAAGACCTAGCAAGACTCTCATTAGAAAAAGGCTGGGCCAACCAGGTAACTACAACCTTACCATCAACATGTGTTATAGCACACCATTTTTTTTATTTTTTATTGACAGTTATCATCAAGACACTACAATGTACAGCATGTAAACATACACATTTAACAAAACATCTCACCTATGATTTACGTTATGTACCGAATATCACTTGTTACTATCATTGCTATTTTTTCACCTTTTTTTGCTGGAAATGTTTTATTCTTATCAAAATGGTGTACTTGAAGCATTACTTCCCTATTATACCAAGTTGTATGTTGGAAACATTGGGCCTAATTCAGATCTGATCACAGCAGTAAATTTGTTAGCTAATGGGCAAAACCACATGCACTGCAGGGGGGGGGGGGGGGGCAGATGTAACATGTGCAGAGAGCGTTAGATTTGGGTGGGTTATTTTGTTTCTGTGCAGGGTAAATACTGGCTGCTTTATTTTTACACTGCAATTTAGATTTAAGTTTGAACACACCACACCCAAACCTAACTCTCTCTGCCCATGTTATATCTGCCTCCCCCCCCACGCAGTGCACATGGTCTTGCCCATTAGCTAACAAATTTGCTGCTGCGATCAGATCTGAATTAGGCCCCTTGTCTCAGCGTCTCTTTAATTAGTGGTGACAAAGTTTTAACATATGTGGGCCATGTTTCAAAGAATTTTCTTGTCATTTTCTCTTTGCGTAGTGTTGTGTTTGTCCAATCCATAGAAAGCAGGTAAGAAGCTTGAGGAAACATTAAAGATATAGAAACCTGATCTGGGCTAATCCATTGATATAGTATAGGTTTTTTTTTTGTAGCTGCTGCTAATTTATTAAGTGGTACCCTATTTCCTTTGGTTAGGTTACTGAGATCTGTTTTGGGGTAAATACCCCAATCTTGTATTGCCAATATTGTATTGTATATTTAAATCTGTTAGAATATAGATTTTTAAGTTCTTGTCAAAAAGATTGCACCTTCTCACTGTTATGCACACCAGTGCCTGCAGGAATGTACTGGTGTTTGAACTGTTATGCACACCAGTGCCTGCAGGAATGTACTGGTGTCTGAACAGAGAGGGATGCAAAACAAATGAACTCACAGACAGACTGGGAAATATGACATAACGTACACAGAAGGTGATAGGGTAACAAAACCAACACAGAGTGAACAGAGAAGCCCAGAGGCTAAGAAACTGGGTGTCTCCCTAGTATTAGAAATGCTCAGATGGAAAAAGCAAGATGTTGTGTTTTAATACGTAGAGAACCCGAAATGCTGTTGCTAAGGGCAACAGCAAAACCCTAAAGGGTTACCAACGGGTGTGGCAGTAAACTCCTTGGTCAGAGATGGAATAATAGACACAAGGAGAGTCTCCACAATCCTAATTCTCACTTGCAGGGCCCAGGTTCAGCTTACTGCCACTAAACTGACACATGGACGCCCTGCACAGTGAGAGAGGATTATGCAGGCAGGTCTGAAAGTACAGCCACAAACCTGCTGGGTTCACAGAATAGCAAAAGAACCTCAGCAGGCTAAATGACTGACTCCAGTCTTACTGCTAGGTCTGGATTGGCAGAGTGTAGTACCAAATCCCCAGGCCTATTTGCAGTAAGCAACAACAAATACAAAGCTACACAGTACTGGCTAACTTTCAGGAACTGACTAACCAACAAAGATTCAGCAGCATCTGCTTAACCAGAGAAGATGCCTTATAAAGCAGGTGCTGTCCACGCCCCCCTCAGACCTCACAGACTGTGAGCACAAAAACCAGCACCGGATCCCCTGCCTGTAACCACTGCATAGCAAAAGACCCGAACCGGAGTATCAGCTGCGCTCAGGTTACTCCGCTAGCACTTGTCTCCCGGTTGCCATGACGACGTGGCAGCACAGGGCAGGAGACCCTAATAGTACCCCCCCTCTGACGAGGGGGTCAAAGAACCCCTACCACCGGGTTTATCGGGGAACTGCGAGAAGAAAGAGCGTATCAGTCTGGGGGCATGAAGATCACAACTGTGCACCCACGACCGCTCCTCCGGGCCATACCCCTTCCAGTGCACCAAAAATGACAGCCGACCCCGAACCATCTTGGAGTCAAGAATCCTTTCAACAACAAACTCCCTCTGGCCACGTATCAGAAGAGGGGAAGGTCTTCCTCTGGAAGAAGGATTACTAATCGCCCGTTTTAAAAGGGAACAATGAAATGTTTTATTGATACCCAAAGAACGGGGCAGATCTAACTGAAATGCCACCGGATTGATAACCCTGGTGATCTTATAAGGGCCGATGAACCGGGGGCCTAACTGACAATGTCTATAATATTTGTCCTATTAAAAACACGTTAAAGGTTAAAGAACACAGTACACAATTGGCGCAAAAAGTACCGCAAGGGTACTCCCTTAACTATACCTTAAGGAATGTACTTATACTGTAAACATTTGTGCAGTGACAATGTGTAGATGTAATGCAGTGTACCCTTGTTAGCTTAAAAGCTGTATGAGCGACTATGACGCTCTGAGAACCTTTATGTATTTATAATAATCAATCAAATACCGGTCTAAGGTTCTAACGCCTTTAGTGAGAGAATGAACGTTCAAAAAGAATAATACAATACAAGCTATACACTACCAAAATAACATAGAATATCTAACCAAGTAACTAACATATAATACAATAAAGACACAATTACGTTTAAGGGGGGGGGGAGAGAGGGAGAGAGGGAGAATGGCTAACAATAACAATAAGACAATATGGTTGCAGAGAAGCTTACACATGTGAGGAACAATCGCTGTGCAGTTAGTCAATGCTGAGAATCTTTGTGGAGAAAATACTTGAGCTTACCCATACTGGCTGTCCCTATATACACAACCCTACAATACCGCATGGGACAGAAGCTAGACTCCATTTTGGGAAAACTCCCATGATTCCAAAGACTGCACCACATGGCTGAAAGGGGGAGGGGAAAACACCCAGCAGCAGCCATTTTACTCAAACCAACTAATCTTATTCCACATTCCAATCCAACTTCCTAGAACCATCTTATTGCATACAGTCCATGTTATATGAATCACCAGATCACAATGTAACCACACATCCCAGCATGCCATTGCTACAGAACCCATATTCACAAGTAACTGCATGGCGGTATTCATGATTGACAAGATATATTATAACAAACCAGCACAATCTATTTTAAATCACCATAGGCAAACAAATACCACAAGTGCTATGCTACAGGTTGTCTAATGCCCCAGCTACCATCACAGATTCCCAGATCTATCACACAAACAAGTTACAATATCCTATTTAAACCAGCACCATTGACCTTAAAGCAATCTGTCTATATTTCCTTATCTAGCCATGTGAATTCTATACTTAGCCTTCCGCTTGGAGGTCAGTCCTAGGGATGAAGCAGCCATGCTGCTGGGTGCCAGGTAGCTGTGTGAGTCAGTGAGCCCTGTGATTTCCAGTGGATAATATCATACCTGCATTCCAGCTGTGGGGGTGTGTCAACCAAGGATGTGTGTCTTTCACAGTATGTGGGCTGTCTTGTATCAGTGGCCTTGGTTATGCAAAACAATGGGTGATGACTAACACATTCCTGTCTTGTGGGAAGCTATTGTTTGGCGAATACAAAACAAAACCCTGTCTCTGGGTTTTGTTCGATATTCATGATGTCCACTTTCAGTTGAGACAATGACATCTCAGCAATCATTCTTCTGGAGACAAATCCAGCCCCATTTCGTAAACACAGGTGTTGGCCCTCCTCATTGAGTCTCAAAGCTCAGTGTAATTAAAGGCTATTGTACTCCGTCTGCGGGAAAGATACTGATTTGGAATACAATTAATCTTCAATTACTATTCCTGTGCTTAACTATGCATATGAACATGTGAAGCCCTCCCAACATGCAAGCTATTGTTTGGGGAATCTCTAAGGTCAAAGAGCCATCTTTAATATACCATACTTTGCTGAACTCAGGGGAATATTAACTTATAAAATACATTATTTTGATTTAAATATGCCGCGTGCACACACACATGAAGTGCATATATGGCAACGTGCAGCGTGATATTTTTCTGACTTTGACAGTCCACCCTTTGGCAGTCACCAATAACTGCCACTTCCTAAAACATTTCAAAAAGAGAAAAAT
Organism: Pseudophryne corroboree; assembly: GCF_028390025.1. NCBI lineage: Eukaryota > Metazoa > Chordata > Amphibia > Anura > Myobatrachidae > Pseudophryne > Pseudophryne corroboree. The sequence goes on from NC_086449.1 coordinate 580,126,526, forward strand.
ATATGTCATATGTAAATACATTTCTATGATTGGGTAAGGGAGGAGAGAAGAAGGTAGGAAAAGGGTATGACCTAGTGAGATAGCAGAAGCATGCGTGTATGAATCCATGTTTGGGGGGTCATGTATCATCGTGCCGTACGTGTTTTAAATCAAGCTTCGAGGTATTGCGAAGTATACATTTGAATTCCTTCTTATCCCGTATTAAGGGTCTGTGGATGGGCTGTCAAACTTTACCGAGCTCTTTTTGACTTTTGGTTGTAACAAAATGGGGGAGCACATCTTAGTTGATGATACATGAATGGGGGGATATGTGATTGCTGATATCTGTGCCTGTATTCCCTATCGACTATGTGTGGCATTACCTGAAGGTTGTAGAAATGAAGATAAAGAACAATTATGGTAAATGCAGTGGTATTCTATGTCAGGTTAATGAACATTTGTCGGCTGAAGTCTTGGCTGGTATCTGTTGAATGCAGTCTTCTTTGGGCTTTTGCCAACGAGTGCGAGCAAAAGCTTTGTCAATGTCCATAGACTTACAAAAGTGTTGGGCTAGCGTAAATTTAAAATTTCTAGGGAAACTGGGGGTCTATGGCATAGTTCATCAAATATCTGTGTATAAGGTTGTCAAAACTTCTTCTTTAATCCATCAGTTGTCTGTATACAGGATCATCAAATTCCTTGTCCAAGTGGGTCTTTTTACCTTGGAGAAAACGGAAAAACAGGTGAAAGAAACGGACCGTATAATCGCATTTTCATCACATCGTTGTTTCTACCGTTGGGTCATAGATCAAATCCATTGGAATTACAATTTCCTCACTCCTTAGACTCATTACCCTGGTACTACGTTTGCACTTCATTAGAGCCTGACCGCATCTAAATATCAAGCCAATCGATATGACAACACCTAAGATACATAGGAGAAACTTCCCTACATCCATTATGACTCCTTGAGCCCATTCTCCTAAACCAGAGAACCAATTTCGTGGGTTCAACCATGACACCCAACCAGTCAGCTCATTACCCACAGCAGCAAGGGTGAGATTGTGTCTCCTGCGAAATTCCCACTTTAATTGGAGAATGTCGTCCATCTTTTGGTCTATGACCTCGACCGGATCCTCGGTACTATTCGTAATATATGTGCAGCATTTCACGCCGTACTGCGTTGCCAGTGTGACACAATATCCACCTGTCACTGCTGTGAGATAATTAAGAACCATTCTATGCTGAACCAGTTCTGTTTTATAAGCTTGAAGTTCCCTTCCAGTATACCTAAAAGTGTCGTCATACATTTCTGTGATATTGTCTAACAAATTTGCAAGCGCAGAGATATACCTATAGTTCAGCACTCCTCTAGCGGTGCCAGTGAAATCTAACGCGAGTAGAACCTGAATCCCGGTGGATTCGTGGATCATGTCAGAGGCCGGATGCTCTGTCCTTTCTGTCAGTTGCCTTTTAACGACGTGCTCGTAATGAGTGTGAGTATAAGGAGCTTAGGCACCATGGTGTATATCTTTCATTTTGGCATGTGATACAGTCATTACTTCAGGCAGTACTTTTCCAATATAACACAATCCTTCTGAGTTTGGGGCAAGCCGCTCATACGCCTTTCTCCCGCATATGAAATATGCATCATCGGGGAGAACATATGGGACTGAATAGGACATAACCATATTACACATCTTCCATGTGAAATCTCCTAACCCTAATTCTCCCATCTGTCTAGTACACGTATCTGTTTGTACGATATGTGCACAGTATCCTGGTGATACCTCTCCAACTCTCGTAATCCTACTTCCTAGGGGATACCTATATCGGAATGATTTTCCACTACCGGCTATGTGGCGTATAAGTTCTGTATCTGTTGGCATTCTATCGGCTCTATGTGAAAAGGTCATGGTTTTGTTATTCCATGACACTTCCCAATTTCCCGGCTTTCGGGGATTGGAAATGTTAAAACATACTAGGGGTCTATCCACATGATATTGGTGGAGCTTCAAACTAGGAGGACTAGAGATATTAAACCTCCTGTCCACCGGCCTCCCACCACTTAGCTCAAGTACCTCCCCTATCGTTAAAAGGAAATGGTACTAGTCCTAGCTTGCTGTGGCCTTGAGGTACTTGAGAGCATACCCAACAATCTGTCTGATTTCACACTTTACCCACTAAGGAGTGATAGTCACTCAATGGGTGCCGGTCCATGTTAATGTTAAAACTGGACTGACATTTCTTGATGCACCCATCCTCTACTACACTGTCACAGAGTCTACAGATACAGTTCTCTTTTCAGCTAACAATCCTTCACAATGTTTACAAATAACATGGCTGTTAGATCGTTTCCGGTACTCGCCTTTGCTTGGTGATTGTGTTGCTATTGGAAATTTACACCTCCGTCTCAGTCATCAGAAACCCATTCTGGATCCTTTCTCGACCTCACTGGTACTCTCACCGAAACAGACTGCTCTGGTCAACATCAGGGTCAACATGAAAACACGGATCACAGTCTCTTGAGGCGAGTCCATCTTACAGGAGGAGAAAAGGAGAAATTTGTAATGGGGGTATAGGAAAACAGTTTGAGGGGGAGAGAAACTTGTTACGATAATTAGTTCTCTAGTCTTGTTGTTCTTAAGGTGCTGTCTCTCAGTCTTCCAAACGAACATTCCGGTGATGCAATATTCCTTCCAAACCAGCGAACTTTCTGTAAGGAGCAAAAAAATCTTGCATTACCATTTGTCTAACTGATGTGTGACATACCATCTTTAAAACATGAAAACATGAGTGAGAAGAGAGAAAACAAAAAAAAAACAAAAGAGAGAGAGAACAATTCATATATATATATATATATATATATATATATATATATAACATAACACATCAATAAACAACAGGAAAAAAAAAAATTTTTCAAACATTTTAAAACATTGTCAGATCATCAGGCTGTCATATCTACATGTCCAATGGTTTCCTTGCGCAGTCCCTCCCACCAGCACCTCCATACTCCACCCTCTGTATCTGGCCAGGATACATTGATGCGGATAGGTCATGCTGGGGTTTGGTAGACTTCTGCAAAGACCAAGCAGATATGCAATGTTTGAGTCCTATCAATAATCGTCAGAGATGGGGAGAAAAAAGAAACATTTCACAGATACATTTACAACGTTTCACCCGGTCATTCCTGTATCTTCAGGGAATGACCTCCCAATTTATTAACTGTTACCTCAGGCTTACCATCAGTCCTAATGATCACCTTTTATAATTTGGTGTGTCATATTCATGTCTAGGGGGTCTGACTTTATGTGGGCTGTTGCAGTTACTGGCATAATGCCCTTCTCTTTTGCAAAGATCACAAACCCTGGGCTTCCTCCAAGTGTCAGTGAAATGGGGTCTTGGTTGATTTGATGCCTCCTCAAACGCTTGGATGCTCATCACCATCAACCGCTTTCCCTGTACCTCCCTGATTCCTTGGATACCATGATTATGTCGTTGTCTAGGGAGTTGATATACCTTCTGTGAATCTTTGATCATACACTTAGATCTTTCCTAGGATCTGGGAAATCAGACATGATTGATCTCAATTCTGTCCGGGACCAGGGATGGCGCATTGCACTGTCCTTGACGGGAATGATTCCCTGATCGTCAGTCTTCCCATTGGGGACTGTGATCACCCTGACAGGACCAAATTCAATTACATCACCTTGTGTTGGTCTTACAATATGGGGTACATTTGTTTGTGCGTGATATAAAACATTGTACGTACCTGTGGACACGACCTCACCTGACCCTCCGTTAGGGGGTTTGATTATTGCCTTTACCGATTTGGTCGCGTCCACCTGGATGTCTTGTGTGATGGCTGCTGGAAGGGGTGCCGACATCGGGCTGGGCTCACTTTCTTGCTTGTATTCCTGAGGGAAGTTTAACATGGGGTGCGACTTGCACAGGTTAACATTTGTGATTTTTACACTTTCATTTTTATAAACATTATTACATTTGTTACTTTCATTCTTAATACAGTTACTAAGTGCATTTTTATCGTACAACATTGTGCTATTTCTCTGCAACCATAATCCTCTCCATTGCCATGTCTCTCTTCCCAAGATGAGGGTCAGATATGTAAGTTAAATTTCTTTGCATTTCACTTTCCTGTTGCCATAACTGTAAACAATCATAATGTCTAATTCGTTGCTTCCAGGATTTTATGAGACAGATCCTTCGCCTTAAATTATGCAGTACCTCTGAGTCAAAACTACCTATCCCAGGAAATGGTGCTTTATCCCCCACAGTCATTCGTGTCCATTCATCACAAAAGGTCTCAGTGTGGGGACCATATCTTCCCCACATTACTAACCGAGCAGACCCTCGGGGTCTGCAAGCCTCTGCAGCCTGAACTCTGACTGCTAAACGTCCCTGTGTTGTGCACTTGGCTTCCATTGTGGACCTTTTTAACACAGAAAAACTTCCTAAAATGCACCAAACACAGAAGTCTACGGTGGAAGTTACCCAAGCTCTTCCACCAGCTTCTTCTGCTCCGAGTACAACGAATCCGCCCCTTTTAGCAGACCCACGTAATCGTTGCAGGCCCTACCAGCGAAAATTCCTTACCTTTATATTTTTACACAAATCACGCTTGCATGTGCTCCCTACAACACGCATGAGGGCAATTTAATATACGACCTCATATCACGTTGCGTTATTGGTCACACATACAACCGTGCGGTCCAATCATACCACTTATAGACACTTGTTGCCTATAAATGGTAGGATCATTGGAATCTCCCTACTGTGCTCCAAAACAGCCGGAGCGTAATACCACGAAAACTTTATCACACTCCGTCGCACGTTTTCACCTAGACCATGCACGCACGTTTTCACCTAGACCGTGCTCATCACGTATTCACCTAGACCGTGATTCACCAAGATTTACTTCACCAAGACTTCACCAAGACTTCACCAAGAGGAGTTCAATACACTCATACCGTTTTCAACCCACACTAACATTCTATAGTTTTCTGATCAGAAAAATAATTTCCCGTAATCTGATAGCTCTCCCCAGAGGCACTACAGTAAAGTAAGGTATTTAAACTAAGTTTTGGAAACTGAACAAATGTGTGCTATTGTCTTGTGGCTTCTGTATCGCCTTACTATAAATGTAAGCGATATTTCACTATATAAACACTTACCAAACACCACACAGTATCTTCTATGCTGTGTGCTTGTTTTTTTTTTTTTTTTTACAATTACTCCCTTAAGTATTACTTTTTATCTTTTAACTATTAATAACAACAAATGTCTCAGCGCGTTATCAATGGTATGTGGCAATCAGGAGAATGAGATGTGAAAATATACGAGTGAAAATGCAATTCTAAATTTAATCTAATAACATACATTGATGTAAGCACATGCATATAGATATTTAGACCTTATTCAGTGCTTCTAATTTGCATATGAATTGCTTTTTAACTACAGTAACTCTGTAAAGGCGATTTCTTTCAACACTGCTAGGGAACAAAACCAGTCACACAGGTTCATTTGCATTTCAATGGCCATCCTGCACCAAGCAGAGTAGGGTGGTAAGGAAACCAAAAGAAAAAAAAAACCAAAACTTTGTTTTATCTGTGTATCGTTCTTAAATCAAATACTCATTCCACTATTAACTTATATCAACCTCTATCTGAACCACTCATGATTGACCATGATATAGATTAAATAAATGCATTAAAAAAAAACTCATTAAATGATGATTTCTTTTTGACAGTGGATGGCTGATTATTTCCTGAGTCAACTAAAAATCAGCCGTTCAAAAAAAAATTGACCTTCCCAAAATGGCCGCTGCTCCTCCCCCATCCATGAGGTTTACACAAAATGGGGGACAGACCTTTTGTCACAAAGAAAAATCATCATGCCAGCCCCTTTTAGTTATCACGCTATGCAGAGCGATTAAAAATAATTTTAAAACTATTTAAACAGACAAACATCCAATCTGCGTGTGCAGTTGGCACCAAATAGAAATAAAAACCAGATTTACAAAGACAATAACGTACTGTTCTTACCTTCCAGTTCCCGAATTCCCTCAGCACTCCTTACCAAGTGAAGCAGGCGCTTATCTGGTCAGCACTGCGAGGGATAGCACCTTCCCGCCTTTTGCTGATCGATAATGTCTGCTAAAGTTACCTAGTGCAGATATGTGAAGACCGGAGGAGCCCTCAATTGACAATGTCTATAATATTTGTCCTATTAAAAACACGTTAAAGGTTAAAGTACACAGTACGCAATTGGCGCAAAAAGTACCGCAAGGGTACTCCCTTAACTATACCTTAAGGAATGTACTTATACTGTAAACATTTGTGCAGTGACAATGTGTAGATGTAATGCAGTGTAACCTTGCTAGCTTAAAAGCTGTATGAGCGACTATGACGCTCTGAGAACCTTTATGTATTTATAATAATCAATCAAATACCGGTCTAAGGTTCTAACGCCTTTAGTGAGAGAATGAACGTTCAAAAAGAATAATAAAATACAAGCTATACACTACCAAAATAACATAGAATATCTAACCAAGTAACTAACATATAATACAATAAAGACACAATTACGTTTAAGGGGGGGGGAGAGAGAGGGAGAGAGAGAATGGCTAACAATAACAATAAGACAATATGGTTGCAGAGAAGCTTACACATGTGAGGAACAATCGCTGCGCAGTTAGTCAATGCTGAGAATCTTTGTGGAGAAAATACTTGAGCTTACCCATACTGGCTGTCCCTATATACACAACCCTACAATACCGCATGGGACAGAAGCTAGACTCCATTTTGGGAAAACTCCCATGATTCCAAAGACTGCACCACATGGCTGAAAGGGGGAGGGGAAAACACCCAGCAGCAGCCATTTTACTCAAACCAACTAATCTTATTCCACATTCCAATCCAACTTCCTAGAACCATCTTATTGCATACAGTCCATGTTATATGAATCACCAGATCACAATGTAACCACACATCCCAGCATGCCATTGCTACAGAACCCATATTCACAAGTAACTGCATGGCGGTATTCATGATTGACAAGATATATTATAACAAACCAGCACAATCTATTTTAAATCACCATAGGCAAACAAATACCACAAGTGCTATGCTACAGGTTGTCTAATGCCCCAGCTACCATCACAGATTCCCAGATCTATCACACAAACAAGTTACAATATCCTATTTAAACCAGCACCATTGACCTTAAAGCAATCTGTCTATATTTCCTTATCTAGCCATGTGAATTCTATACTTAGCCTTCTGCTTGGAGGTCAGTCCTAGGGATGAAGCAGCCATGCTGCTGGGTGCCAGGTAGCTGTGTGAGTCAGTGAGCCCTGTGATTTCCAGTGGATAATATCATACCTGCATTCCAGCTGTGGGGGTGTGTCAACCAAGGATGTGTGTCTTTCACAGTATGTGGGCTGTCTTGTATCAGTGGCCTTGGTTATGCAAAACAATGGGTGATGACTAACACATTCCTGTCTTGTGGGAAGCTATTGTTTGGCGAATACAAAACAAAACCCTGTCTCTGGGTTTTGTTCGATATTCATGATGTCCACTTTCAGTTGAGACAATGACATCTCAGCAATCATTCTTCTGGAGACAAATCCAGCCCCATTTCGTAAACACAGGTGTTGGCCCTCCTCATTGAGTCTCAAAGCTCAGTGTAATTAAAGGCTATTGTACTCCGTCTGCGGGAAAGATACTGATTTGGAATACAATTAATCTTCAATTACTATTCCTGTGCTTAACTATGCATATGAACATGTGAAGCCCTCCCAACATGCAAGCTATTGTTTGGGGAATCTCTAGGGTCAAAGAGCCATCTTTAATATACCATACTTTGCTGAGCTCAGGGGAATATTAACTTATAAAATACATTATTTTGATTTAAATATGCCGCGTGCACACACACATGAAGTGCATATATGGCAACGTGCAGCGTGATATTTTTCTGACTTTGACATAACTTATGAGATGGCTGTCTCAACTTCAAATTCTTGGTAGACAACCAGACGAAGTCTCCTAATTTGAAGCTGCAGGGTCTTTTCCGCTTATCAAAAACCCTTTTGGTCACTAATGACACAGACACAAGGGCTTTCTTCACTTTCCTCCAAATACCTCTAAGGACCGAAACGACAGAGGAACCACCAGGCGTGGAGTCCAGGGGGTCAAAAGAATTGGCCTTAGGATGATGCCCATACACACAAAGGAAGGGAGAGATACCTGTAGCAGAGTGAGCCGCGTTGTTATAGGCAAACTCCGCCATTGACAGATGAGCAACCCAGTCAGTCTGACACTTGGAGACATAACACCTGAGGAACTGCTCCAAGGACTGGTTCACCCTTTCAGTCTGCCCATTAGACTGCGGATGGTAGCCTGACGACAAGCTGACAGAAATCTGGAGATCGGAACAAAATGCCCTCCAGAATTTGGCCACAAACTGGGATCCGCGGTCAAAGACCACATCAAGTGGCAACCCGTGGAGACGCACAACATGCAGCATAAATAATTCAGACAGGCGTCTGGCCGATGGCAGCCCAACCAGTGGCACGAAGTGCGCCATCTTCGAAAACCTGTCAACGACAACCCAGATGGCTGTCATCCCCGAGGATTTGGGCAAGTCCACAACAAAATCCATTGAAATGTGGGTCCATGGCTTAGATGGAATAGAGAGTGGATGTAATGGGCCAACAGGAACCCCCCTAGGAGTCTTATTTCGGGCACAGATGTCACATGCCCGAACCCACTGATCCACATCCTTAGCCACCGAGGGCAACCACACCGCCATAGATAGCAACTCCCGAGTTCTGGCAATACCCGGGTGACCTGCCGACTTCTTGGCATGGAATTCCAGGAACACTCGCTGTCTTAACCTAGGAGGCACAAACAAAAGACCTACCGGAAGGTCTGGAGGAGCCTGCTCCTGTGCTCTAAGGACTAATGACAAGAGGTCCTGGGTAATGCCCACTTTAATACATGATGGGGACACAATGGGCAACGGCTCCTCGGTGGTCTCCTGGATTGGAGCAAAACTCAGCGAGAGCGCATCAGCCTTGATGTTTTTTGACCCAGGGCGATATGTTATCAAAAAATTAAAGCGAGCAAAAAACAAAGCTCATCGTGCCTGCCTGGCATTGAGACGCTTCGCTGACTCTAAATATGCCAAATTCTTATGGTCGGTGAGAATTGAGACCACAAACTTAGCCCCCTCAAGCCAGTGTCTCCACTCCTCGAATGCATCCTTAATAGCCAACAATTCCCGGTTACCCACGTCATAATTCATCTCGGCAGGCGAAAATTTACGGGAAAAGTAAGCACAGGGATGAAGGCGATTATCAGACACTCCCATCTGAGAGAGCACTGCCCCAATACCCATCTCAGAGGCATCCACCTCCACCACAAAAGGACGCTCTGGATCTGGGTGTCGCAGCACCTTGGCCGAGACAAATGCCCTTTTGAGACGGGCAAAAGCCGCTTTGGCCTCACGAGACCAGTGAGCAACATCCGCCCCTTTCTTAGTGAGTGCCACCAAGGGCGCCACTATAGACGAAAATCCAGCGATAAATCGTCTATAAAAATTTGCAAAGCCCAGGAAACGCTGAAGCGCCTTCAAACTAGTGGGCTGCACCCAATCCAGGACTGCCTGTACCTTGGAACCCTCCATTTGGAAACCTTCTGGGGAGATAATATATCCTAGAAATGCGATTTGCTGAACTTCAAATTCGCACTTCTCCAGCTTCGCCCCAAGCCGGTGGTCTCTGAGTTTCTGGAGGACTAAGCGTACATGCTTCCGATGTTCCTCCAGGGAATGGGAGAAGATTAGGATGTCATCTAAGTATACAACTAAGAATCTATCCAAATATTCCCTGAGCACATCGTTCATGAAATCCTGGAAGACTGCCGGGGCATTACAGAGCCCAAAAGGCATCACCAAATATTCATAATGCCCTGAGTGGGTATTAAAGGCAGTCTTCCATTCATCCCCCTCTCTTATTCGGATTAGATTGTACGCACCGCGTAGGTCAATCTTAGAAAAAATGGTGGCAGTACGAAGCTGGTCAAACAAGACCGAAATGAGAGGCAGTGGGTATGAGTTTTTAATCGTGATACGGTTCAATTCCCTGAAGTCGATGCAGGGTCGCAATGAACCGTCCTTTTTACCCACGAAGAAGAACCCCGACCCAACTGGAGACTGTGAAGGTCTGATAAATCCTTTACCCAAGTTCTCCTGAATGTACTCTGCCATAGCCTGAGTCTCAGGACGTGACAGGGAGTACAACCTGCTCTTGGGAAGCTTAGCATTCGGCAACAAATCAATGGCACAGTCATAGGGGCGATGGGGAGGTAGTACCTCTGCAATTTTTTTGGAGAACACGTCCGCAAAATCTGCATAACACCCTGGCAATCCTGGCAAACTTAGCTGCGAGAGCCTGACTGGAAGGCTCAGGCAACTCCTGAAACAATCAGTACCCCAACTAAGAATCTCCCCAGAGACCCAGTCAAATTGAGGATTGTGGGCCCTTAACCAGGGTAACCCCAACACCAATGGGGCAAAAGTACAGACAGTCACATAAAAGGACAATTTTTCAGAGTGTGTGGCTCCAATAAACAAAGAAATCTGGCTAGTGCAAGAGGTAATTTTACCTTGGGATAATGGTTCCCCGTTTAACCCACAAATCTCAATTTCCGATGCCAAGGGTACTAAGGGAACAGAGTGTTTCAGGGCGAATTGGCGGTCCATAAAAACCCCGTCGGCCCCACTGTCCACAAAGGCCTCAGTCTTGACAGTTTGACCGAGGATCTTCAAGGTCACCGGAATGATAAAAGTCTTCTTGGGAAATTCTGACTTCTGGCCTGACAGGATATTTCCCATCACCCTCAGGCCCTGAAGTTTTCCGGCTTTTCTGGGCATGATACTACCACATGACCCTTATTCCCACAGTACAAACACAACCCCTGCTGTCTCCTCCGCGTCTTCTCACGCGAGGAGAGGCGGGTAGCCCCAATCTGCATAGGCTCCTCGGAAAATTCCTCAGAGTCTGAGGTTCCCTTGGGAAAGAAGGAAACCTCGGTCTCCCTTTCAAGCCTACGCTCTCTCAGCCGTCTATCCACCCGGATGGATAACTGCATGAGCTGATCCAAGCTATCAGGCAAGGGATATTGTACCAGTTGGTCTTTTATCTGGTTAGAAGACCTCTTCGGTACTGGTGTCTCAGGGCTGGGTCATTCCACTGGGTATCATGGGCCAACCTCCGAAACTCCGTACAGTAAACCTCAACTGGCCTTCGCCCTTGCTTAAGGATCGAAATCTGAGCCTCGGCTGAGGCCGTCTTGTCAGGGTCATCATACAACATGCCCAGTGCCGTAAAAAAAGCATCAACACTTTTAAGCGACGGACAGTCAGGCTGCAACCCATATGCCCAGACCTGTGGGTCTCCTTGTAGCAAGGAAATCACTATACCCACCCGCTGAATCTCTGACCCAGAAGACTGAGGTCTAAGCTGGAAATATAACTTGCAGCTCTCCTTGAAACAAAAGAACTGCGAGCGATCTCCAGAAAAACGATCCGGAAGATTTACTTTCGGCTCCTTAACCCCTGAAGGTGCTGCTGCTGCGGGAGCTCCGCCAGCGGCCTGGGAGGTGTGCATTTTAATGGACAAATCATTAAATTGACGAGTCAGGACCTGCACCTGATCGACCACCTGTTGCAACGTATTTTGAGGGGTATGCTCCATATTCCCACAAAATTTCAACAGGAGTATTGGGCTGCTGAATATGTTATGCACACCAGTGCCTGCAGGAATGTACTGGTGTTTGAACTGTTATGCACACCAGTGCCTGAAGGAATGTACTGGTGTCTGAACAGAGAGGGATGCAAAACAAATGAACTCACAGACAGACTGGGAAATATGACATAATGTACACAGAAGGTGATAGGGTAACAAAACCAACACAGAGTGAACAGAGAAGCCCAGAGGCTAAGAAACTGGGTGTCTCCCTAGTATTAGAAATGCTCAGATGGAAAAAGCAAGATGTTGTGTTTTAATACGTAGAGAACCCGAAATGCTGTTGCTAAGGGCAACAGCAAAACCCTAAAGGGTTACCAACGGGTGTGGCAGTAAACTCCTTGGTCAGAGATGGAATAATAGACACAAGGAGAGTCTCCACAATCCTAATTCTCACTTGCAGGGCCCAGGTTCAGCTTACTGCCACTAAACTGACACATGGACGCCCTGCACAGTGAGAGAGGATTATGCAGGCAGGTCTGAAAGTACAGCCACAAACCTGCTGGGTTCACAGAATAGCAAAAGAACCTCAGCAGGCTAAATGACTGACTCCAGTCTTACTGCTAGGTCTGGATTGGCAGAGTGTAGTACAAAATCCCCAGGCCTATTTGCAGTAAGCAACAACAAATACAAAGCTACACAGTACTGGCTAACTTTCAGGAACTGACTAACCAACAAAGATTCAGCAGCAGCTGCTTAACCTGAGAAGAGGCCTTATAAAGCAGGTGCTGTCCACGCCCCCCTCAGACCTCACAGACTGTGAGCACAAAAACCAGCACCGGATCCCCTGCCTGTAACCACTGCATAGCAAAAGACCCGAACCGGAGTATCAGCTGCGCTCAGGTTACTCCGCTAGCACTTGACTCCCGGTTGCCATGACGACGTGGCAGCACAGGGCAGGAGACCCTAACACTCACATGAACACAAGCAGTGCACTATGTCTGCATTTACTGATCCACATTTATAATACATTTATAATACTTCGAATTGAAGGCGTCTCCTATAAGGAATTTCAACTTAGGAGTATAATAGGACCTATGCAAGATTTTTTTATGGAACTCCATATAGGAGGTCCAGTTTAATAATTTATTCAATTTTACACTAGCCTCTAGCAAAGATTTCAAAGCACACCATTTTTTAGACATAGGTCAACTGAGGGAGGGGGAATTACAATTAAACAACACCCCAGGCAAAGGAGGAAAGAGAAAACTAGAAGGACAAGGAGTGGATGCAGGGGAGGAGATAAGATCAGACGATCATTTGAAACTTTTACTGTAGATAAAGTACTGAAGTTTGCACCAACAAACAAACTCAACAAATTCCATACCTACCTAGATTTACAGAAGTTTGCACGCAAACTAACCTTAAAAAAGTTTATTACATCAAACCCTGCACCTATAAGAAATTAAACCATTCCATACGAATTCAGACACACCGATCTGAGACCTCCATTCACTTTTTACCCCAGTCACATGAAAGGACCACAGATTGATACTTTCATCACGGTAGAAAAAGATACAGATAAAATCAAACCCAGAAACCTTAACAACAATCTAACAAAACAAGAAATAACTGCACTTCAAGAACTACACTACAACAATACTATCATAGTTAAACCAGCAGACAAGAGAGATGGGGTGGTCATTCTCAACAAAACTGACTAGCTACTAGAAGCACATAGATTACTGACAAGCAAACATACATCAATTTGCATCATGATCCGACCAGTCACACCTACAGTAAGTGTCAGTCTAGGCATCCTTAACAAACAAGAATATCAATTAATTCATACAGACACAGCACCCAGTTATCCTGGTCTTTTATTACCTACTAAAAATTCACAAGGATCCTAATGCCACACCAGGTAGTCCCATCATCTCAGGCATAGGTTCTGTCACCGCCAACCTAGCAGAGTATCTGGATAATTTCCTGTAACCCTACATATAAAAGCAACCATCATACCTCAGAGACACTACACATATACTTAACCTATTGCAAGACATAACATGGGAAGACTACTTATGGTTTGTCACCACAGTCATCACTACCCTGTACACAGTAATAGATCATGATCAAGGGATTGAAAGCATCAATTAACACCTGGAAAAAGATGATGAATTGGCACTAGCAGAATGCAGCTTTATTCTCGATAGCATTGCATTCACACTAAAGCACAATTATGTATGGTTTGAGGATGACTTTTACCTGCAGACCACAGGTACAGCTATGGGTAAGAGATTTACCCTAAGTTATGCCAACCTCTTTATGAGTTGGTGGGCGAGCCATTATATCTGAATCAACAAGGAGCTTGAGGCAAATTTTGTATTCTGGATGAGATATATAGACAACATATTTTTCATCTGGTGGGGGAGGAAGATACATTCAACAAGTTTGTGACATACATGAGCACAATCGACAATAACCTCAGGTTTACAACCAATTATAGTAAAATGAATGTCGAGCTTCTCGACCTCACTATTTTTATTGAGCAAGGATGCATACACACAAACACGTTCTGGAAAGCAGTCGATGTAAATAGCCTTATTCAGTCCATGAGTTGGTACCACCCTAAAATCAATACCCAAAAGCCAATTTGTAAGACTATGGAGAAACTGCTCCAAACAAGAGGATTACAGTATATCACACAGGGACAAGAATTGTCTACCCAGTGTAAAGAAAAGAACTATCAAACAACCCAGATGAGGCCTTCCAACAAACAGGCACACTAGAGAGAAGTAACCTAATAAAATATAAAAATAAAGGCGATAAGGATAGAGCAACAGATGTACTATTCATAACCAATTACTCCAGACAGGTAAGCACAGTACAACAAATCCTCAAGAGACACTGGCCATTTTTGATGGAGGATGAGTTATTAGAGGAACATTTACCTACAAGACCTAAGGTCATATTCAGAAAGGCTACAGACATCAGGAAGGTCCTAGTGCACATCCCCCCAAAACCACTCACTCAAACTATCACCAACACAACCACACCTAGGGGTGACTTCTACTATTGCAGCACATGTTTAAGTTGTACCAATCAGGGACAGCGTAGCATGAAACCCACATTGGATTTCCTATTCAACACCACACACAAGAGCTATAACGTGAAGAGCAGAATAACATGCACCAACAAAGGGGTAATTATCCTCTAGAGTGCGCTTGCATAGTACATTGGCTGAACAAGGCCTTTTTAAACACGTATTAGCGACACATTCGCAATATCAAGAGGGGTTACAAAGACCATAATTTATTGAAACATTTCAAGATCTACCACAACAGTGACCGTAGGGCTTTAAAATTTATGGGGATACAGGAAGTGCACAGAAACTGGAGGGGAGGAGATTACATGCACAAGATTAACACCATTGAATTGAAATGGATATATGAGTTGAAAACACTGTCCCTGCATGGACTGAACATAGATAACGAGGTTAAATCTATCATTTGTAAAAAAAAAAGAGACTTACTATCACTGATCTGAAATGAGCAGGGTCATTCCATTACTCTCCATATGTCTTGTATACTATACTTAGCTTTAGAACCTTAGATAGAACCATAGAAACCAACCTG
This sequence comes from Pseudophryne corroboree, assembly GCF_028390025.1. Classification (NCBI taxonomy): domain Eukaryota; kingdom Metazoa; phylum Chordata; class Amphibia; order Anura; family Myobatrachidae; genus Pseudophryne; species Pseudophryne corroboree. The sequence continues at coordinate 580,141,910 of NC_086449.1, forward strand.
GATTGAGCAGGGCTACTTCATTAACTCATATTACAGTACACGATATATATCTCAATATACCCACACGCCAATCTTTAAGTATAGGATACCTGGAAATTGAATAACTTTTATAGATCATTGGACATGAACACCAATATGTCCCCATCAATATCAGCACTTTTTTAATATGAAACAAAAAGGACCATTATTAGTCACAGTTACCTGCAATACACAACATAAACTAAAAACAATGAGAATTTGCACACGATTTTATTTGTATCGTTATTCCGCTTATCCATATAGTACTGCCAAATACAGTTATAATACCACAGGATTGACTTTTTACATCATGAACGTTTGATGAGTGATTTAGGACTTGTTGACAGATAAATGAGCCAATCGAGAGGAAGGGAAATAACCAAGCATGACAGCCACCAGAAAGAACCAAGCCCTATTTAAACCTAGACTAGACCACAGAATCCAAACACCATTCCCAGAAGAAGGTCCCCTAGTGGGCTAAACAGCTAAACTACTTCATTCCAAGCATTACCAGCAGTCACGTGACCGGAAGAAACGGAAGGTGAAGACCTGTACTGAATGGCTGGAAGAGACCAGGAACGAACCAAGGGCCCAATTCAGAACCTGATCGTTGTTGTGCGAATTCGCACAGCGGTGGATTATCAAATGACTGCGCATGCATATGCACCACAATGCACACGTGCAACGCCAAACAGCGACAGGATGGTGCAATTTTTTTTATCTCACGAGCGTTTCCAAGGTGATTGACAGGAAGAGGACTTTTGTCGGTGGTAACTGCCCATTTTCAGGGAGTGTCAGGAAAAACATAGGCGTTTTCAGGGATGGTGTGTGACGTCAGCTCCAGCCCCGAACAGCCTGTTTGTATCGCACTGTAGGAGCAAGTCCTGGGCTGCAAACAGACTGGAAAAATCATTAGATGGTGAGTGAGTTGCAAATGGATTTGCAGCTGTCCGCTGTCTGGCTGAATTTTCACACGGCGTATTTGCACACTTGCACAGGGCGGGTTTTCACTCTCCCTTGGTGGCAACTATCTAATTGCAGACCTCTGCAAATTTACAGCACAGCGATCAGGTCTGAATTAGGCCCCAAAGATTGGACAAGAGGGTTGAGTATACACGGCAGTAGTGAGCGGTGTAGTGAGTCTCCGTATGTGGAGGGGATATGTGGTGTAAGGTTCCATAGAACCTGCACCATGAACATCCCCACCCCTGTAAGTGTGGCAGCCAGGGTGTGTGTCTGTAACAATGCGCGCCGAAGGGCGCCGATCACTGAAGGGAAGAAGAGCAGTCCAGAGCCTCCACCAGTGTAACCGGCTACCCAGACTGTAATCACACCTGAATCTCCATGGAGCACGAAAGCTGCTCATCTGGAATCAGCTGCAATGCAGTACACGGAAGGAACATTACAGGCTAGCGGGACACCGCAGTCTGCAACAGTTCTTTATTTCTCATATATTGCTCAAACAGAAAACCAGGGAACTATTTCCCAGATATATGGACTTTCTCTGTGATTCCACAACTGTTATTACTTTTCATGGTTTTTACAGTCTTCTCATTTTTTCTTATTTTGTTTCGTCATTTTTTCTTAATTTTTTCATTTTTTAGTTACATTTTTTTCATCTCATTGTGACTCTCTCACCTATCCAAGGTGTAGTTATCATTTTGCCTAATGACATTGAGGAAAGTGACACTCGGAATTGAAAGAGTTCAAAGACTTTTGTTTATAGCTGCAGCACGAGCAGCCACAGCTAAAGTACTTAGTGTGTATGTGTGTGTGTGTATACAATTTGTTAAATTTTTACTGTAAATTGATACTGTGTATATTCTGACACATTTTAGCCATTCATTAAAAAAGTCTATGATCAACAGATATCAGTGTACATTGTATTTGTGCATTATACACTTCAATAGTTCTTCATTGTAGCTAAAATTCCTTTGCAGTATTCACTTTGATACATTCTAGCCATTCAAAAAAAGTCCACATTCAGTAGCTACCAGTGTACAGTCGCACAGTAAATATTTCTATACTTTTCCTTTTGGTTATATCAAAAAGATAATTTTACTGTGACAAAGTGTCTGAACTGTTTGAAACATGCTTCTCCTAACCAACTGCAAATACTTGCCAGTGTGAATGGCATGTGGAGCGTATAATTACTAATATCTATACCAGTTACATAGGCAAATGCGTGGCGGTATGGGGAGGTTCCGGTTGACTGGAAACCCCCCTCCTCTCAGCAAGTGGCTCACATTATGACAAAAATAGCAATGGTATATAATACGATTACTAGAGCTGCCACCACAACATGCAGTTTAAGGGACAGAGCAGATCTGCTGCACATGCCCAGTGGTAGCAGCTTCTTCTACCAAGTTTGCTGTGCGTGTGGATCTGAGTACTCAATCAGTGCTTTGGACCAGAGAGTAGCTGCCAGGAAGAAGAGACAGGAGCCTTAACATGAGGTGGGAGACTGTGTGCTTAGAAAGTGCAGTACTGGTTCTATTATGTTTGTGTATTTATTTATTATGGTATGTTTAACCTTTTCCTGACCACTGTGTTTGACACAACCTATACTAGAGACCATCTATAGCGTTAAATATTAATATTGTATTCCATACAGTATCCAGTGTATAAAAAGACCAATTTTTACGTTAATGTCAAGGGTTGTTACTAGGTTTTTCTACCATTCCCCCCAGACTCCTGCACTTGCTCCAATGTTCAGCAGAGTAGAAAATTGTGGATTGCATTTGGAAACCCCCCTCTAGAAATCCTGCATTTGCCACTGAGTTACTGGGACTTGACAAATTGAGTATTTAACAATTTTGAGAAGAGATACTAATCCACACAGGAGATACTGATTGATTAATAATTGCTATACGCACGGCTACTAACCCTTAAATTAGTATACTTACTGTAATATTGCTGAAAATACAGCCATTGATTAAATTAAAAATTTTATTATAAGGATTAGCAGTCAATCACAGAAGTTACATTGATTATAGATGAAACGCGTTGGGTATTAACCTCTGGATCCCCGCTCAGTCACGTGATATGCAGATAAGCTTACGTGTTTCTTACGTGTTTTTTAAAAATTGTACGAGTCCAATTCAATGTTTTGTGTTTTTGTTGATTTTTTTTATTAAATATGTAAAAACGATATCACACTATCAGGAGTTTTCTTCCCCATTGGGAGCTATTTTTGGATTTAAGGTTCTCTGTAGTTTGGATAACTTCGATGTCCTTGTTTTGGTTACACGCCTTTATATAAAAAAATGTGAGTGGCATCTCATTCTTTCTAATTTTGTGCATGGTGAATTAGTGCACTATCACTTGTTGGTATTCACAAAAATGATTTGCACATTGGCACTTTTTATGCATGCAAGCACGAAGTCACTTTATAATACGAAGTACACTTTATTGATGTATTTTCTCCATCCTCCACGTATGTGAATTGCTACACAACGTTTGACTGACTGTGGGAGGAGGAGGAACAATACGGAAGTTTTGGCAAAGACATCACTATATGCCAATAATCTTCGTATATCTGGTACGCACATTTTGATTGTCACTTTAATCAACTCACAGTTTTTAAACACTGAAGGCGCAGCTGGTTTACCACCAAAGAACATTTTTATTGGTCTTATTGGAAATTGGACTAACTTGAAATCGGATTGCAGCCACTATATATATTTGGCGTGTTGGTTATTCTAAGTGTTGGGCCAGAATCGGGCAGGCCATTGTTAATTGCACTTTGTTTTTATTCACATGGATTTTATTTTTTATTTGTATATTCATTGAATTTTATGGTTGTAGCGCTTATTGCACCTCACCCACTATATATATATATATATATATATATATATATAGTTTGAAATTCAGCACATTATAAAGATCATACTCCATCAAAGCACAGAGGTTCTCCGTCAGTGTTAAATCTCTTTGAAACATAAATTATTATTATTATTATTATTACGCCCCTGTATGTATATATAGTGCAGCCAAGTTGATTAGTAGTACCTGTTAGCTGCCTTTAAGAATGCTGTCTGTACATAGGGATAATGCTCCTGATGCTGGACAGGCTGGCCACACGATAGACTGTGGGTATAGGTTTACGTTAGGAGCCACTGGAGTCTATACCACTGCTAATTGTCAGAACATGGAATGTTATGCTTTAACCTGTAACCTCCTGTGAACTGCAGTTACAACCATGTGAGTGACCTAACTGCTGGAGAATATATATATATATATATATATATATACCGTAGTGTACTGCCCGGCACTCCTGGTCCTATATGTTCAATGGCCTGGGTGCCCTCCGTTCTGGTATGGTTATAGCAAACAAATACAGCGTCACTCCAGGGCTTGTTCAGTGCAAAATAGCAAAGTGTATTAGGCAAATCACAATTCCAACGTTTCGGGGCCCACAGCCCCTTTGTCAAGGTGTGAATACGTGTGTGTGCAAAAACACCTTACCTTTAAAGCTGGTGGCCACCACGTGCAAGGAGGAGCTTACCCCAGAGCCGTCTTAACACCAGTGTGGGCCCCTGGGCACAGCAATGCATTGGGCCCCCTACCCATGCTCCAGCGGTAGGGGTGGGAGGAGCTATCAGCAGCAGCTTTGATGTCCCGCGGGCAGTAGGGGGTGTTCTATCTTCTGCCCAGCATGTAGGACCTGAAGCAGTGATTTCTGCTAATTACTCCTTTACTGCACAGATGGGCTAAACTGTAGAAGGGGGCATTGGGCTGAATGAAGGGGCCCTGGTACATGACTTCCAGGGTGGTAGGGGGTGTTTAATATGTAGGGGAGGGGTGGCTAGTGGAGTGGGCTTAATATCATTTTACGGTGGGAGGGCAGCTTGCTTGACTGCAGATATCTCAAGATTCTGAAAATATATTTCTTAGCTTTGAATGGAATAAAATACTAGAGATTTCCACCTTTCAGAAGGTTCTGGGGATGTGGGGATCAGAGTTCAGGAGCCAGAGCAATTCACCAACGAAAATCTAAAACTGCATATTAGGCATGTGGAGCTGGAGCAGGGACCAGCTGCTTGAAGGCTGATATCTCTGGTTCTGGGCATAGTAGAAACAAGCTGCCAGTGTCCACTAAAAGTGGAGAGTCCCGGCTTTTGGCTTATACCCTTAGAAATACTCAAAGTCAGACAGAACCCGAAATATCTGGCTGGGAAGAGCAATTAACAGGCTTGGATGGGGACCACTGCTTTCAAGTCGGATATCTCTGGTTCCCCAGGGCCGATTTTCAAAAATCTGGTACCCCTGGAAAGAGGGGACCCTCAGCTATCAGCCTAGGGCCCTTATTCTCTTGGGGCCCTTGGGCAAGAGCCCATTGAGCCCATACGAAAAGACGGCCCTGGCTTACCCCGCGCTGTCCGTCGCTCCGGGAGCCGGGGGTTTCCGGCGCTGTGCGTATGACGCGGCACCCGCGCCGTCTGACCACTTCCGGTCTCCCGTTGCCATGGCATCACGATTGGTCCCCAGCCTGGTCGCCATAGCAACCTAGCCGCTTTCCAATGCGCTTGCGCGCCGGGGGCTGCAAAGTGACATAGTGACCAAGTGGCTGTGTGCAGATATATCGCTACCTGTGCATCTATACATTGGTCCTGTAAAATACACAAATAAATCCTATGCCTGTTAAGGCGACATATATAGAAATCTAAAATATTCACATAATGGGAGCCTTGACTGTGGTGCCAGCCATTGTCCCCAAGTGGGACCAACGGGGCTCCATATCCAATGCAGCCCATTGGGAGGCTAATACCCCGGGGTAAACTATCTCCATACCTATCAGACTTGATAAAGGAGCACGGCTCCGAAACGTTGACTATTACTTTGGTTCTCTGTCTGATTTATCTACATGCTGGAGTGCCGTCCGTCACACCCCACTTTATATATATATATATATATATATACAAACAGAAAGTTCAGCACTCACCAAAGCAAGCTCACTTATTTTCACAACATCAATAAATAAATGATGGGGGTTTAGTTAGTGAATTGGCCAGAGCCGGCCATAGCTATAGGCAAACTAGGCAATTGCCTAGGGCATTTGATATGCCCAGGGGCATCAGCAGCTTCTGCTGATTAAAATGATATGCGGCATGCCTATATTCTGTGTGTAGCATTTCATATGCAGATACAGCCACAGTCTCACACAGTATAAAGGCATGCTGTATATCATTTTAATCAGCAGAAGCTGCTTGTGCATCCTAGCCACATAACAATGCAAACAAGATGCATTTTCATTAAAAAATTTGCCCAACGTTAGCACTGAGGCAATATTTATGAGGACACATCTGTATCCAAGCAGAGGCAGAGGTCACAGTGTTAGCGGCAGTGTGAGTGCTGTGTGCATGTGAGTGGGTTGGTTGTGCAGTAGTGTTCGGAATATGTGTAAGGAGCATTATGTGTGTCATGTAAAAATGCATTAATAATGTGCAACATATGTATAAGGGGCACTATGTGTGTCATTATGTGTTTAAGGGCATTAATAATGTGTGGCATACTGTATGTGTAACAGGGTACTACTGTATGTGTCATTATGTGTATAGGGGCACTAACAATGTGCAGCAAATGTGCAGGGGGCACTATGTGTGTCATTATGTGTATTAGGGCATTAATAATGTGCGGCATATGTGTAAGGGACAAAATGTGTAAAAGGGCATTAATAAAGGTTGTCATAATGTGTAAGCACATTATGTTTAGAAGGACATTAATAATGTGTCTCATATGTGTTAGGGGCATTACTGTGTGGAATTATGTGTTTAAGGTGCTCTTCTATGTGGTGTTGCGTATAGAAAGGGCACTACTGTGTCGTCTAATGTGAATAAAGAGCAATAGGGTGTAGTGTAATGTGAATAAGGAGCAATTCAGTGTGATGTAATGTGAATAAGGGGCTCTACTGTGAGGAGTAACGTTTATAAGGTAAAGTGATACTACTGTGGGATGTAATATGAATTATGGAAACTATCGCATGATCAAATGTGAATAAAGTGCTGTACTGTGTGGCGTATTTGGAATTGGGTTACTATTGTGTGGCCATGCCCCTTGCCAGCAAAAACACACTCCTTTTTGGGCTGTGCGCCAAATGTGCGAACTGTTCCTATTTAAAATATAGGGGGTACAAACACCAAAATAAGGACTGCTATGGCTGAGGGGTGATGGTTCCGGGAAAGAAGTGCAAGGTCAGAGGCAGAACCAGCAGTGGTGCTAGGGGGCACTAGCCAAAATCTTGCCTAGGGCATCATATTGGTTAGGGCCGGCTCTGGAATTGGCCAAGGCACGGAAGCCTGCAAACCGCTCGCCAAGGTACCCCATATATATATAGTGGTGAGAGGGCTTGTGTCTCACCACAATTGCTCACATTCTGGTGGGATCAGCTCCCTTTAAGGGAGAACAAAACAAGGTCTGCACATTCTGCACATGTAGTTGAGGTTTATATTTCCAGGCTTTCTGAGTTGCACAGCTGCAGAAACAGAGGTCCAAGTTTTCCAGCTCACCCAGAGGCAGCAGGAAGTCAGGTGCAGGAGAAGAGTTTAAAACTCCCAAACACCTACAGTGCATGGCGCTGATGCCTATTAGGGGCCAGTGAACAGGGATTTCTGTGCATGTATATGGTGCGCACTGTGCACGCACAACGTACTTTCACAAAAGCCGATGTAGTATTACACAAGGTCTAGCAACGCTTTTCAGTCGCACTGCTGATCGTTGAGTGATTGACAGGAAGTGGGTGTTTCTGGGTGGTAACTGACCGTTTTCTGGGAGTGTGCTGAAAAACGCAGGCGTGCCAGATAAAAACGCAGGAGTGGCTGGGGAAACGAGGGAGTGGCTGGCCGAACGCAGGGCGTATTTGTGACGTCAAAACAGGAACTAAACTGTCTGAAGTGATCGCAAGGTAGGAGTAGGTCTGCAGCTACTCTGAAACTGCAGCGCTGCGATCCTTTCGTTCGCACTTCTGCAAAGCTAAAATACACTCCCAGAGGGTGGCGGCTTAGCGTTTGCACTGCTGCTAAAAACAGCTAGCGAGTGAACAACTCGGAATGAGGGCCAATACCAGAGAGCTTGGCATGTGTGTGGCTGCAAGCCACTACAGAGGACTGATGATGGAGTACAAAAAATGCTATGATTTTTCCTGTGGTTTTTTTTTCTGTTTGTACCTGTGTGACCAGGCCCAAGCCTGAATATATTCTGCACAGTGTCTGATACCAGTAAAGATGCTGTATTGTTACCGGAATACCTTCCTGTGAGTCCTTATTTCAGTACCCGATACACTATTATATTCAGTGCTCGAAGTGGGGCGGTATACAATGGTATGGCATATCGCCACTTCGAGCACTGAGCAGGGCCAACACAAAGGAGTGAGCTCCCGATGCCCCGCGCCGCACCGGAAGCCATTGTACCGGACTCCTCGCTGCAGCTCCCTCCACCTCTGGCGCACTTAACATCTCTCCCATATGTGTATGTTAATAAATATGATTGGGGGTGCCGTGGGAGGAGGTTCAGGGGCACTGGGGCAGTCTATCACTGCTGCTGTCCTGCCCCTGTCACCCCGGCAGCGGCGGCAGAGGAGCGGGAGGTGGGAGGAAGTTCAGGTGCATCTGCGTAGGTTCATCACTGCTGCCGGGCTGCCCCTGTCACACTGGAACACACTGGAAGTGGTGCGGGAGTCGGGAGGAGGATCAGGGGCAGCTGCGGCAGTCTGTCACTGCTGCCGGGCTGCCCCTGTCATCCCTGTCACTGGCATGCGTCTCAGAAACTCCCACCTGCTGGGCCGATCCATGCTGCTGCCATGCATGTCCATGTCCCGGATAATTTCAAATAAGGTTCAACGGGTGATTGCAGGTGTTCTGGGCAATTGTAGGGTTGAGTGGACCCCAGGAGAATACTGCTGGCAGAAACTGGGCACCTGGCTGTGTCGGTTCTGGGTGCCATCCTGAGCGGGTTGCACATTGCCTCCTCCTCAAAACTGAACATCCCCAAAGTCCTGCTGCCTTTCTCCTGGGGGACCGGAATCAACTTCACCTTGGAGGTGATGGAGGGGTGCTACAAGTGGTGAGTGACCCTCTTATCTCCCTCATGGGTGCTGATGAGCCCCACACCCACCAGTGGGGTGCTCAATTGCTACTACATCCATTTATTTTGTCCTCCTTATCTGACACAGATGGTGCTACAGATGTGCCCACATACACATTTACTGAAATTGCGCCAAGTAGCTCAGTTTAGCGAGACTTTGCATGACTTATCTGCGCCATAGGGTCCAGCTCAAAATGCGTCTTAGTCGCATCGCTAATGTGACAAAGTGACGTGAGTGTGTGCTGACTACTGGTTCTGGCATTTTCTGTGCTTCTGTATGCAATGAATGTGCTAATCCAAGTGTTACTCTCCCTGTCCGTTAATTGTATATCATACCATGTCACATAATGTGAATTGTGGATCATACCATGTGGCATAATGTGAATTTTGGATCATACCGTGTGGCATAATGTGAATTGTGGATCATACCGTGTGGCATAATGTGAATTGTGGATCATACCGTGTTGCATAATGTGAATTTTGGATCATACCATGTGGCACAATGTGAATTGTGGATCATACCGTGTGGCATAATGTGAATTTTGGATCATACCGTGTTGCATAATGTGAATTGTGGATCATACCGTGTGGCATAATGTGAATTGTGGATCATACCGTGTTGCATAATGTGAATTGTGGATCATACCGTGTGGCATAATGTGAATTTTGGATCTTACCGTGTTGCATAATGTGAATTTTGGCTCATTCTGTGTGGCTTAATAGGAATATTGGCTCATTCTGTGTGGCGTAACGTGATTTTTGCCTCATTCTGTGTGGCGTAATGTGAATTTTGGCTCATTTAATGTGGCAGAATGTGTAAGGGGCACCAGTACTAGATAGTATAAAACAGGCTTGGACTGGCCCACATGGGTACAGGGGAAACCACCGGTGGGCCCCACTGCCTGGGGGCCCTACCTCCTGCTCCAAGGATCAGGTTCCAGTCTGTGTACTTGAATTATACATTATACACATGTTACCTTATACTGGACTATGGTGTATTATCTACAGTGCATTGCTGTTATTAATCTGTTATTAATCTGTCACATTATCATTGATGCAGCAGCTTAATTTACTGTATATATTTATGAAGGGGCCCAGACGTTGCACTCACTAATGGTTAGTCAAACCAATGAGGTGGCAGGCCACACCCCCTCGGCAGACTGGCCACACTCCTAAGACGGGCCCCTACCACTGCATCCCCCCAGTAGGCCCTACATGCCCCAGTCCGACACTGGCATAAGAGGTCCTACTATTGTGGTGCATAATGTGTATAAGGGCTATATGGTGTGGTAGACTACACGTAAGGACATGCCTCCTTTCCAGTGACCATGCCCCAATTTCACTGACCATGCCCCTTTTCCCACGCACATAATTGCAACCTTCACTTTTCCATACACTTCAAAATTTCCACTTTGACCTCTGATTATATTATATGATAATCAAGAATGACATATCTCGAGATTGACATGCATATTCGTAACCCCCCACCCTCCCCAACAATGACTCTCACTTGTGTGACAGACTAGCAGAGTAGTTGTGGGAAATACGGGGATGAGTGGGGGTGGGCTGTAGTGTCCCAGATCCATGTTACCAGTATAAGATTAAAGTGTGTATATTTTATGTACAGTATGTGATGTGTCAAACAAGTAAGGTTGAAGTAGCACTCATGAAAAGAATTTTGCCCTCTGATAATTTCTGTTCTAAAATATGTTTACATTTGGAATTTCCTCCTGCATTGGACTTGTCACAATTGCATTATGTCCAAGTGCAAACAAACAAACAAACAAACAAACAAACAAAATTTTAATTCATTTATATGTTATCCTTTGTGTTTACAGACTTCACAGGCTGGAAGAATGTTCTGGATCCTGTTCTTGCTGCCATTTTTCCTTACAGATGGTGGTGTTCAAGGTGACATTATGTTTATATTTCACATACTTTTATTTATTTAAAAGCACATACAATGCCTCCCATCCAAACCAAGGAATACTTCATTAGATGTATAAAAAAAACGGCCTTCTCTTGTTACCAAGCCAAAATTCCAGGTGTATACTATAACTAAAAATGTGAGGACTATACTTACAGTCCTGTGTAATGCATTATAGGAGTGACAGATCCATGTATGCTGACTTAAGCTTGTTACACACTGGGCGATAATGAAATGCCAGCGATGAACGACTATATCGTTGAACGATATATCATTCAACGATATAGTGTGTACACAGTAGTGATGTGCACCGGACATTTTTCGGGTTTTGTGTTTTGGTTTTGGTTCCGCGGCTGTGTTTTGGATTCGGACGCGTTTTGGCAAAACCTCCCTGAAATTTTTTTGTCGGATTCGGGTGTGTTTTGGATTCGGGTGTTTTTTTACAAAAAGCCCTCAAAAACAGCTTAAATCATAGAATTTGGAGGTCATTTTCATCCCATAGTATTATTAACCTCAATAACCTTAATTTCCACTCATTTCCAGTCTATTCTCAACACCTCACACCTCACAATATTATTTTTAGTCCTAAAATTTGCACCAAGGTCGCTGGATGACTAAGCTAAGTGACCCAAGTGGCCGACACAAACACCTGGCCCATCTAGGAGTGGCACTGCAGTGTCAGACAGGATGGCACTTCAAAAAAATAGTCCCCAAACAGCACATGATGCAAAGAAAAAAAGAGGTTCAATGAGGTAGCTGTGTGACTAAGTTAAGCGACCCAAGTGGCCGACACAAACACCTGGCCCATCTAGGAGTGGCACTGCAGTGTCAGACAGGATGGAACTTCAAAAAAATAGTCCCCAAACAGCACATGATGCAAAGAAAAAAAGAGGCGCAATGAGGTAGCTGTGTGACTAAGCTAAGCGACCCAAGTGGCCGACACAAACACCTGGCCCATCTGGGAGTGGCACTGCAGTGTCAGACAGGATGGCACTTCAAAAAATAGTCCCCAAACAGCACATGATGCAAAGAAAAAAAGAGGCGCAATGAGGTAGCTGTGTGACTAAGCTAAACGACCCAAGTGGCCAACACAAACACCTGGTCCATGTGAAAGGGATATTAATTATAAGAGACTTGTTGACATATTAGTGGTCTTTGCGAGATCATTTATTAATATACCTTGACGTATCATTTTACATTCTTTTGTGTTCCTTATGAATGTAACTTACATGTGTAACCCTGTTTTTCAGTCTCTGCAAACAAACTACCTTCTATTGAACCTGTAACTCACATATTTATACCCGAAGACACAGAAGTTGGTGAGTGAATTTTGGAAAATACGTCTACTGAAGGAGATTATTGCCTGGGTCTAAGTAATGTTTCCAGATGTCCTAGGCTAATACACTTGTATTGTGCCCTGTAAAGCTGCTAAACACTATGCCCAGTCGGTGTACATACTCAGGAAATCGCCACTCATACACCACATGTGCAGGTAACGAAGGTTATACAACTGACACAGTGGTATATCTATAATGGGCGCAGGGTGTGCCCACAGTGCACACCCTGTATTCATTCAATATACTTATTATGTGCTGCGGCAGAGGCCACTTCAGAAGAAACCTCTAGGAAAATGTCACTGTCACCATCTTGCAAGAGATATGCGCAATAGAGCAATAACTCGGAGGCATGCACATGCACTGGCAGAGTGTCAAAGTCTGCCATGTGCATAAGACAGCACAAGTGGGAGGGGCATCCAGACATTGCACACGAATCCCTTTCCCTCATAAGATGCACCAAAGCTGACATGTTTTATCTTCGCATCTAATGATCTCATGATGTGTGTGGAGTGTAAAGAAGACTTTGGCATCTGGGGAATGTGAGGAAGACTCTACAGATAATCACATGAAGTGATTATAGTCTGCAGTGCAGATATTGAAATTACAAGACACACAGTACAATACCTTGGAATAAATTAGGAAATGTCCAATATCCCTTGGTAACAAGGCTGTATAATGGGCCAATGAGCCCATCCATATTGAACTTTTTGCAAAAAAACACTTGTTCTCAATGGTTTGTTGATCACTTGATCTGTCTACAATAGTCCATGTTCCATTGTCATCCAATGCCCTTAGCTCTTTGTTGTTAGCACATTTCCATTGGATCCGATCACTACTACTTTTAGCTTGATGTACGTTTTGAGAAGTGCATTATTAACGGCTGTTAGACTGTGAAACTTTCAATAACTAACCCCAGCGGGTGTACACACAATATATGGGACTGTGATTATTCCATTTTAGAACTAATTCCGGAAACAAAGAACTGTGTCAAAGGCTCCATAGAAGGTGTCAAGCAATTTACATTTTAATCGTGTATTTATATATTTTTGTTATGTGTATATTAAAAAATCATTAACTTTTCAATTGTATCTGCGCTCCCATTAATTTCTATATTGGTTTATATTGCGGTGAGACTCCAGCTCACCAACCTGAGGACAGCATATATAATTGTGTTGATATCAAGTGCCCAGCCTTTTAAATGGTTATTTATGTTGTTGTTTGCGCCCAATAATTAGTATTGTATTATATTAAGCTGTCTTCGCTGTTACTTCACTTTTGATTCTTAAGACGTAAACATTTGTCATTTGGGTCATACCATCATTAAGTACTTGAATCTAATGATTGAATCCACCACCATTGGCCCACACACATTTGTATGTATTACAGGTTGAGTATCCCTTATCCAAAATGCTTGGGACCAGAGGTATTTTGGATATCGGATTTTTCCGTATTTTGGAATAATTGCATACCATAAGGAGATATCATGGTGATGGGACCTAAATATAAGCACAGAATGCATTTATGTTACATATACACCTTATACACACAGCCTGAAGGTCATTTTAGACAATATTTTTTATAACTTTGTGCATTAAACAAAGTGTGTGTGCATTTACACAATTCATTTATGTTTCATATACACCTGTTAGGGTCTCCTGCCCTGTGCTGCCACGTCGTCATGGCAACCGGGAGACAAGTGCTAGTGGAGTAACCTGAGCGCAGCTGATACACCGGTTCGGGTCTTTTGCTGTGCAGTGGTTATAGGCTCTGTGCACGGCAGGGGATCCGGTGCTGGTTTTTGTGCTCACAGTCTGTGAGGTCTGAGTGGGGCGTGGACAGCACCTGCTTTATAAGGCCTCTTTTCAGGGTAAGCAGATGCTGCTGAATCTTTGTTGGTTAGTCAGTTCATGAACGTTAGCCAGTACTGTGTAGCTTTGTATTTGTTTGTTGCTTACTGCAAATAGGCCTGGGAATTTGGTATTACACTCTGCCAATCCAGACCTAGCAGTAAGACTGGAGTCAGTCGTTTAGCTTGCTGGGGTTCTGTTACTACTCTGTGAACTTAGCAAGTTTGCGGCTGTATTCTAAGACTTGCCTGTCTAATCCTGTCTCACTGTGCTAGGTGTCAGGGGTCAGTTTAGTGGCAGTAAGCTAAAACCTGTGCACTTCAAGTGAGAATTAGGATTGTGGAGATTCTCCTTGTGTCTATCATTCCATCTCTGACCAAGGAGTTTACTGCCACACCCGTTGGTAACCCTTTAGGGTTTTGCTGTTGCCCTTAGCAACAGCATTTCGGGTACTCTACGTATTAAAACACAACATCTTGCTTTTTCCATCTTAGCAGTTCTAATACAAGGGAGATACCCAGTTCCTTAGCCTCTGGGCTTCTCTGTTCACTTTGTGTGTATTTTGTTACCCTATCACCTTCTGTGTACGTTATGTCATATCCCCCAGCTTGTCTGTGAGTCCATCTGTTTTGCATAACAGTTCAAACACCAGTACATTCCTGCAGACACTGGAGTGCATAACAGTTCTGACACCAGTACTTTCCTGCTGGCACTGGTGTGCATAACATATTCAGCAGCCTAATACTCCTGTTGAAATTTTGTGGGAATATGGAGCATACCCCTCAAAATATGTTGCAACAGGTGGTCGATCAGGTGCTGGTCCTGACTCGACAATTTAATGATTTGTCCATTAAAATGCACACCTCCCAGGCTGCTGGCGGCGCTCCCGCAGCAGCAGCACCTGCAGGGGTTAAGGAGCCGAAAGTAAATCTCCCGGATCGTTTTTCTGGAGATCGCTCGCAGTTCTTTTGTTTCAAGGAGAGCTGCAAGCTATACTTCCGGCTTAGGCCTCAGTCTTCTGGGTCGGAGATTCAGCGGGTGGGCATAGTGATTTCCTTGCTACAAGGAGACCCACAGGTCTGGGCATATGGGTTGCAGCCTGACTGTCCGTCGCTTAAAAGTGTTGATGCTTTTTTTACGGCACTGGGCATGTTGTATGATGACCCTGACAAGACGGCCTCAGCCGAGGCTCAGATTTCGATCCTTAAGCAAGGGCGAAGGCCAGTTGAGGTTTACTGTACGGAGTTTCGGAGGTTGGCCCATGATACCCAGTGGAATGACCCAGCCCTGAGACACCAGTACCGAAGAGGTCTTTCTAACCAGATAAAGGACCAACTGGTACAATATCCCTTGCCTGATAGCTTGGATCAGCTCATGCAGTTATCCATCCGGGTGGATAGACGGCTGAGAGAGCGTAGGCTTGAAAGGGAGACTGAGATTTCCTTCCTTCCCAAGGGAACCTCAGACTCTGAGGAATTTTCTGAGGAGCCTATGCAGATTGGGGCTACCCGCCTCTCCTCGCGTGAGAAGACGCGGAGGAGACAGCAGGGGTTGTGTTTGTACTGTGGGAATAAAGGTCATGTGGTAGTATCATGCCCAGAAAAGCCGGAAAACTTCAGGGCCTGAGGGTGATGGGGAAATATCCTGTCAGGCCAGAAGTCAGAATTTCCCAAGAAGACTTTTATCATTCCGGTGACCTTGAAGATCCTCGGTCAAACTGTCAAGACTGAGGCCTTTGTGGACAGTGGGGCCGACGGGGTTTTTATGGACCGCCAATTCGCCCTGAAACACTCTGTTCCCTTAGTACCCTTGGCATCGGAAATTGAGATTTGTGGGTTAAACGGGGAACCATTATCCCAAGGTAAAATTACCTCTTGCACTAGCCAGATTTCTTTGTTTATTGGAGCCACACACTCTGAAAAATTGTCCTTTTATGTGACTGTCTGTACTTTTGCCCCATTGGTGTTGGGGTTACCCTGGTTAAGGGCCCACAATCCTCAATTTGACTGGGTCTCTGGGGAGATTCTTAGTTGGGGTACTGATTGTTTCAGGAGTTGCTTGAGCCTTCCAGTCAGGCTCTCGCAGCTAAGTTTGCCAGGATTGCCAGGGTGTTATGCAGATTTTGCGGACGTGTTCTCCAAAAAAGTTGCAGAGGTACTACCTCCCCATCGCCCCTATGACTGTGCCATTGATTTGTTGCCAAATGCTAAGCTTCCCAAGAGCAGGTTGTACTCCCTGTCACGTCCTGAGACTCAGGCTATGGCAGAGTACATTCAGGAGAACTTGGCTAAGGGATTTATCAGACCTTCACAGTCTCCAGTTGGGTCGGGGTTCTTCTTCGTGGGTAAAAAGGACGGTTCGTTGCGACCCTGCATCGACTTCAGGGAATTGAACCGTATCACGATTAAAAACTCATACCCACTGCCTCTCATTTCGGTCTTGTTTGACCAGCTTCGTACTGCCACCATTTTTTCTAAGATTGACCTACGCGGTGCGTACAATCTAATCCGAATAAGAGAGGGGGATGAATGGAAGACTGCCTTTAATACCCACTCAGGGCATTATGAATATTTGGTGATGCCTTTTGGGCTCTGTAATGCCCCGGCAGTCTTCCAGGATTTCATGAATGATGTGCTCAGGGAATATTTGGATAGATTCTTAGTTGTATACTTAGATGACATCCTAATCTTCTCCCATTCCCTGGAGGAACATCGGAAGCATGTACGCTTAGTCCTCCAGAAACTCAGAGACCACCGGCTTGGGGCGAAGCTGGAGAAGTGCGAATTTGAAGTTCAGCAAATCGCATTTCTAGGATATATTATCTCCCCAGAAGGTTTCCAAATGGAGGGTTACAAGGTACAGGCAGTCCTGGATTGGGTGCAGCCCACTAGTTTGAAGGCGCTTCAGCGTTTCCTGGGCTTTGCGAATTTTTATAGACGATTTATCGCTGGATTTTCGTCTATAGTGGCGCCCTTGGTGGCACTCACTAAGAAAGGGGCGGATGTTGCTCACTGGTCTTGTGAGGCTAAAGCGGCTTTTGCCCGTCTCAAAAGGGCATTTGTTTCGGCCAAGGTGCTGCGACACCCAGATCCAGAGCGTCCTTTTGTGGTGGAGGTGGATGCCTCTGAGATGGGTATTGGGGCAGTGCTTTCTCAGATGGGAGTGTCTGATAATCGCCTTCATCCCTGTGCTTACTTTTCCCGTAAATTTTCGCCTGCCGAGATGAATTATGACGTGGGTAACCGGGAATTGTTGGCTATTAAGGATGCACTCGAGGAGTGGAGACACTGGCTTGAGGGGGCTAAGTTTGTGGTCTCAATTCTCACTGACCATAAGAATCTGGCATATTTAGAGTCAGCGAAGCGTCTCAATGCCAGGCAGGCACGATGGGCTTTGTTTTTTGCTCGCTTTAATTTTTTGATAACATATCGCCCTGGGTCAAAAAACATCAAGGCTGATGCGCTCTCGCGGAGTTTTGCTCCAATCCAGGAGACCACCGAGGAGCCGTTGCCCATTGTTTCCCCATCATGTATTAAAGTGGGCATTACCCAGGACCTCTTATCATTAGTCCTTAGAGCACAGGAGCAGGCTCCTCCAGACCTTCCGGTAGGTCTTTTGTTTGTGCCTCCTAGGTTAAGACAGCGAGTGTTCCTGGAATTCCATGCCAAGAAGTCGGCAGGTCACCCGGGTATTGCCAGAACTCGGGAGTTGCTATCTAGGGCGGTGTGGTGGCCCTCGGTGGCTAAGGATGTGGATCAGTGGGTTCGGGCATGTGACATCTGTGCCCGAAATAAGACTCCTAGAGGGGTTCCTGTTGGCCCATTACATCCACTCTCTATCCCATCTAAGCCATGGACCCACATTTCAATGGATTTTGTGGTGGACTTGCCCAAATCCTCGGGGATGACAGCCATCTGGGTTGTCGTTGACAGGTTTTCGAAGATGGCGCACTTCGTTCCACTGGTTGGGCTGCCATCAGCCAGACGCCTGTCTGAATTATTTATGCTGCATGTTGTGCGTCTCCACGGGTTGCCACTTGATGTGGTCTCTGACCGCGGATCCCAGTTTGTGGCCAAATTCTGGAGGGCATTTTGTTCCGATCTCCAGATTTCTGTCAGCTTGTCGTCAGGCTACCATCCGCAGTCTAATGGGCAGACTGAAAGGGTGAACCAGTCCTTGGAGCAGTTCCTCAGGTGTTATGTCTCCAAGTGTCAGACTGACTGGGTTGCTCATCTGTCCATGGCGGAGTTTGCCTATAACAACGCGGCTCACTCTGCTACAGGGATCTCTCCCTTCCTTTGTGTGTATGGGCATCATCCTAAGGCCAATTCTTTTGACCCCCTGGACTCCACGCCTGGTGGTTCCTCTGTGGTTTCGGTCCTTAGAGGTATTTGGCGGAAAGTGAAGAAAGCCCTTGTGTCTGTGTCATTAGTGACCAAAAGGGTTTTTGATAAGCGGAAAAGACCCTGCAGCTTCAAATTAGGAGACTTCGTCTGGTTGTCTACCAAGAATTTGAAGTTGAGACAGCCATCTCATAAGTTACAGCCCCGGTTCATCGGCCCTTATAAGATCACCAGGGTTATCAATCCGGTGGCATTTCAGTTAGATCTGCCCCGTTCTTTGGGTATCAATAAAACATTTCATTGTTCCCTTTTAAAACGGGCGATTAGTAATCCTTCTACCAGTGGAAGACCTTCCCCTCTTCTGATACGTGGCCAGAGGGAGTTTGTTGTTGAAAGGATTCTTGACTCCAAGGTGGTTCGGGGTCGGCTGTCATTTTTGGTGCACTGGAAGGGGTATGGCCCGGAGGAGCGGTCGTGGGTGCGCAGTTGTGATCTTCATGCCCCCAGACTGATACGCTCTTTCTTCTCGCAGTTCCCCGATAAACCCGGTGGTAGGGGTTCTTTGACCCCTCGTCAGAGGGGGGGTACTGTTAGGGTCTCCTGCCCTGTGCTGCCACGTCGTCATGGCAACCGGGAGACAAGTGCTAGTGGAGTAACCTGAGCGCAGCTGATACTCCGGTTCGGGTCTTTTGCTGTGCAGTGGTTATAGGCTCTGTGCACGGCAGGGGATCCGGTGCTGGTTTTTGTGCTCACAGTCTGTGAGGTCTGAGTGGGGCGTGGACAGCACCTGCTTTATAAGGCCTCTTTTCAGGGTAAGCAGATGCTGCTGAATCTTTGTTGGTTAGTCAGTTCATGAACGTTAGCCAGTACTGTGTAGCTTTGTATTTGTTTGTTGCTTACTGCAAATAGGCCTGGGAATTTGGTATTACACTCTGCCAATCCAGACCTAGCAGTAAGACTGGAGTCAGTCGTTTAGCTTGCTGGGGTTCTGTTACTACTCTGTGAACTTAGCAAGTTTGCGACTGTATTCTAAGACTTGCCTGTCTAATCCTGTCTCACTGTGCTAGGTGTCAGGGGTCAGTTTAGTGGCAGTAAGCTAAAACCTGTGCACTGCAAGTGAGAATTAGGATTGTGGAGATTCTCCTTGTGTCTATCATTCCATCTCTGACCAAGGAGTTTACTGCCACACCCGTTGGTAACCCTTTAGGGTTTTACTGTTGCCCTTAGCAACAGCATTTCGGGTACTCTACGTATTAAAACACAACATCTTGCTTTTTCCATCTTAGCAGTTCTAATACAAGGGAGATACCCAGTTCCTTAGCCTCTGGGCTTCTCTGTTCACTTTGTGTGTATTTTGTTACCCTATCACCTTCTGTGTACGTTATGTCATATCCCCCAGTTTGTCTGTGAGTCCATCTGTTTTGCATAACAGTTCAAACACCAGTACATTCCTGCAGACACTGGAGTGCATAACAGTTCTGACACCAGTACTTTCCTGCTGGCACTGGTGTGCATAACAACACCTTATACACACAGCCTGGGGGTCATTTAATACAATATTTTTAATAACTTTGTGTATTAAACAAAGTTTGTGTACATTGAGCCATCAAAAAACAAAGGTTTCACTATCTCACTCTCACTCAAAAAAGTCCGTATTTCGGAATATTCCGTATTTCGGAATATTTGGATATGGGATACTCAACCTGTAATGCCACTGGCTGTTCAGCTCTGTTAACTAACTTGGTGAATGGGCAGCGTCCTAGCTTTTCCGTTTATAAAAAGTCTCAGGACTTTTTATAGATATTCCTATCATGCCATGCACTAACCTTTGGATGCTATCATATGTCAGATGAATTAATTTTATGTGCCATAGCTGTACGGATTGGATTTTTTCAGAAGCCGTCATTGCACAACACGTTTCGGTGTCTAGGACATACAAAGTTTGCCATTGGATTTCAGTGGCTATAACAGTCCCTGTGTCATTTTGTTCAACTCATTGCCCTGACTTATATTACTCTCATGTACTACTAGCTTGTCTTGTGACTTACCGCTGCCACCTGTCCTGCAGGTCAGGATATCCTTCTATGTTGAGTTTCTTGGCAGAGAAGTCTGCTCAGCATATAAGCTGCAACACTTTCAGTTTGAGCACGAGACTGTGTTACACTATAACTGCTGAATCTCCTTCCAGGCTGATTATTCACCTAACAGTTCTTCTGTGTGTGTGGTCTGCAGATTCCTGAATGTAACAGTGTTATCAGACCAATTTGTAGTATTGGAATTGAACTGCAGAGATCATGTGGATGCATTTGCTCTTAGGGGGTTATTCAGAGTTGATTGCAGATTTTGCTATTGCAGTAAAATCTGCGACCATACGTCTCACGTGCTGGGGGCCGCCCAGCACAGGGCAAGGCCGCCCAGAATGTGTGTCTCCGCCCTGCAATGCAATCGCAATTCACATTGAATAGAGGTGGACACCTGCGTATGCAGGTGGTCTGGTGCCATGTTTCCACCTGTAGGAAACGCAGGCAATGTCGCAACGTCAACCGGCTGCCCCGAAAACAGCCATGAAACACCTGTGTTTGCTGCCTCCCCCCCAACACCTTGTCGCCGGCCCTGGACACCTTTTGCCTTTAAATCACCATGTGATTGCATCCTTCATGGTGAAGGGTTGTGCACATGCACTGTAGCCACTGCGTGTGCACAGACCCTCTTATTGCATCCGCTGCATGCAAACGCAGTCAGAATAAGGTCCTTAGTCCCTTTGAGCCTGATAACTGCCCAAAGTGCACCATGGTTTCCCCTGCATTTACTTCATGAGTTTTAACTCCATCTCTGACTGCTAGGCGCTGTCATCTTGGTCCCAGTCAGGTGACCACGGACTAACCAATCAGTAACCATATTTTGAGCAGCTGACTGCATTTTCCAATCCAATCTGGGACTCAGAAGGTGCCAGAACAACAACACTTTTCCAGCCACGTCCTTGGCTCCCTTATTTCTGGAGGTCAGATGTATGTTTTTGGTAGCTCCAGTATTTCCAGTGACTCCTGTGACTACTTGTACAGACTGCAATTTGCACAGAGCTATAAACATTAATCTTTGATTCTGCTGCTAGTTGAACTACTGGTCCCAGAACGCTTTCAACTCTTCTTGTACATCTTCTGTCTAAATCCTACCGTTGGTGATCACCATGATTCTGCCTGTTGGTAGCATACATAGACAGTTCCAGTTCCATTCCTGATGTACTTGAGGCATAGCTGGTCACAACCCAGCTTTCATATGCACTCCCTGGGTAGCTGGTTGTGACCCATTCCTGTATCGGCTCTACCGGTACCAGCCGGTTCCTGTATTAGTACAACCAAGTCCAGCCCAGTCCAGTATTAATAATCAAGTCCGGTTTCGGCCCAGTCCAATAGTGAGAAACATATCTGGTTCCAGCTAGAGATGAGCGGGTTCGGTTTCTCTGAAACCGAACCCGCACGAACTTCATGTTTTTTTTACGGGTCCGAGCAGACTCGGATCCTCCCGCCTTGCTCGGTTAACCCGAGCGCGCCCGAACGTCATCATGACGCTGTCGGATTCTCGCGAGACTCGGATTCTATATAAGGAGCCGCGCGTCGCCGCCATTTTCACACGTGCATTGAGATTGATAGGGAGAGGACGTGGCTGGCGTCCTCTCCATTAGAAATTAGATTAGAAGAGAGAGAGAGATTGTGCAGAGTCAGACAGAGTTTACCACAGTGACCAGTGCAGTTGTTGTTAGTTAACTTTTATTTATTTTAATATAATATATCCGTTCTCTGCTATATCCGTTCTCTGCCTGAAAAAAAACGATACACAGCAGCAGCCAGTCACACAGTGTGACTCAGTCTGTGTGCACTCAGCTCAGCCCAGTGTGCTGCACATCAATGTATAAAAGGCAAAGCTTATAATAATTGTGGGGGAGACTGGGGAGCACTGCAGGTTGTTATAGCAGGAGCCCCTAGGAGTACATAATATTATATTAATTTAAAATTAAACAGTGCACACTTTTGCTGCAGGAGTGCCACTGCCAGTGTGACTAGTGGTGACCAGTGCCTGACCACCAGTATAGTAGTATATTGTTGTATGTATTGTATACTATCTCTTTATCAACCAGTCTATATTAGCAGCAGACACAGTACAGTGCGGTAGTTCACGGCTGTGGCTACCTCTGTGTCGGCAGTCGGAACTCGGCAGGCAGTCCGTCCATCCATAATTGTATTACAATATATACCACCTAACCGTGGTATTTTTCTTTCTTTCTTTATACCGTCGTCATAGTGTCATACTAGTTGTTACGAGTATACTACTATCTCTTTATCAACCAGTGTACAGTGCGGTAGTTCACGGCTGTGGCTACCTCTGTGTCGGCAGTCGGCAGGCAGTCCGTCCATCCATAATTGTATTATTATTATAATATATACCACCTAACCGTGGTTTTTTTTTCATTCTTTATACCGTCATAGTGTCATACTAGTTGTTACGAGTATACTACTATCTCTTTATCAACCAGTGTACAGTGCGGTAGTTCACGGCTGTGGCTACCTCTGTGTCGGCAGTCGGCAGGCAGTCCGTCCATCCATAATTGTATTATTATTATAATATATACCACCTAACCGTGGTTTTTTTTTCATTCTTTATACCGTCGTCATAGTGTCATACTAGTTGTTACGAGTATACTACTATCTCTTTATCAACCAGTGTACAGTGCGGTAGTTCACGGCTGTGGCTACCTCTGTGTCGGCAGTCGGCAGGCAGTCCGTCCATCCATAATTGTATTATTATTATAATATATACCACCTAACCGTGGTTTTTTTTTCATTCTTTATACCGTCGTCATAGTGTCATACTAGTTGTTACGAGTATACTACTATCTCTTTATCAACCAGTGTACAGTGCGGTAGTTCACGGCTGTGGCTACCTCTGTGTCGGCAGTCGGCAGGCAGTCCGTCCATCCATAATTGTATTATTATTATAATATATACCACCTAACTGTGGTATTTTTTTTTCTTTCTTTATACCGTCGTCATAGTGTCATACTAGTTGTTACGAGTATACTACTATCTCTTTATCAACCAGTGTACAGTGCGGTAGTTCACGGCTGTGGCTACCTCTGTGTCGGCAGTCGGCAGGCAGTCCGTCCATCCATAATTGTATTATTATTATAATATATACCACCTAACCGTGGTTTTTTTTTCATTCTTTATACCGTCGTCATAGTGTCATACTAGTTGTTACGAGTATACTACTATCTCTTTATCAACCAGTGTACAGTGCGGTAGTTCACGGCTGTGGCTACCTCTGTGTCGGCAGTCGGCAGGCAGTCCGTCCATCCATAATTGTATTATTATTATAATATATACCACCTAACCGTGGTTTTTTTATACCACCTAACCGTGGCAGTCCGTCCATAATTGTATACTAGTATCCAATCCATCCATCTCCATTGTTTACCTGAGGTGCCTTTTAGTTCTGCCTATAAAATATGGAGAACAAAAAAGTTGAGGTTCCAAAATTAGGGAAAGATCAAGATCCACTTCCACCTCGTGCTGAAGCTGCTGCCACTAGTCATGGCCGAGACGATGAAATGCCAGCAACGTCGTCTGCCAAGGCCGATGCCCAATGTCATAGTACAGAGCATGTCAAATCCAAAACACCAAATATCAGAAAAAAAAGGACTCCAAAACCTAAAATAAAATTGTCGGAGGAGAAGCGTAAACTTGCCAATATGCCATTTACCACACGGAGTGGCAAGGAACGGCTGAGGCCCTGGCCTATGTTCATGGCTAGTGGTTCAGCTTCACATGAGGATGGAAGCACTCAGCCTCTCGCTAGAAAACTGAAAAGACTCAAGCTGGCAAAAGCACCGCAAAGAACTGTGCGTTCTTTGAAATCCCAAATCCACAAGGAGAGTCCAATTGTGTCGTTTGCGATGCCTGACCTTCCCAACACTGGACGTGAAGAGCATGCGCCTTCCACTATTTGCATGCCCCCTGCAAGTGCTGGAAGGAGCACCCGCAGTCCAGTTCCTGATAGTCAGATTGAAGATGTCAGTGTTGAAGTACACCAGGATGAGGAGGATATGGGTGTTGCTGGCGCTGGGGAGGAAATTGACCAGGAGGATTCTGATGGTGAGGTGGTTTGTTTAAGTCAGGCACCCGGGGAGACACCTGTTGTCCGTGGGAGGAATATGGCCGTTGACATGCCAGGTGAAAATACCAAAAAAATCAGCTCTTCGGTGTGGAGGTATTTCACCAGAAATGCGGACAACAGGTGTCAAGCCGTGTGTTCCCTTTGTCAAGCTGTAATAAGTAGGGGTAAGGACGTTAACCACCTCGGAACATCCTCCCTTATACGTCACCTGCAGCGCATTCATAATAAGTCAGTGACAAGTTCAAAAACTTTGGGTGACAGCGGAAGCAGTCCACTGACCAGTAAATCCCTTCCTCTTGTAACCAAGCTCACGCAAACCACCCCACCAACTCCCTCAGTGTCAATTTCCTCCTTCCCCAGGAATGCCAATAGTCCTGCAGGCCATGTCACTGGCAAGTCTGACGAGTCCTCTCCTGCCTGGGATTCCTCCGATGCATCCTTGCGTGTAACGCCTACTGCTGCTGGCGCTGCTGTTGTTGCCGCTGGGAGTCGATGGTCATCCCAGAGGGGAAGTCGTAAGCCCACTTGTACTACTTCCAGTAAGCAATTGACTGTTCAACAGTCCTTTGCGAGGAAGATGAAATATCACAGCAGTCATCCTACTGCAAAGCGGATAACTGAGTCCTTGACAACTATGTTGGTGTTAGACGTGCGTCCGGTATCCGCCGTTAGTTCACAGGGAACTAGACAATTTATTGAGGCAGTGTGCCCCCGTTACCAAATACCATCTAGGTTCCACTTCTCTAGGCAGGCGATACCGAGAATGTACACGGACGTCAGAAAAAGACTCACCAGTGTCCTAAAAAATGCAGTTGTACCCAATGTCCACTTAACCACGGACATGTGGACAAGTGGAGCAGGGCAGGGTCAGGACTATATGACTGTGACAGCCCACTGGGTAGATGTATGGACTCCCGCCGCAAGAACAGCAGCGGCGGCACCAGTAGCAGCATCTCGCAAACGCCAACTCTTTCCTAGGCAGGCTACGCTTTGTATCACCGCTTTCCAGAATACGCACACAGCTGAAAACCTCTTACGGCAACTGAGGAAGATCATCGCGGAATGGCTTACCCCAATTGGACTCTCCTGTGGATTTGTGGCATCGGACAACGCCAGCAATATTGTGTGTGCATTAAATATGGGCAAATTCCAGCACGTCCCATGTTTTGCACATACCTTGAATTTGGTGGTGCAGAATTTTTTAAAAAACGACAGGGGCGTGCAAGAGATGCTGTCGGTGGCCAGAAAAATTGCGGGACACTTTCGGCGTACAGGCACCACGTACAGAAGACTGGAGCACCACCAAAAACTACTGAACCTGCCCTGCCATCATCTGAAGCAAGAAGTGGTAACGAGGTGGAATTCAACCCTCTATATGCTTCAGAGGTTGGAGGAGCAGCAAAAGGCCATTCAAGCCTATACAATTGAGCACGATATAGGAGATGGAATGCACCTGTCTCAAGTGCAGTGGAGAATGATTTCAACGTTGTGCAAGGTTCTGATGCCCTTTGAACTTGCCACACGTGAAGTCAGTTCAGACACTGCCAGCCTGAGTCAGGTCATTCCCCTCATCAGGCTTTTGCAGAAGAAGCTGGAGGCATTGAAGAAGGAGCTAACACGGAGCGATTCCGCTAGGCATGTGGGACTTGTGGATGCAGCCCTTAATTCGCTTAACAAGGATTCACGGGTGGTCAATCTGTTGAAATCAGAGCACTACATTTTGGCCACCGTGCTCGATCCTAGATTTAAAGCCTACCTTGGATCTCTCTTTCCGGCAGACACAGGTCTGCTGGGGTTGAAAGACCTGCTGGTGACAAAATTGTCAAGTCAAGCGGAACGCGACCTGTCAACATCTCCTCCTTCACATTCTCCCGCAACTGGGGGTGCGAGGAAAAGGCTCAGAATTCCGAGCCCACCCGCTGGCGGTGATGCAGGGCAGTCTGGAGCGACTGCTGATGCTGACATCTGGTCCGGACTGAAGGACCTGACAACGATTACGGACATGTCGTCTACTGTCACTGCATATGATTCTCTCAACATTGATAGAATGGTGGAGGATTATATGAGTGACCGCATCCAAGTAGGCACGTCACACAGTCCGTACTTATACTGGCAGGAAAAAGAGGCAATTTGGAGGCCCTTGCACAAACTGGCTTTATTCTACCTAAGTTGCCCTCCCACAAGTGTGTACTCCGAAAGAGTGTTTAGTGCCGCCGCTCACCTTGTCAGCAATCGGCGTACGAGGTTACATCCAGAAAATGTGGAGAAGATGATGTTCATTAAAATGAATTATAATCAATTCCTCCGCGGAGACATTGACCAGCAGCAATTGCCTCCACAAAGTACACAGGGAGCTGAGATGGTGGATTCCAGTGGGGACGAATTGATAATCTGTGAGGAGGGGGATGTACACGGTGATATATCGGAGGGTGAAGATGAGGTGGACATCTTGCCTCTGTAGAGCCAGTTTGTGCAAGGAGAGATTAATTGCTTCTTTTTTGGGGGGGGTCCAAACCAACCCGTCATATCAGTCACAGTCGTGTGGCAGACCCTGTCACTGAAATGATGGGTTGGTTAAAGTGTGCATGTCCTGTTTTGTTTATACAACATAAGGGTGGGTGGGAGGGCCCAAGGATAATTCCATCTTGCACCTCTTTTTTCTTTTCTTTTTCTTTGCATCATGTGCTGATTGGGGAGGGTTTTTTGGAAGGGACATCCTGCGTGACACTGCAGTGCCACTCCTAGATGGGCCCGGTGTTTGTGTCGGCCACTAGGGTCGCTTATCTTTCTCACACAGTCAGCTACCTCATTGCGCCTCTTTTTTTCTTTGCGTCATGTGCTGTTTGGGGAGGGTTTTTTGGAAGGGACATCCTGCGTGACACTGCAGTGCCACTCCTAGATGGGCCCGGTGTTTGTGTCGGCCACTAGGGTCGCTTATCTTTCTCACACAGCTACCTCATTGCGCCTCTTTTTTTCTTTGCGTCATGTGCTGTTTGGGGAGGGTTTTTTGGAAGGGACATCCTGCGTGACACTGCAGTGCCACTCCTAGATGGGCCCGGTGTTTGTGTCGGCCACTAGGGTCGCTTATCTTTCTCACACAGTCAGCTACCTCATTGCGCCTCTTTTTTTCTTTGCGTCATGTGCTGTTTGGGGAGGGTTTTTTGGAAGGGACATCCTGCGTGACACTGCAGTGCCACTCCTAGATGGGCCCGGTGTTTGTGTCGGCCACTAGGGTCGCTTATCTTACTCACACAGCGACCTCGGTGCAAATTTTAGGACTAAAAATAATATTGTGAGGTGTGATGTGTTCAGAATAGGCTGAAAATGAGTGTAAATTATGTTTTTTGAGGTTAATAATACTTTGGGATCAAAATTACCCCCAAATTCTATGATTTAAGCTGTTTTTTAGGGTTTTTTGAAAAAAACACCCGAATCCAAAACACACCCGAATCCGACAAAAAAAATTCGGTGAGGTTTTGCCAAAACGCGGTCGAACCCAAAACACGGCCGCGGAACCGAACCCAAAACCAAAACACAAAACCCGAAAAATTTCAGGCGCTCATCTCTAGTTCCAGCCCGGTCCAGTAGTGAGAAGCATATCCGGTTCAAGCCCAGTCCAGTCTACTACAATTCAAGTTATTCAGCGCAGTCTGGTCCAGTCCACCACAGTTCCAGTTATTCAGCGCAGTCCGTTCTTAACTACCGCAATTGCAGGTATCTGGCGCTCCCCAGGCCCAGTACCCAGTCCAGTACATCCTAATTCAAGAGCCATCTACACAAGTCGCAGTCTAGTTCAGAATCAGTACCTACTCCATTCCTGACCCTACTTCAATGCATACCCAAGCTTTGAGGATGAGCAATATCTGCCTACCTCGCTCCCAATCCATATAAAGAAAATCACGTGAAATATAATAATAATAAAAAATAAAATCTAAGTTTCTAATATATTATGAATGGCTGCAAATCTTTGACATGATTGCATGGTTTCTCTCCTGAAATAGGGACAGTAGTATTCAGGATCAATGCTACAGATGAGGATGGTGATATTCTGACCTATGGCTTAGCTGGACCAGATTACTACTACTTCACTTGTAATACAAGCAGTGGTGAAGTCACGCTTGCTCTCCGTTTGGATTATGAGGTACTGTAGGATGCCAAAGTATCTGGCTAAAATGATAACAATATTTAAAAAATGTTATTAATTTCTCATACAGTAGAGTTTACGAAACTCCGCCACTACAGTCCACATTTTGAGGATATCCATGCTTGAGCATAGGTGACTTAATTAGTACCGTACCGCAGTCAATTTAATAATCTGGACTCAAGCTTGGATATCCTAAAAACCTGGACTGTAATGGCAGAGTTTTGGAAACTCTGTCATACAGAATTACTTTTTTCATTATAAATACTGTAAATGCTTTCCTGTTACATGTGTTCATATTATTTCCGCTCAGTTACTAACCAAAAACACCCATTTAGCATCTGAGAATCTTACGTATGTTCACAAAAATGCATTTGTAGCTTGTGCCGCACGTGCAGTATGCAAAAAATAGCCATATTTGGCCACATTCAATTGTGTGCACAATGCAGAATCATTGCATACACTATTGTTCAGAAAAAAGAAAAAAAAATACACCAGTCTAACTTGTGTTTAGTTTTTCCTCATAGATAGACAGAATAGTAAGTACTGTACATAACAAGCTACATTATTATATTTATAATGTATTTATGAAGTGCTAAGCATTGTAAGATTGCACATATTACAAACTGTAACATACGTCATATACTGTATATGGTTTTGTACATTCCACAGACTGGTGAAATGTTTTATAAAGTGTTCACTTTGCATACATACTGTGCACTAGGAGCCAGGGAGGTCTGTCCTCCAATCTGATTAATTGCTGCTCTCTTTAGTACAGTGATCCTGTTTAAGAAGTGACATGGTGTAGACACAAGTAGCCCACTTAGTGTCACGCCTGAGGTCTGACTCTGACCAGTGGAGATCTCAGGCGTAGGAGCTGACTGGAATATGAATCTGGGGGCTCTAATAATGTTCTTAAACATAAACCAGGATGTGGTATACTTGAGCATAGGCCCAAAGGCGTGACCAGAATGGAGGAGAATGTAAAGTAAAACAAGTCTTTTTATTCAGCACGCAAGATGATAATAGACTCAATAATCGGTATCACAGATAATGCAGTAACATAGGCAATGCGGTAGCAGATGTAACATCGATGACAAGATGTAATATCAGATGCAGTGTGAAGCACTGATGAAGTCCCAATATAAATGAACACACAATAGCAGACACGGTTGCAGTGTAAACCACTGGAGATGGGAAGGCTACAGATGGAGCATGAGATTGATGGCGGAACACCAATGGAGTAGGAGATCGATGGCGGAACACCGATGGAGCAGGAGATCAATGGTGGAACACTGATGGAGGTGAGTATCGATGGCGGAACACCGATGAGCCAGGCAGAGCTGCAAGCAGGATAGAACTCTGGTCTCAGGGTAGAATGGAATCTCCTGGAGCAAGGTAACCTGGAAGCAGCTGCCAGCAAACAACCATACAGGGTATGACGATCATAACACTGGCGATTAGGCAGGCCTTACCCAGCATTCTTATAGGAGCCAGCATGCAGGGATTGGCTGGGACGATCAGGTGATGCAGGGAGGCTCAGGCAGTCACATGATTGGCAGGTGCTGCAGTCAGGTGATCAGGACATATCATAGCAGTACTCCAGGCTTAGGCTCAGATGTGGAATGAGGCCTAGTAGGCCGCCCCAAACACTAGGAAGCAGACATTATGCTGGGAGAGCTATGCAGGAACAGTATGTACAGACTTTACTGCCAGTTGGGTGTGATGAACAGAGAGCCTGGTTCTTGTCAATTACTCACACAGAGGAATTCCTACTTGTGCTAATCAGCAAGTAATCAAGACTGCAGTTAGTATGTGAAGCAGATGCTTGTTTGCAGAATAAGCTGAGGTAAGTCACAGAACATGAGAAATACAGTCAGAATCATGACACTTAGCTCCAGAGAGACCTGCAAAATATAGCTATTCCAGCAACCCTGCACTGCTACCTGTTTGCAGTATGCACTCCCAAGCTGGTGATAGAAACCCACTTCACTCAAAGCTTTGATATACCACCAGTGTGTATACAACAGAGAGTACGGCTGTACCTGTTATACTTCAGTAAACCATCCTACTAGTTAAGTTACTGGGTTGTTCACAGTTTCAGTCATCCTCCGGTGTGTGCCTATACTTCTTTATAACAGTAACACCCGCATACACCTCATTCTCAACATACTGTAAAATGTCTTGCCAATCATTACAATCTAAACCACAAGAGAAGAGATGCAGATCAAATCCATTGGTTCATTGGAGAGCCAATATACTTCATGCAGTGCACATATTTGGTATCAGTCTCGCTATATATCTTTACTGTTTAAAAAATAGAGTAAACAAATAAAAAAGCCTCCCAATGCCTATCCCCACCCAAACACTAGGTCTAAACCTGGGCTTGTTTTCTACAAAAAGCTACTGAAATGTGAGAGAACCACTATGAATGGGTACTCAATGAAGCTCATTATTCCAGTGTACCATCTATGACCATCACATGATGGCCAACTAGGGAAGTGGGGGTGCTGAGGGGAGGAGCCACAGCTACACTGTGCATGGCAGACCAATCTTGGAAGAGGGGGTGGTGACTGGTCCTTCCCCTTGCACCATGGAGAAAAGAAATCCCATTGCTGTCCTTGTGCCATCAATGGTAGAAACCCATTGGATCCTCCGCTATAGATAGCAATACCATCGACCGTCATTGGCAAACCATCAATGGTCATCCATATAACCATGAACTTTAGAGTGATTTCTGATGCTCAGCTGCTATGATTGGATACTCATGGACAGATTCCATTTTATTAATTTCTTCAGAACTCCACTAGGAGTGAGCCATTCATTATCCTATTAGGGTTTTAAGTTTATTTTGCCCTTGTGTTACTTCAGAATGTAAGAAAACAAAATCCTAAGAATATAAAATTACAATAAAAATAATAAATATAAAATTCTGGAGTGTTTATCTCTAACTCAGTCGTTTGTCAATGTGGTTATCGGATTATTTACTATTAATAAATTGCTATTGGGTCTAGGATGGTGCATGCTATCACTGGTAGTATTCCAAGCACTAGCATGTTACAGCAGCCACTTAAAACCATGGCCTGGCAACAGTAATATTAATGCCCGCACACCCAAACAGTTTACTTGTATGTAAATATAATAAACTAATGTTTTACTAACTTTAATTCATTACACCATAGGTTCTCAGGACATGGCCGATGCTACCACCACTGCTGCCCCCCCCCCCCCTCCCCCTCCCCCCTCAGCTCATACTCACCAGGCAGCAATCAGAGCTCCTTGCTGCTGTGACCTCCGGTGCTGTAAAGTGAGCTGCCGCTCTGCAGCATCACTTTAATGCACGGGAGGGGTCACAGGAGCCGCAAGTTGCCCTGATGACCAACAGCCCGCAGTGGAGCACCGATTGGTGAGAATAATATATTTATAATATGATTTGTTTCCCATTTTTCACAGTGATCAGCTTGTGTGTCCATCAGGCACACAAAGCTGATTACACTGCTGGCTCACCACACAACTTTCTCTGCCTAGAGGCAGAGAAAGCTGGCAAGAAGTACAAAATCTGCAGTTAGCCCTGTGATTACATCAGCTAAAACTGGCATTATTATCACAGGGCTTACTGCGGTATTTTTTTCGCAATTTTATTTTAGTAAATTTGGCCACATCGCATTTGCCATTATATATCTCTTAAGTATGGGAAATGTGATCTGAGTTAAAAGTGTATCGATGGGGGCGTGGCCTGGACGGGCATGGAGTAGCACTTGCACTGTGCAGCTCTCCAGCCACTTAATCCTGTTTTAATATCCTGTACTCCCCCCCTGGGTCTAATACTGGGGCCATTGCTCTATAAGCATCTCCTGGCCCCCCTGGAGCGGGTTTGAGCCGGCTGCCGCTGTTTCCTGTGGTCCTGGAGCCCTGTATGCTTGGCGGGCCCTGATCTACGCTGGGCCGGTGTGTGAGGCCGCTGCCTCACGCTCTCCTCTAGCCGGAAGTCCGGCTCCTGATACCCGCCGCCGCCCGCTGCGGCCAGCCATGTCTCTGGTGAACGGGAGTGCGGGGCTCTCATCGGCCGCCCTGTCAGCCTGCTGGGGTGTCCGGGGGGTGTCCTGTGTGGGGCTGCCTGGACCACCCTGTATTGCAGCGGACTCGCGCTGCCCGGGAAACCGGAAGTGCGGCTCCCGCTGTCCACCACCGCCCGCTGCAGCCGGCCGGGACACTGACAAACGGAGTGGGGAACTACATCACCCGACCCCTCTAGTTGTGAGTGAAGTCTGGAGGGATCACAGCGTGGCCACCCTGAGCATTGTCCACTGCCTGCCTTAGCGGCCATTTTACGGACCCCCTGCTACTGTTTGTCCCCGTCCTGATTGGGACCCAGGTACACAAGGTGCAGGTTCACTGCTGCGGGGAGAATTAATATTTGGGGCCTCAATTGAGCTGGCTGGGTGGCCATTGGGCTGCATATACCCTTTCCCCCCTCCTCCTGCTTCACTCCTCTGGCTTGCTGACCTTGCCCTCATCCTATGTGGCGTGAGCTTCCCTGCTGTGCCTGGAAGTTAGTGCTGGGGGACTGATACTCTGTATCCCACGGCATTCTTCGAGGGTGACATTCCCTACTCCCCTGCTCCATTAGGCGGACACTTTGCATTATAACCGGAGACTCTGGCCCTGTTGTCTATCTATACATATCTATATATTCTCTCGCCACAGCTGGCCTCTCCGTAGGGTGTTGGTGCGGGCGCCCCCCTCTTGCCTGTATTTGCTTTGCTATATCCTGCTGGCTGGAAGGAGCGACACCGTGTTGTCCAAAATGGTGAGAGGCCGCCAAAATAGTGCGGCGGCGGGAGCGATGGATAAGTATGTCCGTAACCCTGGTCCTCAGCAGCAGAGGGGAGAGACTGTAAGATCTGAGGCATCGCCCCCATCTCCTGCGTATAGTTCCGCCTCCTCTGACCCTCCGGATGCTGCACTGCAGAGAGTAGTGGATGCGGTGACTGCCAGTGAGGCGCATCTGGCTGATAAAATCGGGCAAGTGTAGTCTGATCTCTCCATTATTCATCAGGACCTTCAGCGGGTGAGTGAGAGAGTGGGAGAGGCTGAGACCCATATATCCAATGTTGAAGACTCTGTCGGCCCGCTGGGTCGTCACACTGATGCTTTGGAATCTCAGATGACAGATGTGCGCAAAAAGCTGACGGATTTGGAGGGATGTCTGCGGCGCAATAACGTCTGTTTCATTGGCCTGCCCGAGAAGGAAGAGGGCTCAGCTCCTGAAGAGTTTCTCGTAAAATAACTCCGGGATGCCTTTGGATCTGAGGAATTTTCGCCTTACTTCACCGTTGAACGGGCTCATAGAGTTCCGATGCGCCCGCTGCCTCCAGGGGCTCCACCCCGCACCTTTATTGCTAAATTCCTCCACTTCCGTGACCATGACACAGTTTTGAGGCTGGCTCGTACCAAAGGCCCTTTAAAATGGAATGGGTCGCCCATATCGGTTTTCCCGGATTTCGCGGTGGATGTACAAAAAGATAGGGCTCAATTCCTGCCTGTTAAGAGGAGACTTCGTGAACTTGACCTGCCATATACCATGCTCTTCCCATCTAGACTGCGGGTGGTGGCTGATGGGGAAACAAAGTTTTTCGCAACTCCTCGTGAGGCCATGGTGTGTCTGGACAGACGATTCCCGGCGAGGCGTGCCCTTGCGGATCCTTGACTTTCCGGTATCCGGACTCCAGGTCGACAACAAAAAGGTCGACACACCTTAGGTCGACACCAATTTTTCGACACACCTTAGGTCGACATGGACAAAAGGTCGACAGGAACAAGGTCGACATGGAAAAAGGTCGACATGAGTTTTTTACGTTTTTTTTCTTTTTTCGTACCTTTTCATACTTAACGATCCACGTGGACTACGATTGGAACGGTAATCTGTGCCGAGCGAAGCGGAGCGGAGCGAAGGCACCATGCCCGAAGCATGGCGAGCAAAGCGACACGGTGCACTAATTGGGGTTCCCGGTCACTCTACGAAGAAAACAACACCAAAAAAACATTAAAAACTCATGTCGACCTTTTTCCATGTCGACCTTGTTCCTGTCGACCTAAGGTGTGTCGACCTTTTTGTTGTCGACCCTGAGTCCCAGACCCGGTGGTTGGTGGCTGGAAGGTACCTCTTTTTTCACCCGAGAGTCATTATATTCTTGGCCCCGATTAAGGTGTGTTTGCACTAGTCAATGGTGCTACGAAGTTTTGTTTATTTTTATTTCTAGGTATTTGCACTCAGTTTTGGGATCCAAGTATGCTGCATGTTGGGGGTGGTATACAGGGAGGGGGGCGAGGGAAGGTTTTGGGTTGTACTTACTTTTTGTGTGGAAGTTTATGTTTTGAATGTACGTGGTTTGCTGCTGTACTACTTAAGCACTGGTGTCCGGTAACTGAACTTATGCATGGCAGACTTGGCTGGCCGCGGGGTGTTGCGCTTATTATACTTCTGACGTCCTATGGCTAGGCTTAAAGTGTTATCGTGGAATGTGAGAGGGCTCAATGATAAAGTTAAGAGGTCCCTGGTACTCCGACAGATTAGACATTATGCCGCTGATATTGTCTGCCTTATGGAAACTCACTTGGTGGGTGGTAAGATTCTCTCTTTGAAGTGACCCTGGGTGGGATGGGCGTACCACTCCATGCACACTTCTGCCTCTCGTGGAGTTTCGGTCCTTATTAGGAGGACCGTCCCCTTCGTGCTGGAGTCTGTACAAACGGATACCTGCGGGAGATATGTATTTTTGAAATGTAGATTATTTTATGTCCCTGTCCTCCTTCTAGCTGTTTATGTGCCCCCTCCTTACTCTCCTGATGTCCTTAAGAAGGCTGCTGGGTTCATGGCCTCGTTCCCCGGGATATCTGTTATTTGCCTTGGGGACTTCAATAATGTGCTAGATGCGACGAAGGACAGGCTCTCTATATCTCCATCTGGTGCGTGCCCTGGGAAATCCACTTTTGCAAATGTGGTGTCGGGGTTGGGCCTGGTCGATCCTTGGAGATTGAGACATCCGTCTCTTAAACAATACTCCTGTTTCTCTCGCTCTCATTCTTCATTCTCCAGGATTGACCTGGCCCTCCTCTCGAGCGACATGGTTCCCCGGGTTGATAGTATCAGATATGAGACTAGGGGTATATCAGATCACTCCCCCTTGACCTTTACTTTAGACTTTAACTGCTCTAGGGGCCAAGCCGTATGGAAATCCGTTTTGGCTCGTACACATGGGGGACGGCTCTGATTTGGTGGCTGCATGGCGGGAATTCTTTGTACTGAACAGTGCCGAAAAAGCCATCTCTAATTTGTGGGACACATTCAAGGCCTTTCTGAGGGGGAGTTTGATTAAATGGGTGTCTAATTTGAAGTCCTTTTATAGGCGACGGGAGACTGAGCTGGAGGCCCAGAGTGTCACTGCAGAATTACAATACTTACAAGATTCTTTGAACAGTTCTAAGCTAGCCTGGTTATCGGCTCAGAGAGAATGGAAAGATTACCTAATGGAAAAGACTCAGCATAGACTCCTTTTCTCCTCCCACACCTTTTACGCTACTGGTGATAGGCCGGGGACATACCTGGCCTCCCTGGCCCAGGGTGATAGACCTACTAGTGTTGTGGTTGAGATTGTGACCCCTGATGGTTTTCCCCTGACACAGACTCCACAAATTGCATCTGAATTTGTATCCTACTACAGACGCTTGTACGATTAAAAACTGGATTACACTTCGTCGCAACTGAACGATTATTTAGACAGTGTTTGTTTCCCCACCTTATCCAGTGAGGCTTGTGACCTTTTGGAGGCACCTATCTCATCTGATGAAATTATGGCCGCTGGTAAGGCCTTCCCTAATGGTAAAGCCTCGGGTTTGGATGGCATACCTTCTGAGGTCTATAAGCAACACTTGGATTTCTTTGTCCCTCACCTACTTGAGTTGTATGGCCAAATCTTTGCACAGGAGTCTCTCCCCCTGTCTATGGCGGAGGCAGTGATTGTGGTTCTCCCTAAACCTGAAAAGGATCTTAGGAAAGTTGAGTCCTATTGCCCTATATCCCTTTTACCCACTGATATTAAAATTTTGGCTAAGGTTCTGGCTGGCAAATTAAATGCAGTTATTTCTCACATAATACACCCGGATCAGACGGGATTTATGCCCAATAAATCGACTTCCATTAACCTTAGACGTCTGTTTACTCATCTACAAATCCCCAGCGAGCACCCCTCCTCCTCCATAGTCGTCTCGTTGGATGCCGCTAAGGCTTTTGATTCTGTGGAGTGGGATTATTTGTGGGAAATTATGCGTAGATTTGGTATAGGCCCAAATTTTATTAAATATGTTCGATTGATGTATTTCTCTCCTTCGGCGAGGGTGGCGGTAAATGGTTTCGTATCTCACTTCTTTCCCCTATCTAGGGGTACACGACAGGGATGCCCACTGTCCCCTACTCTGTTTGCTGTAGCCATTGAACCCCTTGCATGCCTCCTGAGGGCGGACGTGGGGATCTCTGGCTTTAAGGTGGGTGCCCGTGAGGACAGGGTGGTCTTATATGCCGATGACGTTTTGTTGTTTGTGGATCGCTATGCTGATTAATAGGGAGAAATCCTTTATTACCCCACTTCGGGGCGAAGTTCCTACCTCCCCGTTAGTAGCTCTCCCATTGCGGTGGGTGGACTCTTTCAAATATCTGGGCATTGGGATCCTCAGAAATTTTCCTCCGTAAATATTACTCCACAAATAACGTATCTTCGTAGCCGGGTGAAGGCCTGGGGGAAGTTAACTCTAACGGTCACGAGGAGGGTTAACATGGTAAAAATGGTTTTCCAGCCCAAACTTCTATATGTTTTGCAGCACTCTCCCGTTTATATTCCGCATAAGATTTTTAAACAAATAAATGGGTTGCTTTCCTCCCTGGTGTTGGCTAGTAAGCGGGCACGTTTGAGACTGGACACCCTGACCAGATCACGAGAATTGGGGGGTTTGGCTCTCCCCAACTTCCGTTTTTATTACTATGCGGCGCAACTGACACATGTCTGGGAGTGGGTTAACGACCTCGATGCCCTGGCTTTGCACTCGCTGATGATGCACCATGACTATCCTGGTGGCTCCCCATTACAGCTACTCCTTTGCGGTAGCGTCAAAATGTCCACACTGCCACTGATTAAACAGTCCATCCTGATATGGAAATTGGTGCACTCTGTGATGCATGGTCACGGTGTTGATCCTGATACCCCACTGGATAATGCTTACGGGTTGCCGGAACTGTGTCAACTTCAAGTCCGGGAGGTCTGGGGAAACTGGGGAGTGTATTCTTTGGGCCATTTATATAGTGGTGGGACCCTTAACTCATTCCAACAACTTCTACAAGCGCACAATGTCCCCTCAGGGTTCTTCTTTCGATTCCTTCAGCTGAGACACGCTTTGGCTGCCCAGTTTCCGAATGGCCCTCCGGTCCTCGTTGATTCCCCGGTCAAATTAATGCTGCAGACGCTGGACTCGGGACACCTGGTTTCTAAGATATATGGTCGTATTCTCCAGATGCACCATACTGACCCTCTAGCTTCTCTTCGGGGTAGGTGGGAGTCGGGTCTGTTATCAGATGATGCATGGAACACTGCTATGGGATCCCATCGGATCTCCACTTCCTATGTTAGATACCAGCAAATACAATTATATATACTGCATAGGGTGTATATGACCCCGGTGAGGTTAGCACATATTGGGGGGTCTCATAGCTCACGGTGCCCTAAGTGTGGAGCCATGGGTGCCGACTTCTGGCATCTACTTTGGTTGTGCCCTAGCATATCTTTGTTCTGGAAGGCTTTTATACGTACCATAATTGATACAGGTATTCCCTCTTCCATATTTACGCCTGTGCTGTGTACACTGCTAATTGTGGACGAGGAAGCTTTATCCGCCCAGCAGGCGATATGTCATCAATTTATGTGCCTTGGCTAGGGTCTGTATAGCCCGGCTGTGGCTGGCTGATGAGGCCCCGGCAACTAAGGCTTGGATATCTCTGGTCAACGAAACTATTGCACACAAAAAAATTGTGTTCCTGGCTAGGAAGGTGGGAAGAAAATTGTTTACAATAAGGGGCAGGTGGATGGACTCTAGATATTTTAAGGATAAATAAAGTTTAGATTTGTATTTATTTCCTTATTTTATTCTGGGATGTATTGGAGGTGGATACCCTCGCGGCCGGCCTTGCTATGTTGTATTTCGATATACTGTGTTTACTCTGCTATGCTTATGCTTATATTGGAAGTGGCTTGTTTGGGTTGTGTTACTCCCAGACGCCGACGCTTTGCGACTGTATGACTTATGAGACATTCCACCCGCTTGATGTACCATGGACCTTATAAATGTACAGCTGTTTATGTGTTTTTGTGTATGTTTGCAGTCTTAAGTTTGTTTTTTGTGTAAGTTGTTAATGCAAAATAAAAAAAAAATAAAAAAATTATTGAATTAAAAAAAAATTAAAAAAAGTGTATCAAAGGGTTTGGAGCAGTTTTTCACTGCATACTTCATGGGATGGCGACAATCGCTCTAAAATCAAACATTAGAAACCCCCTCCAGAAATCCTGCTTTTGCCCCTGCATGCCCCATGTGTTCTGCAAAGAAGAAGGTGGCTGTGCATCTTGGTGTCCCCCTAAATAGTTGCAAAGCTCATTATTTACTTTTTGAGCACTTTTTATTGTGAGGCTCACACACCCTCAGGAACAGCCAGCAGTTCAAAGTAGCTCAAAACGCCAAGAGTGAGCTACTTTGAGCTCAAAATCGCCTAGTGTATATGCACCTTAACACTATAAAGAAGAATATAAAAAAAAATATATAGCTTTACAACTGCAAGTAGCAGAAGTGGATACAAAATCACCGGAGTAAGTCAGCATTGCACCGGTGCAGGGACAGCTGACCTGAAGATTAGTTGTCCCTATGATCCTGACCCTATCATTGCTAATGTACTTTCAGAACAATCAAAGTTAGAGCTGCTGACTCTGACTCGGCAGTGCAAGTGCGCGTGCATGAACTGGGGATCACACATGTGCACAAAGAGGCGGGCAGCTGGTGGAAGGAGCCATCCAGGGGCAGAGAGATCTAAAAAGGATCCCTTTTCCGGACTCCTTCAAATAGAGAAGGAGTGGAAACCGGGAATCAGTACCATCTGAAGATGGTGAATGTTCCTGCTTTCATGCTCTGAGAGCTTAGCATTTTCAGAGCTTGATAACTGTTGTATAGGAACAGCATGCCCTCTATAAAATAAAAATTTTCACCTTTTGAAGAAATTGTCCGGACCATTCATTATAAAGGAAACTCAGGAGCTATCATAGACGGGATCAGTATGAACTCCCGAACGACCGGATCCTGGTGATCAAAATACAGACGCTGGAATCCTGATAGCTGGAGTACCGACCTCGAGCGCAGCGTGTCCGCTCGCCGCACTTCGGTCGCCACAAAATTCTATTCCCCCTCGAGTGGAGGCGTGGACAGTCAGAAATCTAACTACATACCTTATGGACAGCTCCTGCTTACCTTTCCCTAAACTCAGAACCCAGCACCACTGAGGAATCCGAGAGCACACTGTGTACCACCCAGCACAATAGATGATGTAGTGGGTGGCACTGCCTGTATGTATGACACACTGTCAAAGTCTCAAATGATACTGGATCTAGGTGTTCCCCAGGCCCCAGTCAGGCCTTCGAAACCTCCTAAAAATATTTTTTTGCATGTGGTACTCATCACCACACCCAGAACCTGTCCGCTTGCTCCCACAACTATCAGGTGGTTGGCAGGGGCGTAGGGAGGGTGGCTCCGGTGGAGCTCAAGCTCCGGGTGCCTAAAATATTGGAAGGTGCGCCACAGCCTGACTCCGCCGGTGCCTGCCTCCCGTCCACCCGCAGCCCACAGCCTGCAGTTCACAGCTCACAGCTGTGCTGTTTAACAACAGAGTGAGCTGCTTCCTCCCTCCGCGCACCCGAGTCCCGAATGGTGCGTGTGACGTCATGACGTTACAGCGCACGTGCAATTGGAGGAGACGCTGGAGAGGAGGCTGTCACTGTGAGAGAGGAGCTGCGTGTCTGACTGAAATACACAGCGGCACCGTGACCGAGCCTTAAAAGTAAAAAAAAATATTGAAAAGAGGTGCTTTCTGGCAACGCTTGCCTGCTACTATTTGCTATATTGTATTATAAATTTTAGAAAACATGTTATGTATATATATATATATATATATATATATATATGTGTGTGTGTATGTATGTATATATATATATATCTATGTATGTATGCAACTGTGTGTGTGCCGATGATGCCTTGCCCACAGCGCAAATGCACTGCAGACGCACCATCTGGCACAGCACCTCCCCCCCCCCCGCCCGGCCATTCTACCAAGTGAGGCAATGCAATAGTGTATGTGCCGCCGGCGCCTGTTTCCCTCCGCTGTCTCTGCAGCTGCCACGCCCACCGCCTCCTGGGCAAGGGACAGGGAGCGGTGCCGCAGCTGCCATGTGGTAGTGCACCCCCCCCCCCTCCCTCCCCCGTATCTCGTGTGTGAGTCCTGCCGCCGTCGCCCGGGCAAGGGACGGGGAGTGGTGCTACAGCTGCCATGTGGTAGCACACACCCCCATGTGTGAGTCCCGCCACCAGCTGTAATGAAGAGGGAGCGCAACTGCAGTGTGCAGCTCCCAGATAGGAGGGTCAGCATGTGGAAGCCCTGGATGCCACATCGCCCCCACAGGTGAATACCACAAACACACATTCTCTCTCACTATGCCTGCCTAATGCATGCGCGTGCACACACACACACACACTCTTTCTATCTCTCTCACTATGCCTGCCTAATGCACACACACACACACACACACACACACACACACACACACACACACACACACACACACACACACACACTCTGACTATACCTGCCTAATGTGTAAAAAAATGGGGCTCTGTTCCTGTAATATGTAAAAAATGGGGACTGCTGCCATGCTGTGTAAAAGTGGAACTCTACCTGCAGTGCTGTGTAAAAGGGAGCTCTGCCTGCCGTGCTGTGTAAAAAGGAGCCCTGCCTGCCTTAATGTGCAAAAGGGAGCTCGATGGCCACGCCCCTTCCCCATGAAGTCAGGCGCCTATATATTGGCCCTCTTTTGTATATGGTGTGTGTGTGGGTGGGTCGCTGATGCTACTTCTTGCACACAGCGCTAAAATGTCTAGTTACGGCACTGATTTTATATATATATATATATATATATATATAGCAGACAGATGGGCGGCACTCAGAAATAATGACATACAACAAGCAGGATAAGGCTTGTTGTATGTCATTATTTCTGAGAGCCGCCCATCTGTCTGCTATTTTGGACCTTAAAGCTATTGAGGTACCTAGGAGGGCACCAGGCAAGTAATTGCTGTTATTGCGGAGTGCTGCCACAACCACTGTCTATATATGTCTATATATATATATCCATATTACTCACGGCGGCACTCCAAGAGGACTTTCACTCAGCCAGAAAAAAGAGACAAAACGCCCCTATTGCATGTTAACGTTTCAGTCTGTATTAGACTTTCGTCAGAACAACATGTGTAAAAAACAAACATACCTTTATACCCCGCCATCACCGTCCCCACGTCTCCCGGTGCGGCAATCAGGCGAACCTGTGTGACGTAGTTGTCCCTCGTGTGCGTCGCGCTCCCTCTCCCTGTCGGGCGCCAGTACCTGTTACCTGACTGACTGCTCGGCGGGTCCGGATGACGTCATCCCGCACACGTACGCTACGCCTCTGATTCTGTCCCGATGCCAGTTACCATGGAAACCTGAACACAAAAGAACCAGTTCATATCATTGTATGTGCATAGATACCAAAAAAGACATTATGTGGAACACATATATCTATACAACATTGAACTCATGAAGTTATATGGAAATGATACATATACTGTATACATAAACACATTGCGCATTGGTATAATAAAAGAATTTCTTGTATTTATACAAAGCTAAAACGCATGATGGTACGTTATTATAGGAAGCAATGGAGTCCCAGCTGCTCATTCAGTCCTGCCGGGACTAAAGTGTTCAGCCGGTGAATCCATTTAGCTTCACGTTTCAGGAGGGCTAGATTTCTGTCGCCACCTCTGATATTGATGGGTTGCTGATCTATAATTTTATATCTAAGGGAAGCTAAATTGTGTTTAAACTCTTTGAAGTGTCGGGCTACTGGTTGGGCTTGTGGATTACCTTCCAAGGCAGCCCGGATGGCAGATCGATGCATTGCCATCCTTTCACGGAACTGCCTGGAGGTTTTACCAATGTAATATAGCTCACAAGGACATCTAATGAAATAGATGACATGGGTGCTCGTACAAGTCAGAATATTATTAATTTTTATGATTTTACCGGTGTGGGGGTGTGGAAACCCCGTTCCTGTCTCCATATAGCTGCACGTCGTGCAGCCTATACATTTGTAGCAGCCTGGTTTTCTAGTTAAGAATGTACTTACAGGTTTGGGTTTATATCCTGATATATCATTATGAACCAATATATCTTTCAGATTTTTGTTGCGTGTGTATGAAGGCAACAACTGTTCTGATCTCAGCATGGGCAGATCCTTATCTGAGGTAATAATGGCCCAACTACGTTTCGCTATTTTGTTAACATCTTTGCTGATAGAGCTATATTTTTGGACAAAGGGAATTTTGTGAGCCATAGCCTCAGATTTTGGTTGGGATTTCTGTAACACCTCATTCCTATTCATGCCAAGAACTTTGTCTTTAGTAGCCATTAACATCGACCAATCATAGCCCCTAACTTTAAAGTCTTGGGCCATCTTCATAATTTCTATTTCTGTTTGTATTAAATTATCCGAAATACGGTGGACCCTTAGAAATTGGGAGTAAGGTAAGCTATATTTGGTTGCAGGCGGGTGGAAACTGGATGCATGTAACACCGTGTTTTTATCCGTTGGTTTTTTGTAAAGGTTCGTACGTACATACCCATCTACAATGTAGATCTCTACATCTAAGTAGTTAAC
Source organism: Pseudophryne corroboree (assembly GCF_028390025.1). Lineage (NCBI taxonomy): Eukaryota > Metazoa > Chordata > Amphibia > Anura > Myobatrachidae > Pseudophryne > Pseudophryne corroboree. The sequence goes on from NC_086449.1 coordinate 580,185,831, forward strand.
CTTTATTTTACTTACATTGGCGGTGAATTTAATATTATCATCAATTAAATTGATTTTTTCTAGCAAACCATATAAAGCTTCTTCAGTGCCCTGCCATATTAGAAACAAATCATCTATGTATCTTACAAAAAAGATGATATTATTGGATACTTCTCTATCCGAAAAGAACATATCCCTCTCCACTTCAAACATAAAACAATTGGCGAATGCCGGAGAAACACAGCTTCCCATGGCGCAGCCCTGACATTGCTCAAACCACTTATTGTCAAACAAAAAATAATTTTTTACCAAAGTTAATCGTAACAACTCAATGAAAAACATTACATCAGGACCTATATATTGGGGAGAGCTTGATAAGTCTCCTAGCTGCCTCAATACCTCTTCCATGGGGGATGTTGGTATAGAGGCTAACTACATCTAAAGTGCATAATAGACAATTGACAGGTACTTTAGATAATGCATTCAATTTATTAATTAAACTTGTGGTGTCTTTCAAGTAAGTAGTTTGTGCTTGTATGACCGGCTGAAAATAATAGTCCAGAAATTGTGAAATTTTGTAGAAAATAGAGTCTCTAGCAGAGATGATAGGTCTTCCTGGAGGTTTAACTGGGTCTTTGTGTATTTTTGGAATTAAATAAAAAACTGGAGCTACCGGGTGATCCTGTATTAAGGCATCTTGGACATCCATAGAAATAACACCATCATCCACCGCCGACTGCAGTGATGCTTTAAGTTCTTTGCTGTATTTTTCCGTAGGATCTCCTGGCAGCTGTCTATATACCTCAGAGTCCATCAACTGTCGGTATGCCTCATTCTTGTAATCGATTAGATCCTGAACTACAATGCCTCCACCCTTATCAGCCGAGCGGATCACTATGGTTGGATCTCCACTTAGTCTGATCAAGGCATCCCTTTCACCCTTTGTTAAATTATCAGGGTGATGAGGTGATTTTTTTACAAGTGTCTTGATCTCTGTTTCCATTACTCTGGCAAAGCATTTAAGGGAGGCATTATTAGTGTTAGGGTCAAAACGTGAAGGTTTTTTTATAATGCTGGGAACATCCGATTTCACAGGAAATGATGGCTGGTTGTTGAAGAACTCTTTAAGACGAAGACGTCTATTAACTTTGTGTGAATCTATTTTCCACTGAAATTCATCAAATTTCTGAGCTGGAATAAATGACAGTCCTTTATTAAGTAACGACAGTTCATCTGATGTTAAGGTTTTGGACGATAAATTGAAAATTATGTTGTTTTCTTTCCCTTCGTTCCTTTTTTCGATTCTTTTGTGCTGCCCGCCGCGCCTCGTGCGTTGTCTTTTTTTACACCGCGCATTGCACGTGTATTTACCCCTAAAGGGGGTTTACCAGTATTGGAGGTAGTGGGAATCTGTTATGCACACCAGTGCCTGCAGGAAAGTACTAGTGTCAGAACTGTTATGCACTCCAGTGTCTGCAGGAATGTACTGGTGTTTGAACTGTTATGCAAAACAAATGGACTCACAGACAAACTGGGGAATATGACATAACGTACACAGAAGGTGATAGGGTAACAAAATACACACACAGTGAACAGAGAAGCCCAGAGGCTAAGGAACTGGGTATCTCCCTTGTATTAGAACTGCTCAGATGTAAAAAGCAAGATGTTGTGTTTTAATACGTAGAGAACCCGAAATGCTGTTGCTAAGGGCAACAGCAAAACCCTAAAGGGTTACCAACGGGTGTGGCAGTAAACTCCTTGGTCAGAGATGGAATGATAGACACAAGGAGAGCCTCCACAATCCTGATTCTCACTTGCAGTGCACAGGTTTAAGCTTACTGCCACTAAACTGACCCCTGACACCTAGCACAGTGAGACAGGATTAGACAGGCAAGTGTTAGAATACAGCCGCAAACTTGCTAAGTTCACAGAGTAATAACAGAACCCCAGCAAGCTAAACGACTGACTCCAGTCTTACTGCTAGGTCTGGATTGGCAGAGTGTAATACCAAATCCCCAGGCCTATTTGCAGTAAGCAACAAACAAATACAAAGCTACACAGTACTGGCTAACTTTCATGAACTGACTAACCAACAGAGATTCAGCAGCATCTGCTTACCCTGAAAAGAGGCCTTATAAAGCAGGTGCTGTCCACGCCCCACTCAGACCTCACAGACTGTGAGCACAAAAACCAGCACCGGATCCCCTGCCGTGCACAGAGCCTATAACCACTGCACAGCAAAAGACCCGAACCGGAGTATCAGCTGCGCTCAGGTTACTCCACTAGCACTTGTCTCCCGGTTGCCATGACGACGTGGCAGCACAGGGCAGGAGACCCTAACAGTACCCCCCCTCTGACGAGGGGTCAAAGAACCCCTACCACCGGGTTTATCGGGGAACTGCGAGAAGAAAGAGCGTATCAGTCTGGGGGCATGAAGATCACAACTGCGCACCCACGACCGCTCCTCCGGGCCATACCCCTTCCAGTGCACCAAAAATGACAGCCGACCCCGAACCACCTTGGAGTCAAGAATCCTTTCAACAACAAACTCCCTCTGGCCACGTATCAGAAGAGGGGAAGGTCTTCCACTGGAAGAAGGATTACTAATCGCCCGTTTTAAAAGGGAACAATGAAATGTTTTATTGATACCCAAAGAACGGGGCAGATCTAACTGAAATGCCACCGGATTGATAACCCTGGTGATCTTATAAGGGCCGATGAACCGGGGCCCTAACTTATGAGATGGCTGTCTCAACTTCAAATTCTTGGTAGACAACCAGACGAAGTCTCCTAATTTGAAGCTGCAGGGTCTTTTCCGCTTATCAAAAACCCTTTTGGTCACTAATGATACAGACACAAGGGCTTTCTTCACTTTCCGCCAAATACCTCTAAGGACCGAAACCACAGAGGAACCACCAGGCGTGGAGTCCAGGGGGTCAAAAGAATTGGCCTTAGGATGATGCCCATACACACAAAGGAAGGGAGAGATCCCTGTAGCAGAGTGAGCCGCGTTGTTATAGGCAAACTCCGCCATGGACAGATGAGCAACCCAGTCAGTCTGACACTTGGAGACATAACACCTGAGGAACTGCTCCAAGGACTAGTTCACCCTTTCAGTCTGCCCATTAGACTGCGGATGGTAGCCTGACGACAAGCTGACAGAAATCTGGAGATCGGAACAAAATGCCCTCCAGAATTTGGCCACAAACTGGGATCCGCGGTCAGAGACCACATCAAGTGGCAACCCGTGGAGACGCACAACATGCAGCATAAATAATTCAGACAGGCGTCTGGCTGATGGCAGCCCAACCAGTGGAACGAAGTGCGCCATCTTCGAAAACCTGTCAACGACAACCCAGATGGCTGTCATCCCCGAGGATTTGGGCAAGTCCACCACAAAATCCATTGAAATGTGGGTCCATGGCTTAGATGGGATAGAGAGTGGATGTAATGGGCCAACAGGAACCCCTCTAGGAGTCTTATTTCGGGCACAGATGTCACATGCCCGAACCCACTGATCCACATCCTTAGCCACCGAGGGCCACCACACCGCCCTAGATAGCAACTCCCGAGTTCTGGCAATACCCGGGTGACCTGCCGACTTCTTGGCATGGAATTCCAGGAACACTCGCTGTCTTAACCTAGGAGGCACAAACAAAAGACCTACCGGAAGGTCTGGAGGAGCCTGCTCCTGTGCTCTAAGGACTAATGATAAGAGGTCCTGGGTAATGCCCACTTTAATACATGATGGGGAAACAATGGGCAACGGCTCCTCGGTGGTCTCCTGGATTGGAGCAAAACTCCGCGAGAGCGCATCAGCCTTGATGTTTTTTGACCCAGGGCGATATGTTATCAAAAAATTAAAGCGAGCAAAAAACAAAGCCCATCGTGCCTGCCTGGCATTGAGACGCTTCGCTGACTCTAAATATGCCAGATTCTTATGGTCAGTGAGAATTGAGACCACAAACTTAGCCCCCTCAAGCCAGTGTCTCCACTCCTCGAGTGCATCCTTAATAGCCAACAATTCCCGGTTACCCACGTCATAATTCATCTCGGCAGGCGAAAATTTACGGGAAAAGTAAGCACAGGGATGAAGGCGATTATCAGACACTCCCATCTGAGAAAGCACTGCCCCAATACCCATCTCAGAGGCATCCACCTCCACCACAAAAGGACGCTCTGGATCTGGGTGTCGCAGCACCTTGGCCGAAACAAATGCCCTTTTGAGACGGGCAAAAGCCGCTTTAGCCTCACAAGACCAGTGAGCAACATCCGCCCCTTTCTTAGTGAGTGCCACCAAGGGCGCCACTATAGACGAAAATCCAGCGATAAATCGTCTATAAAAATTCGCAAAGCCCAGGAAACGCTGAAGCGCCTTCAAACTAGTGGGCTGCACCCAATCCAGGACTGCCTGTACCTTGGAACCCTCCATTTGGAAACCTTCTGGGGAGATAATATATCCTAGAAATGCGATTTGCTGAACTTCAAATTCGCACTTCTCCAGCTTCGCCCCAAGCCGGTGGTCTCTGAGTTTCTGGAGGACTAAGCGTACATGCTTCCGATGTTCCTCCAGGGAATGGGAGAAGATTAGGATGTCATCTAAGTATACAACTAAGAATCTATCCAAATATTCCCTGAGCACATCATTCATGAAATCCTGGAAGACTGCCGGGGCATTACAGAGCCCAAAAGGCATCACCAAATATTCATAATGCCCTGAGTGGGTATTAAAGGCAGTCTTCCATTCATCCCCCTCTCTTATTCGGATTAGATTGTACGCACCGCGTAGGTCAATCTTAGAAAAAATGGTGGCAGTACGAAGCTGGTCAAACAAGACCGAAATGAGAGGCAGTGGGTATGAGTTTTTAATCGTGATACGGTTCAATTCCCTGAAGTCGATGCAGGGTCGCAACGAACCGTCCTTTTTACCCACGAAGAAGAACCCCGACCCAACTGGAGACTGTGAAGGTCTGATAAATCCCTTAGCCAAGTTCTCCTGAATGTACTCTGCCATAGCCTGAGTCTCAGGACGTGACAGGGAGTACAACCTGCTCTTGGGAAGCTTAGCATTTGGCAACAAATCAATGGCACAGTCATAGGGGCGATGGGGAGGTAGTACCTCTGCAACTTTTTTGGAGAACACGTCCGCAAAATCTGCATAACACCCTGGCAATCCTGGCAAACTTAGCTGCGAGAGCCTGACTGGAAGGCTCAAGCAACTCCTGAAACAATCAGTACCCCAACTAAGAATCTCCCCAGAGACCCAGTCAAATTGAGGATTGTGGGCCCTTAACCAGGGTAACCCCAACACCAATGGGGCAAAAGTACAGACAGTCACATAAAAGGACAATTTTTCAGAGTGTGTGGCTCCAATAAACAAAGAAATCTGGCTAGTGCAAGAGGTAATTTTACCTTGGGATAATGGTTCCCCGTTTAACCCACAAATCTCAATTTCCGATGCCAAGGGTACTAAGGGAACAGAGTGTTTCAGGGCGAATTGGCGGTCCATAAAAACCCCGTCGGCCCCACTGTCCACAAAGGCCTCAGTCTTGACAGTTTGACCGAGGATCTTCAAGGTCACCGGAATGATAAAAGTCTTCTTGGGAAATTCTGACTTCTGGCCTGACAGGATATTTCCCATCACCCTCAGGCCCTGAAGTTTTCCGGCTTTTCTGGGCATGATACTATCACATGACCTTTATTCCCACAGTACAAACACAACCCCTGCTGTCTCCTCCGCGTCTTCTCACGCGAGGAGAGGCGGATAGCCCCAATCTGCATAGGCTCTTCAGAAAATTCCTCAGAGTCTGAGGTTCCCTTGGGAAGGAAGGAAATCTCAGTCTCCCTTTCAAGCCTACGCTCTCTCAGCCGTCTATCCACCCGGATGGATAACTGCATGAGCTGATCCAAGCTATCAGGCAAGGGATATTGTACCAGTTGGTCCTTTATCTGGTTAGAAAGACCTCTTCGGTACTGGTGTCTCAGGGCTGGGTCATTCCACTGGGTATCATGGGCCAACCTCCGAAACTCCGTACAGTAAACCTCAACTGGCCTTCGCCCTTGCTTAAGGATCGAAATCTGAGCCTCGGCTGAGGCCGTCTTGTCAGGGTCATCATACAACATGCCCAGTGCCGTAAAAAAAGCATCAACACTTTTAAGCGACGGACAGTCAGGCTGCAACCCATATGCCCAGACCTGTGGGTCTCCTTGTAGCAAGGAAATCACTATGCCCACCCGCTGAATCTCCGACCCAGAAGACTGAGGCCTAAGCCGGAAGTATAGCTTGCAGCTCTCCTTGAAACAAAAGAACTGCGAGCGATCTCCAGAAAAACGATCCGGGAGATTTACTTTCGGCTCCTTAACCCCTGCAGGTGCTGCTGCTGCGGGAGCTCCGCCAGCAGCCTGGGAGGTGTGCATTTTAATGGACAAATCATTAAATTGCCGAGTCAGGACCTGCACCTGATCGACCACCTGTTGCAACGTATTTTGAGGGGTATGCTCCATATTCCCACAAAATTTCAACAGGAGTATTAGGCTGCTGAATATGTTATGCACACCAGTGCCTGCAGGAAAGTACTAGTGTCAGAACTGTTATGCACTCCAGTGTCTGCAGGAATGTACTGGTGTTTGAACTGTTATGCAAAACAAATGGACTCACAGACAAACTGGGGAATATGACATAACGTACACAGAAGGTGATAGGGTAACAAAATACACACACAGTGAACAGAGAAGCCCAGAGGCTAAGGAACTGGGTATCTCCCTTGTATTAGAACTGCTCAGATGTAAAAAGCAAGATGTTGTGTTTTAATACGTAGAGAACCCGAAATGCTGTTGCTAAGGGCAACAGCAAAACCCTAAAGGGTTACCAACGGGTGTGGCAGTAAACTCCTTGGTCAGAGATGGAATGATAGACACAAGGAGAGCCTCCACAATCCTGATTCTCACTTGCAGTGCACAGGTTTAAGCTTACTGCCACTAAACTGACCCCTGACACCTAGCACAGTGAGACAGGATTAGACAGGCAAGTGTTAGAATACAGCCGCAAACTTGCTAAGTTCACAGAGTAATAACAGAACCCCAGCAAGCTAAACGACTGACTCCAGTCTTACTGCTAGGTCTGGATTGGCAGAGTGTAATACCAAATCCCCAGGCCTATTTGCAGTAAGCAACAAACAAATACAAAGCTACACAGTACTGGCTAACTTTCATGAACTGACTAACCAACAGAGATTCAGCAGCATCTGCTTACCCTGAAAAGAGGCCTTATAAAGCAGGTGCTGTCCACGCCCCACTCAGACCTCACAGACTGTGAGCACAAAAACCAGCACCGGATCCCCTGCCGTGCACAGAGCCTATAACCACTGCACAGCAAAAGACCCGAACCGGAGTATCAGCTGCGCTCAGGTTACTCCACTAGCACTTGTCTCCCGGTTGCCATGACGACGTGGCAGCACAGGGCAGGAGACCCTAACAGAATCTCGCCGTCACTGGTGGATGTATATTCGCCACTGGATGACTCCTGGCCAGGCCTCACTTTTGATCTCTGTCTGTATTTCCGTCTAAATTGGGGTTTTCCATCTGGGTTATTCGCCCACGTGTAGACTCGTCCTTCCTTATAATCAGTCTGTACTGTTGTCAACTTTTGCCGTTTAAAGTTAACCAGCTCTTGTCGATATGCCTCAATTTGTGTCGTAAGTTTTTCCATCCATTTATTTTCGGTGTCAGATTGTTGTTTCGTTAGATGTACACTCTCAAATACTGCAATCATTTCTTTGATTAACTTCATTTCCCTCGCAGATTCCTCAATCACCAAAAGAATCAGATCTAAGGAACATTTATTGAAAATTCCTATCCATTTACGACAAAAGTCCACATTATATTTACCTATCGTTGGCATATTTCTGATTCTAAACCCTCTTGGGATTTGACGTGTACGATGGTAGTCAGATAAGGTGACCCCGTGCATGAAGAAATCTGTTTGTTTTTTGTGTAGACGTAATAGTTTAGCAAATAACTGCTCGTTGCTTTCTGACCCTCCTGAGGTGGCTAAGTCCTCCTTAAATCTTATAGTTTCTGCATCAGCATCCGAAAATGACCAAACATCGCATGCAGCTACATCAATGTGTCTAAACCCACTTGGCTCCATAGGTTCAATGTTGGACAACATCTGTAACACCTCCGTGCGTGTGTAAAAAATGTGCAACCAGGATACTGATGTAAAGTATAATTCAATAATACGTAGTGGTGCCTTGTAGATACCAGATCTGTGTAGTTCTCACATATAGTGTCAACTCACTGGCAGTCTGGTCTTATGTAAAACAGTTCGTTACCGGCACTCTACCTTGTTAAATAGTGCCTCTGGTGCCCTCCTGCCCATCAAGCATGCATATCCATATTACTCACGGCGGCACTCCAAGAGCGGGGTATAAAGGTATGTTTGTTTTTACACATGTTGTTCTGACGAAAGTCTAATACAGACTGAAACGTTAACATGCAATAGGGGCGTTTTGTCTCTTTTTTCTGGCTGAGTGAAAGTCCTCTTGGAGTGCCGCCGTGAGTAATATGGATATGCATGCTTGATGGGCAGGAGGGCACCAGAGGCACTATTTAACAAGGTAGAGTGCCGGCAACAAACTGTTTTCTATATATATATATATATATATATATATATATATATATATAAGACAAGGTGTTCAGCTCAGTCTTCAATAGCGCGTGCTGTGCCAGGTGCCCGCATACAAATTTCACAGCAAGTCCAAATAAGCAGCACTCCTGGCGTCTTGAATAGAATACACTTATGTTACCTGACGAAAGTGCCACGCTATTAAAGAGCACTGAAACGTTGCCAGTTTGACTTGTGCCTATAAGTGTATTTTATTCAAGACACCAAGAGTGCTGCTTAGAATAATACAACAGAATTGACTCCAATTTAGGATTATTTTGTATTTGTTTCTTTTCAAGTGTAACATAAGAGGGGGAGCCAAAACATACCCATGCTCCGGGCACCATGGCATCTAGCTACACCTCTGGTGGTCGGTAGGAAGCTAGCTGTATTAAGGAGAAGGGTTTGTGCATATGAAAATTAGTTGTGCCGCAAGTCGGTTCCGGTATGAATGGTCGACCATGTTATGGTCGACAGTCATTAGGTCGACCATTATTGGTCGACATTGACATGGTCGACATGGACACATGGTCGACACATGAAAATGGTCGACACATGAAAGGTCAACATATGAAAAGGTCGACATGAGTTTTTTAACTTTTTTTGGTGTCGTTTTTTGCGTAAAAAGTGACTGGGAACCCCAATTAGTGCACCGCGTCCCCTCGCATGGCTCGCTTCGCTCGCCATGCTTCGGGCATGGTGCCTTCGCTCCGCTACCGCTTCGCTCGGCACACTTTACCGTTCCAATCGTAGTCCATGTGGATCGTAAAGTATGGAAAACTTCCCCAAAAGAAAAAAAAGTTAAAAAAATCATGTCGACCTTTTCATGTGTCGACCTTTCATGTGTCGACCATTTTCATGTGTCGACCACGTGTCCATGTCGACCATGTCAATGTCGACCAATAGTGGTCGACCTAATGACTGTCGACCATAACATGGTCGACCATGTGAACGGATACCCCGCAAGTCCACGCCCACTCATCAAATACCACATCCCTCCCATCTGAGGCTACGCCCCCTTTCCGGGTCGTCCTGAATCTATGATCTCAAAAGTTGGGAGGTATGCTTATAGACTGTATTTGACAGCCAGATATTGCTACATAGATTAAGCAACTAGCATGGGTCACATACCCTGTCCTTATTATACACAAAAGCAGCATGTCAGGTATCTGATAGAACCTGCAGCCCATCTCATGTGAGTAATGCCACCCACAGTGCTCTCTACTCCAGTGACGTGCAGTGAGTTCCAGTGAGTTCTATGACTGGGGAGGCACTGGCTAATTAACACCCCCCCCCAAACCCCCCCCCCCCCCCCCCCCAAAAAAAAAAAAATTATGCAGTTTCCCCATTTAACAATAACCAGCACCAGGAACAACCAGTCTGGGTGTTAATGCCATATCAGGAGGGACACTCAGTGTGGGGTCCCCCTGCCATCATACTAGCCAGCCCTCAAACTGCTCAGCCCAGGGCTGGAATTCCTTGTAAAGTGGGGACCCCCCAAAAAATAAAATGGAGTCCGCCCTACCTAGCAACAACTAGCACTGGGCCCCGCACTCCTGGTGGCGGTAGGTGCGGAGTTCATTGTATGTTAATTTTGTTGTTTAAAGGCGGCCTACAGGTTCCAGCATGCTGGCACGTAGGGAACTACAGCCTGCTGGCACCTGTAGTCCACCTGTAAAGAAAATATTAAAATAATTATAATAGTTTATTACACTGCGTCTTCACCTGGGGGCGGCGGCCTTTCAGCTCTTTTTCATGGGTGCCGCCTTCTCAGGACTTCTAACGTCTTCTTCCTGTATCTTCACCTGGGGGCGGCGGCCTTTAAGCTCTTTTTAATGGCCACCGCCTCCAGGGCTTCCGGAGACTTCTTTCTTCGGGAGCTCTTCTGTGCTCCATCCCCGCCGACTGCCCAGCCGCTGCCTCGCACTGGCTTATATGAGCCAGCCAAGGGGGTGAGGTGACGCAGCGAACCGTGATTGGCTTACGGTGGCCATCTTGAATTTTTATATTTTTTCAATTAGTATGCGCTGCCGAAGTGTGAACAATGGCTACACTGGATCCGCTAGGCCAATCACATCTGCCTGGCTGACAGGGGCGGGCCTTCATGTGGGCTGAAAGCACGCCCCTGTCATTGAGGCAGTGTATAACAGATGCTGCTTTTCATTCATTTTTCAATGGGCTTTTACAGCCTGTGGTTTCACAGCCTTCACTACTGTCAGCAGGAGGCACCACTCATTGCCCCTGCGACTGTATTTCACTGGGGAAATTACTAGAATAACAAAGAAGAAATCTATCACACAGAATCTGTGTTATAAATATATTCTTTGTATTATTTTAATCATTATGACAGGGGAAGCACTGCCTCCCCTGACCACGGTATCCGTTTGGATGGTCGACCATGTTATGGTCGACAGTCATTAGGTCGACCACTAGTGATCGACATTGACATGGACACATGGTCGACACATGAAAATGTTGACATAAGTTTTTTTAAAAAAAATTATTTTGGGGAACTTTTCCATACTTTACGATCCACATGGACTACGATTAGGAATGGTAATCCTGTGCCGAGCGCAGCGAGGCACCTTGCCCGAAGCATGGTGCACGAAGCGAGCCATGCGAGGGGACACGGTGCACTAATTGGGGTTCTCCATCACTTTACGCAGAAAACGACACCCAAAAAAGTAAAAAAACCCATATCGACCTTTTTCATGTGTTGACCATTTTCACGTGTCAACCATTTGTCCATGTTGACCATGCCAAATGTCGACCAATAGTGGTCGACCTATTGACTGTCGACCATAACATGGTCGACCATTCATACAGGAACCCCTGACCGCACGTCCCTGCTCTACTCTTGCTGTATGTATGTGCTCCCGGCCTCTTCTAAATTATTTGATTAGGATCATCAGGTAGAGTGTATCTGGAACTGAAATCCTTTGTACGCATGAAGCTGCCATGCTTTCTGTATTGTGTGTGTGTGTGTGTGTGTGTGTGTGGAGGGGGGTAATAAGAATGACAAAATAACTGAGGGACAGGAAACAAGCATGTGATGTGAGTTAGAAGGGAACATTTTTAAATTAGTGCAGTAATATAGTCCAAACAGATGGGGTAATTCAGCTTGCAAGACCCGAAAAGGGGGCAGGGCTACATGGAACAGAGGGGCGGAGCTACACGCGACCAGGCTGATCATGAGGGGGAACAGGAGGGTGGACACTGGACAGCAACTGCCAGCCAGACTTCCTTTTGGTAAGAAGATGTAAAGACATACCTTCCAACATGTTATACATAAAAATCGGTACTAATTCAAAAAGGGGACGTGGCCACGGATAAAGGGGCATGGCCACATCCCTTTTCCTATACTTTCAATGGAAGTTTGGAGAGCCAAAAATCGGTACAGACCTTATAAAAAAGGTACTGTACCTCCCTAAAAGGTGCAGTTGGAGGGTATGTAAAGAGTCAGTGAGCTTGAGAAAGTGTGTGTGTGTGTATATATATGTGTGTGTGTGTATCTGTGTGACTGGGTGGGCAAAATGTGTGTAAGCGGCACTACTACAGGGGGGATTTTGTGTAAGCGACACTACTACAAGGGGGATTTTGTGTAAGCAACACTACTACAGGGGAGATTTTGTGTAAGCGACACTACTACAAGGGGGATTTTGTGTAAGCAACACTACTACAGGGGGGATTTTGTGTAAGCGACACTACCACAGGGGGGATTTTGTGTAATCGACACTACCACAGGGGGAATTTTGTCTAAGCGACACTACCACAGGGGGAATTTTGTCTAAGCAGCACTACCACAGGCGGAATTTTGTCTAAGCAGCACTACTACAGGTACAAGGGGGATTTTGTGTAAGCGACACTACAACAGGGGGGATTTTGTGTAAGCGACACTACTACAGGGGGGATTTTGTGTAAGCGTCACTACTACAGGGGGTATTTTGTGTATTAGAAGCACTACTACGTGCTGTGTTATGTGAATAAGATTGTGCTACTGTGGCGTAATTTGAAATGGGGGTACTATTGTGTGGCCATGCCCCTTCCGTATAAAACCACACTCCTTTTTCGGACGGCAAATGCATACAGATTGTAATTGCAATGTAGCCTCCGTTTGACTGACAGGAAGCTGGCATTCCTGAGTGGAAACCTGTGTGTCAGAAAAAACGCAGGTGTGCCCAGGTGTTTTTGGGGAGGGTCTCTGATGTCAGCGCAGACCACTTCCAGGCCGTCTCAGTCGCAGATTAGTGGCAGCCTCAGACCTACTTACATTTGCTCAGACTGCAAAGTTTCTTCGATGTTCTGGGAATTGCATATGCATCTGCGAGTGGATAGCAATCTGCGATGCATTCACAATTTTGTATGGTGCGTTTTTTATTCCTGTCGGGGTGGCGCCTTTTTACTCGCAGATAACTGCAATTTCTCTGAATAGTGATCCATACTGCATTAGGCACACAAAATGTTCAGGAAAATATCTATCTGTTTCCAGTGGAGCAATAAGCCAGCCGCTTCTGTGAGTTTATTACCTTTTTCCAAAGAGAATCTAAAGGTGGGTACACACTGAAGATATATCTGCAGATCAATTGATCTGCAGATATATCTATGGACGGATCGGGCAGTGTGCTGTGCATACACAGTGCCCGATCCGTCGGGGACTGACATCATGAACTGGGCGGGCGTATACACACGCCAGCCCAGTTCAGCTGTCAATCACCGCCGGCCGCCGGAGCATGTGTACGGGCGACTGGCTGGTCGCCCGTACACACACAGCGATGCGCCAATATGTCGGTAGATATATTGGCCGTCGGCTGTGCTGCGGGGCTGACGCGATATGTCTGTGAACGACGGAGTTCACAGACATATCGCCCGTACACACTGGCCGACGGACCCGTGATATATCGGCTGTTCAATAGAACGGCTGATATATTGGCCAGTGTGTACCCACCTTAAGATCAGGGACATCATACCAATATCACAAATTTTGAAAAAGGAAGTTGTAGATGTATGCTGTATGTGCATGGTGGATATGGTACCATTTTCATACACTTTGTCATACAGGAAGTGTTTGTAATACAGGAAGTGACTCTGCAACCATTACTCAGCATGACTGCAACAAGTAAAGCCACACTTCTGCATACCTTCCAACTGTTCCGATTTCAGCGGGACATTCCAGTTTTTCTGGGATTGTCCCGCTGTCCCACCTGCATTCCACAGTGTCTTGCGGAGGGAGTTGGGTGTAAGCACTGTCACTGACACCATCTATTCACAGTGCAGGGAGAGCCTGCGGGCAGCCCAGCATTTCGGAGAGTGCTGGGCATGTCCCACAGTGACGTGAATGGGGATGCCTTGAGGCTCCACCCCCTTTCACCCAAAGCTCCACAACCTTTTCAGATGCATGGTCACGAATCAAGAGGCACCAATGTTGGGAGGTATGCTTCTGCAGCTGTCCAGGGCCCTGTGGTGATTTGCACAAAGATGGCTTTGCAGAAATATCACTAATGTGTTTTTTCATAGCATCACACAATTAGTGAACTTTGCTATTTACTTAATTTGCATTACATTTGCATTTAATATTGTTAGTGATGCTTCTCACTTTTCCTACTGTGTATTCTTATCAGTGAGTACATTGGGGGTAATTCCGAGTTGATCGCAGCAGCAAATTTGTTAGCAGTTGGGCAAAACCATGTGCACTGCAGGGGGGGCCGTTATAACATTTGCAGAGAGAGTTAGATTTGAGTGGGTTATTTTGTTTCTGTGCAGGGTAAGTACTGGCTGCTTTATTTTTACACTGCAATTTAGATTACAGTTTGAACATACCCCACCCAAATCTAACTCTCTCTGCAAATGTTATATCTGCCACACCTGCAGTGCAAATGTTTTTGCCCAACTGCTAACAAATTTGTTGCTGCGATCAGGTCTGAATTAGGCCCAAGATCACATTATGGGGGTCATTCCGAGTTGTTCGCTCGTTGCCGATTTTAGCTATATTGCGATTAGTCGCTTACTGCGCATGCGCAAGGTTCGCAGAGCGCATGCGCTTAGTTATTTTACACAAAAGTTAGGTATTTTACTCACGGCATAAAAACGCTGGCGTTTCTGGGAAAAACGCGGGAGTGTCTGAAGAAACGGGGGAGTGTCTTGGCGAACGCTGGCTGTGTTTGTGACGTCAAACCAGGAACGAAACTGACTGAACTGATCGCAATGGCTGAGTAAGTCTGGAGCTACTCAGAAACTGCTAAGAAATTTCTATTCGCAATTCTGCTAATCTTTCGTTCGCAATTCTGCTAAGCTAAGATACACTCCCAGAGGGCGGCGGCTTAGCGTGTGCAATGCTGCTAAAAGCAGCTAGCGAGCGAACAACTCGGAATGAGGGCCTATGTGTAGTCTAGTTTTTAAGAATCCAGAAACGGGCTAAGGGGTCTATTTATTAACATTATTTTTACTAAAATAATGTGAAAAAGTGTGTTTTCTGTTTTCACACCCTTTTCACATTATTTTAGTATCACCTGAATGTATTAAAGGGCATTTGGAGAATTACCCCCATAGAGTAGTTGTCAGTAACATATGACGCTCAGTAGAGTGAGTGCTCGGTCAGAAATATGTAATGTCAGGAAATGTGTTGCTTTGGTAGTATAAAGGGTCTTGTTTAAAATTTCTGTTCTGATTTCTAACATCAAGTTTTTAAAATGTTTTTCCCCAGACCGTAATGACTCATGAAATTATCATGACTGTAACTGATGGACATCCACCTACAGTAAGTACTCACAAATTCATAGGAAAATTGCAGTTCTGGTCATAATTTTGATTATGATATAAGATAAAAGGATGCTCCAAAAATAATAAAAGGCGAAATATAGACACACAGATAATTTGACACAAAACACGTTAATAAAAAGACACACAGGGTCAATTCACTATAATTTGGCCAGAGACTAAGGGACCTATTTATCATCATCCGCAAACAAGGCTGCGGATGTGAGGTGATAAAATCGCTGATAATCGCACTGCGATAATTGATTACATCGCAGGGATGTATCAGTTTTCGCATGCAGGGACAGTGCTTGCGAGCAAGTTCATTAAAGTGCGCTGCAGCTCTACAGCGTCACTTTACTGCACCGGGGGTCACAGCGCAGCACATGGGGGATCTGGCGCCCGGCAGCCCGCACAGGATTACCGATCACCGGCTCCCTGGACGGTTAATTATGTTTTGTTTTGACTTTGTTTTTCTGTTTCAAACACTGATCAGCTTGTGTCCATCGGACACACATAGCTGATCACCAGAGGACGATCCCCGCTCGGCTTTCTCACTGCGGTATTTTTTTTGCACTTTTTTTTTTTTTTTTTAGTAAATTTGGCCACATCGCATTTTCCATTATAAGTATGGGCAATGTGATGTTGGTTACTAAAAAAAATACAATTAAAGGGTTTGAAGCAGTTTTTCATGAAAACTGCTCCAAATGCCCTTTAATACATTGAAGTAATACTAAAATAAATGTGAAAAGGGTGTGAAAACACCCCTTTTCACATTTTTTTTGTAAAATAATGATAATAAATGTGCCTCTAAACCTCTTGCTCATAGGCAGATAGGTGGTATTCAGCTGGAATCAACATGAAGGAAGGATGATAAAGCTGCAGTGGTGTTTTGGGAATTCAGCTGTCCCACATTTGCATTTGCATTGGGGGTAATTCCGAGTTGATCGCAGCAGGAACTTTGTTAGCAGTTGGGCAAAACCATGTGCACTGCAGGGGGGGCAGATGTAACATGTGCAGAGAGTTAGATTTGGGTGGGGTTAGTTCAATCTGCAATCTAAACTGCAGTGTAAAAATAAAGCAGCCAGTATTTACCCTGCACAGAAACAATATAACCCACCCAAATCTAACTCTCTCTCTGCACATGTTATATCTGCCCCCCCTGCAGTGCACATGGTTTTGCCCAACTGCTAAAAAATTTCCTGCTGCGATCAACTTGGAATTAACCCCTAGATACGGGGTGAGAGATCCTTAATCGCACCAGCCAACGGAAAAGCAAAGAAATTATCAGGGTTGAAGCATGTTAATTTGTTTCTGCTTTCGGCTGATGGCAATAAGCCAGTGAAACCGATGAGAGAACTACTGACACAGTAGCCCTGACAATGAAAATACAAAAGGTAGAGGAAAAAGATAATGTATTATTGTGGAGTGCAGTCTATCACATTGCACATCATATAAAGCTTAATAATATCACTTAATCACAGTTGATAATATGGTAACGTAAGGAATGGTTACCACAAAACTGGTAATTGGAAGCTGTATGATACTTTTATCTACAAAGTGTCTATT